>NW_006399774.1:13153338-13157373 GCF_000299155.1 Elephantulus edwardii
ATTACTTGTATTTTATTGAAAGAGTAGATTTTAAATCTATGTCAAAAGTCTAAATAGCTTGAGAGAAATCACACGTATCTCTAATATTATATTATCTTTCATATAAATTTTAATTTATTAAAAAGGAGATTACTCATGGAGACTGAGTTTTCAGTTTCCTTTTCATGTTGCGTAGCTATCCTTGCAGTCCAAAGAGAAAGTATTGGCTGACAAGGGCTTTATATTTTCTTGCTATTATTCTTAGGTGTCATTGAGCCAATTCCAACTCACAGGGATGCTAAGTACAACAGAACATACTCTTGCCCAGTCCTGTGCAATTCTTACAGCCCCTGCTGTGTTTAAATCCATCTCTGTCAATCCATCTTTTTGACAGTATTCTCCTTTGCTGACTCTCTGCTTTTTCAAACATACTGTCGTTCTCCTTATATACTGTCCTTCTAATAACATGTCCAAAGGATGAGAGACAAAGCGTGATCATCTTTGCCGCTAAGGAACACTCTGGCTATACTTCATACAAAACAGATTTATTTGCTCTTTTAGTATTCCATGATAGTCAATGCTCTTTGCCAACACCATAATTTAAAGGCATACATTCCTCATTGATCGTCCTTATTTATTCAAATTTCATAAGCATACAAAGCAAGTACAATTACCAAAGTTTGAGTCAGGCACATCTTAGCCTTTAAACTGACATCCTTGCTCTTTGGTATACTAAAGAGGTCTGTGGCAGCAGATTTTCCCCCAATGCAACACATCTTTTGATTTCTTGGCTGATGCTACAGTCGATGTTTGCTGTAGATAAAAATAGAATGAAGTTACTGACAACTTTAATCTTTTCCCCATTTATCATGGTGTTGTCCGTTGGTCCACTTGCAAGGATTTTTGTTTGATGTTGAGGTGTAATCCACACTGAAACCTGTAGTTTTTTATCTTCTTCAGGAAGGGTTTCAAGTCTTCCTCCCCTTTAGCGAGCAAGGTTGTGTGTGGATTGTTTATGATTCTTCCTGCGATCTAGGTGACACATTCTTCTTCATCTATCTCTTTTTTAAATTATTTGTTCGGCATACAGATTGAACAGTTGTTGATTGCTTTGAGTCGAGCACGGCTCATAGAGACCCTATGAACAAAAGGCCTGAAGTCTTTAACTGTCAATATATATCAAAATTCATAGATTTAATAGAATAAGTATGAAAGAATACTACCTTGACTGATGCCTTTTCTGATTTTAACTCATGCACGAGTCCTTTTATTCTGCTCAGACAATTGCTTCTTGGTTTATGTACTGATTCCTCATGTATGTTCTGAAATCCCCATTCCTCTTGATTTATTAATAGTTTATTGTTCCACACAGTTGGATGTTTTTGCATCTGCCTTCAGTTAAGATCTACTTGACATTAGCAATGGCAGCTCTCATTCCTGGCCTCTTGTAAACCCAGTTTTAATTCCTGGCATCTCTTTATCAATGTACTGCTCCAACTGGGTTTGTTGTTTGTTTGTTTGTTTTTATGATCTTTAGCAAGATTTTGCTTGCACATGAGATTAAAAATATGATTCAAAAGTTTATGCATTCTGAGGGGTCACTGTGTTTTCTTAGTTATGTGCACAAATATGGTCTTTTCTAGTTGGTTAGGCAGGTAGCTGTTTTCCAAATTGATTGGCATAAAGAAATGAGCATGTCTAGGGACACATCTGTTTTTTAAATACCTCAATTGATAGTCTAACAATTCTTGAAGCATACCTGTGCTTATACCCATTTAAAAGACAGAGGTGGCTAGTCATAGATGACACCTAACTTGTCCATTCTATTGCACACATTAGTAGGTTTCCATGATGCAGAAGAAATTGAGGTTGTTAACAGTCAGATCTTGCTCAGTTCCACAATCAATACTCTTGGCACCAGTACGCCGGAAATCAAGATGAACTGTATTGGGAAAATCTGTTGGCAGGGTTGTGCAGAGTACTGAAAAGCAAAGATGTCAGTCTAGAGACTAAGTTGCACCTAATCCAGGCCACGGTCTTTGCAATTACTTGCTATGCATCAGAGAGCTGGACAGTGACTAAAGATGACAGAAGAAGAATTGATACCTTCAAATTGTGATGCTGGAGAAGAGTCTTAAACATAGCATGGACCACCAAAAAAAAAAACCAACCCAAATAGGTCTGTCTTGAAGAGCGTGAAACCAAGTTTCTCCTTGGAGGCTGGGATTTTGAAGCTCCCTTTCACATACTTTGGGCATATGGCCAGGAAGGACCAATAATTGGAGAGGAATATCATGCTCAGAAGGGTAGAGGGACATCACAGGAGAGGAAGACCTCAGATGAGATGGGTTGATACAGCAACAGGGGCAATGGGAGTTGGCATGTTGTAGTCATTGAGACTGGTTCAGTATAGGGCAGGTTTCAGAGCTGTTGTATGTAGGGTTTCTATGAGTCATAGGAGACTTGACTACATAACAACACAACAATTTTCAAAAGCAGATAATCAGATCAGATTTTTCCTTCTAGTCTGTCTTAGTCTGAAAGCTCCACTGAACTGTGTTCACCATAGATGACCTTACTAGCATTGGAAATGTCAGTGGAATCGCTTCCAACATCATACAACTACATGCAAATCACCACAGTTCTATAACATAACAGATGAGTGACAGAACTGAAAAAAAAAAAATGTAATTCAGTCTTAGAGGAAATAAAACCAGAATGTTTCATAGAAGTGAAGATGTAGTTTAGACAAATCACCAAGATAGATCAATTATTTTTTTAAAAAAGATGACATCCCAAACCAAACTGAAACTTACTGACACTGAGTTCATTAATTCTGACTCTTAACAACCATATTTGACATAACAGAACTAGCTATCACTTTCATAAGAGGTTTCCAATGTCATAATTTTTTTTTTGAAATTGTACTGCCACGTTTTTTGCCCATGGAAAACTGTGTATTTGAACCATCCACCTTTCAGTCAGCACCTGAGTGTTTTAACTGCTATGTAACCAAGAAAAATGAAGAATCAACAAAAATATTCCCAGTAATGGACATACCAACTCTCATGAAGAAGGACGGACTGGGTAGTGTTCCCTCCGCTATACATGAGGCTCCTGTGAATCAGAGCTATCTTGATGGCAGCTGACGGCATTATTGATCATCACAAAATGAAAACCACAGGAACGGTAGAGGAAGGCTGTTACAGATATCTCAAAAACCGAAGCCTCAAGCTCACTTCATCTTCTTGAGGCTTGATGACATAGCAATTCTCCATTGGGTTTTGTAGGCTGCAAATCATGATGGAAGGAGAGTGCTAATCTTCTCTGAAGGAGCTACTGGTGGGTTCAAACCACCATAGATACACAGTCCTTGAGTTAGCAGTGTGACTGGTACAGGCTATGCCACCAGGGCTCCCTCGTAGTGATCAAGTGCTACTATAATGAAAACAGCAGACATGGATGGCTTTGACAGACAGACATTGATTTACTCAAAATCTAAGGGGCCAGAAGTTTAAATTCTAGGTGCCATACCCAGAAGAAGGCTTTATCTCCCTGTGTCTCTTGAATTTAGGGATTTTCCAGCACAGGGAATTGGGTCGAAGCACATGTCTAATTCTCAGCTCTTCTTTCTTGGTGATACCTCTCATAAGACAAAATGTGATGGAGGTCATTTCCCAGGGAATCAAGTCATGAGGACGATTACATCATGATGTAACTGCCTCTAATTCTGCATCATTAGTGTTCAAGACTTCAAACCCATTCTTAAGATGACTTGTAAACTCAGGCGGGATAGACTCAAGATCATATTTTGGTTCTCATGGACTTGTTTTAATTTTCTTTAGAAAATTAAAATCCATCCCACAGATGAGTTGTGGGATGACATCAAGGATATCATCCATGAAGAGAGCAAAACTCACTACAAAGACAGAGGAGAAAGTAAGACCAAAATGGATATCAGAAGAGACCCTGAAAATTGCACTAGAGGGTCTACAAGCCAAAACAAAGGGAAGATATTTTGAAGTAAATGAGCTGAACAGAGGTTTCAAAAAGCAG
>NW_006399774.1:13157519-13174421 GCF_000299155.1 Elephantulus edwardii
TATATATTTATTCAGAATGTAAAGACCTAGAATTGGAGAATAAAAAGGGAAGAACTCGGAATTCGCTTGGCATTTCTCAAGGTGAAAGAACTGAAGAATAAAGTCAAACCTCATGTTGCAATACTGAGAGATGCTATGGGTAAAATCTTGAATGGTCCAGGAATTACCAAAGATGATGGAGGAGAAAATGCAGAATCAGTGCATCAAAAAGAATTGGCCATTCTGACTGGGGTGAGATGATATCTCATAGTTGTTTTGATCTGCATCTTTCTTAGAGCTAGGGAGTTTGAACAATTCTTCATGTGCTTGTTGGCCATCTGAATGTCTTCTTAGGTGAAGTGTCTGTTCATATCCTGTGCCCATTTTTCAATTGGATTACTTACCTTTATCTTGTTGTGCTGTTCAAGTATTTTGTAAATTCTGGATATAAGTTGCTTACCTGATATGTCATTACCAAATACTTTTTCCCAGTTGGTGGTTTCCCTTTTTACCCTGTTGGAGAAGTTTTTGGATGTGCATCGGGATTTGATTCTTAGAAGATCCCATTCATCTATTGTATCTTCTCTTGGTTGCAGGTTATCCAGGATACTTGGAAGACTGTTTATGTTGTGGATTAGGACTTCTAGTGTTCTTCCAAGCTTTTCTTTAATGAAGACTATAGTCCTTGGTTTTAGTCCTAGGTCGATGATCCACCTTGATTTGGTTTTTGTATATGGAGGAAGGTGTGGATCTTGCTTGAGTCTTTTGCAGATACTTTTCCAATTCTGCCAACACCATTTGTTAAAAAGGCTGTCATTTCCCAACATAACTGATTTCATCTCGTTGTGAAAAATGAGTTGACCATAGATAGATGGGCAAAATTTAACAGAACAGCAAGCAACAAATGCTGGCGAGGTGGTGGAGAAGCTGGAACCCTTATTCACTGTTGGTGGGAGTGTAAAATGGTGCAAGCACTGTGGAAGGCTGAATGGCACTTTCTCAAAAAGTTGCAAATAGAGATACCATTTGATCCAGCAATTCCACTACTGAGAATATACCCCAAAGAGACCATAACTGACATCCAAGCAGATATAGGCACACCCATATTTGTTGCAGCTTTGTTCACAATAGCAAGGAGTTGGAAACAACCTAAGTGCCCATCAACAAACGAATGGATAGAGAAGCTGTGGTATAGTCACACAATGGAAACCAGGCTGCATTGAAAAACAAGGAACCCAGGCAATATTATTAAAATTGGGTGACCCTGGAGGACATTATGCTGAGTGAAGCATCTCAGCCACAAAAGGACAAATACTGCATGGTGCCACTGTTGTAAAACAGGACTGACCTTGGGGTTGGGGAGAGACTGAGAAAGATGGGTTCAATAATGTATACTGCATTGAAACAGATGAGGGAGAAAACTGTTTAAAAGGGATATGTGATTAGATATTTTTGTCATGACGGGAGTCCAGAGCGAAGGCTGCACAATGGAGTGGACCTGGGGGGAGGGATTGTAAAACAATGATAGAATTTCTTTTACTTTTCCAAGAGGGTAGTGTACTGGGGGGAGGGTTGAGAGGGGAGAAAAGTGCAACAATGAATGAATGGAAACCCAAAGTCTCTGTAAATTTTCATTGAAATTAATAATAAATTAGAAAAAAAAGAATTGGCCAACACTGAAGTATTTCAGGAAGTATCATATGATCACAAGCCAATGATAATGAAGGAAGACATTCAAGCTGCACTAAAAGCATGGGGGAGGGGAATAAGGCCCCAGAGAACAATGGGATGCCAACTGAAGTATTTCAAATGACAGATTCAGCCCTGGACTTGCTCAGCGGTCAATGCCAGCAAGTTTGGAGGACTATTGTCTGGCTGACTGACTGGAAGAGATCCGTATTTGTTCCCGTTCCCAAGAAAAATGATCCAACAGAATGTGAAAATTATCAGACAATATCATTACTATCACAAGCAAGTAAAATATTGCTAAAGATCATTTAAAAATGGCTAAAACAGTACATAGACAGATAACTGTCAGAAATTCAAGACAGATTTAGAAGAGTCTCTAGCACCAGGAATATCGTTGTTGATGTCAGATGGATCCTGGTTCTAAGCAAAGAATATCAGAAAAATGTCTATTTGTACTTTATTGAGTATGCAAAGACATTTGTCTGTGTGGATTATTACAAATTATGCCTAACATAAGGAAGAATTGAAATCTCAGAACACTTGATTAAGCTCACGTGAAACCTATACCTAGACCGAGAAGCTGCTGTGTGAACAGAGCAAGGAAACATTACACGGTTTTAAATTAAGAAAGGAGTGCATCAGCATTTTATCCTCTCTAAATACCCAGTTTGGAAGGAGGAGTGGTGTCCACTTCCATAATAGCTTGCCTCCGGAAACCCTATGAACCTGGGAAGAGGATGAAAGGCACCCAAGCATTTAGGACTCTCGTTCATAGGGTCTCTATGAGTCGCCTGCGACTCGACGGCACCTAACAACAACAACAACAACAAATACCCAGTCTACATGCTAAGCAAATTATTTGAGAACCTGGACTCTCAAATAATCAGGGAAGTCTGCAGTCAGGAAACTCTCCAAAGTATTGAGAAGCAATGATATCAGTTTGAAGACTAAGGTGTACCTGACTCATGCCAAGGTCCTGTCAATCACATGTTAAACATCTGCAAACTGATCAATGAATAAGGATGACAAGAAGAATTGAAGCCTTTGAGCTGTGGTGTTGGAGAAGAGTGCTGAATATTCAATGGACTGTCAAAAGAACAAATATATATATTTGAGAAGGCACAGCCAGAGTGTTTCTTGGAGGCAAAGATGACAAAGCTTTTCTTCACATTCTTTGGGCATGTTGCAAACAGAAGCTATTCCTTGGAGATGAACTCCATGCTTGAAAAGGTAGAGGATCAATGAAAGAGAGGAAGACGTTGAACCAGATTTATTGACACAGTGACTGCAGAAATGGGCTCAAGTACACCAGAGATGATGAGGACGGCACAGGATAGGACAGAGTTCAAAGGGTTGTCCAAAGGGTCGCTATGAGTTGTACTTGACTCAACAGCACCTAACAACAATAGTCACTGAGAATTATGGCCTAGACCGCTAACTTTGAGGGAACACACAGCTCAAACTCAAATGGACTATGAATAGAGAGTCAAATAAACAAGCCAATAGTTGCTTTGTAACAGAGTGTTAAAAGCATGGAAAGAATTTGTCACACATATTTTGGGCATTTTATCAGGAGGGTCTAGTCCTTGGAGAAGGATACTCTTCCTGGAAAAGTAAAAACCATTGAAAAAGAGTAAGATTCTCAGAAGATATATTGATTGCCACAATGACTATAACAATAGGCTTGAGTACAACAGATACTGTGAAGGTGCCCCAGGATTACACAGGATTCCTTTCTACTACACTTGGAGTAACTTTAAATTGGCGACTGGGTAATAGCCCACAAAATATTTTAATCCATTTTGGGAATTGATGGCAAAGTCAAACTGCAAGGATCAAAGGAGGAAATGGAAAGCCTGGGTGGTCCTGCCTAATTCCAGCAGAGAGGGCTTTTCTGGTCCAAAACTTCTCTGATCTATATTTTCAAAAACTGCCATTTATACTTTGCTACTTTCTAGTGTTTGCATATGTCAAGTATTCGCTCTTTGGCAATTGTGATCATACAATATTTGCATTTCTTCATGGTCAAAAGGTCATTCAATTAGCTTTAAAACTATGTAACGTATTAGCAGCAGAGAGAAGCTAATGTCTTCTTCTAACTGGAGTGCTTGAGTATGTCCATATTTGTATTTGCCATGATAGCTAATCCTTGGATAAACTGTAGACACTGATATTTTAGTAGAGATGTTGTTACAGGCTTTAGAAACAATATTTGGCTAAAAATCGATGTTATGACCTTTCAGTTCTAGCTCCAAATTTCCAAATAGATTTCCATTTTCTCTCTTTATTTCTTTAGAATAGCTGGAAGATTCATGCCACTGACCTTTCCGATATCAGCACAGCACATAACACATTACTCCACAAGAGTTCTAACTTGATGTTGTTGTTATGTGACATTGAGTCAACTATGACTCACAGTGACTCTCTGAACAATAGCTCTGAAGCTTTCCCTATCCTAAGTCAACCTCACTGTCTCCGACACACTTGACCCCACTGCCACAGTCACTGTGTCAATCCATCTCATCCAGGGTCTTCCTTTCCTGTACCATCCATACCCTTCCAAGCATGATATCCTTCTTTAAGGACTGGTCCCTCCTAGTAACATGCCCAAAGTATGTGAGACAGAGCTTCACAATCCTTGACTCCAAGGAGCAGCCTGGTTTTGCCCTCTCCAGATCAGACTTGTTTATTCTTTTGGCAGTTTGTGATATGTTCATTACTTTTCTCCAGCACCACAACTCAAATACATCAATACTTCTCTGTCATCCTTATTGGTTTTCCAGTTCTCAGATGCATAGCAAGCACCTGAGACCATGACCTGGATTGAGTGTCTTCTTCTTTAGACTGACATCTTTGCTCTTTAGCACTCTAGAGAGGTCTCTGACAGCAGACTCTCCTAAAGCAACTTATCTTTCGATTTCCTTTTGACTAGTGCCAAGACTGTTGATTTGCTTATTTCTTTATGGCTAGGGCATCTTATTATTTTTCTAGTTGCAGCACCTGTCTGTCATTTTGCTGTGCTGGGGTAACTTGTAGGTGCTGTGACGATGAAAGTTGTGCTACCAGTGTGTCAAATGCCAGAGGGGTCATCCATGGTGGACAGGTTTTAGTAGAGCTCCCATAGTAAGACCAAGTAGGAAGTAGTTTTAGAATACTATCTTGGACATTTGTAATCAAAGCAGTAGGTTGTTTAGGTTGGTTGTAGGAACACTGCTTGTTTTATTTGTTGTTAGACAAAGTATTCAATAAAGTAATAGGTAGATAGGTTTCTATTTTTCACCCTATGGACTTCTTAGAAAATTCTGCTCAGGGAATCCTTTCTCCTCAGAACTGAAAGTGAATTCTTACATTCATAGAAGCATGGTGGGTTCAGCAGGATCATTCTCCCTTCTGTTTTATAGGGCCTTTGTCTTTACCTCCTGGATATGGTGTCTTGACCTCCAAGGAGATCTCTGATGCAAACCTTACACTCTTGAGTAGAAGCAAAGGAAACTGGAAATACACTCAACCCAAGTCTGAGGACTAGAGTAGCTGACCACCCTAAGGCTGAAGGAGCCTTTCAGACAGCAGCTGTCATTGTCCCCAGATTCAGGACCTCTTTAAAGAAGGGAGGCTGGTCTCTGTGTGCCAATCCAGCTGCTCTTAGGAAATGACAGTCCAACACACTAGTCATACCACCTACAGAATCACCTACAAATAACTCTAAATTTTCCTTAAGAGTGGATTGTTACGTATTGACTTGTGTTCTCATAGACGTCGCAATGCTAATATACCTGTAAATTTTACCTCATTTATAAATAGAATTTTCCCCTCTGCTTTATGTTAATGTGATTGTAGTGTGCAGTCAAGTTGGAGCCAAATCATAGTTGACCTTCCAGCAGGTTTTCAGAGGTAGTAAACCACACAGGAGGAGATTGCCCATCCTTCTCCCACATGATAATGTCAGAGGGGCCCAAACCCAACCCACTGCCTTCAAGTTGAGTCTAACTCATAGCAACTCTCCACTAGGTTTCTGAGGCTGTAAATCTTTGTGGAATGGGAAACTCTTCCCCTCTTTTTAACTGTGATGTGTGTAAAATTTATAAATAAATAAATTCATTTTCTATTCAGCCATCCATATACAATTTGGTTTATAACATTAATTACATTTCTCCAAATCCCCCAGATGCTCTGCTGGAGAAGGAAGGGGCAATCTCCTCCTGTACCAGTCAGATCTGATTTGACAGTACACGTAAAAATAAATACAATTTTAAAAAATTTTTAAAAAATTAATTACATTTCTCACAATGTAACATTTTCCCCATTTCCTCTCTATTAGTCCATTTTCCATTAATCCTTCTATTTCCCCCATATTTCTTCCTTGGTGCAACTAGTGAACTTTAATAGCCCACCTTTGGGTTAGCAGCCCAACACACAACACAGCAATTATGCCACCAGAACTCTTTCCCAGAGTACGGTAAATCATAAACCTAACTCCTTCTAAGTGATGTTTTGTAAAAAGGGGGGGTGGTGGAATGAAGACATTTGCAGAGGGAAAGATGCCAGGTGAGACAAGGCCAGGAACACCAGAGATTATGGAAACAATTAGCAAATAAGAGAGACAAAAAATGGGGGAAAAAAGACCAAAGAGCCATGACTTAACTTTAGACTACTTGACACTAAAACTATGAAAAAATATTTATTATTTAAAACTATCCACTTATAGCATTTTTGTGATGGCAGCAAAGGAAACCAACACAGCAATGTCTACAGTCCACTGTTCTAGACAGAGGGAGCTCTGGTGGCTTAGTGGTAAGGAGATGTGCTGCCATTTCAAAGTCACTGAGTTTGAACCCACTACCTCCTCCACAAGAGAAAGACGAGCAATCTTCTTCTGTGCAATTGACCACCTCTGAAAATCCACTGGAAGTTTAGCTATGAGTCAGTTTCAAGTTGACAGTATCTAACAACAGCAACAAACAGTTTTAGAAAGGAGAGCATCCCAGGAGTTCCCCACCTTGGAGGATGTTTAAGCTGGGCCAGGTTGAGAGATGGAGCGTGGCTTCTGATCAGACAGAAGGACAGGGCTGGACAAGCACTGCCCAAAGGAAAGGATTGCGTTAAGGCATGAGTGTGTTTTTTCAGCTCTCTCTACTCTTGTCCTGAACCAAAGCCCAGTTTTCTATTTTGTTTTCTCTTCCCTTGTTGACTGGACCACATGCCCAATTCACTTCTGTGATCACTTTTCTTATTAAAGTTACTGGAGAGTTCCCTGTGTGAAGTGGGACCAGACATTCACAGCGGTTGGTAATTTGGGTCCCTCAATGTCTACAAAGGCCTTTGAGATGACATAATATCATTTTAAGGCTCCCTTTCCTTTTTAATGAGAGAAATGCTTTTCATAATAAATGTTCTCATCATTTAATTATTTAATAATCCCATCAGCCTGGGGCTGAAATCTATGGTTAGACTTTTTCTTTTTTTTTAACGTCAATCATGTCCAAATTCTCTTAAGTTTTATGAGAGAAGAATAAGAAAATAGATTAACGTTGCTTAAACAGGGTCACAACAAATTGGAACATTCTCAATTTCATGGATTTAGTTCTTTTTTTGTTTTAAATGTATACCTTTCATTTTCTTTTTATCTTCTGGAAAAAAAATGGTAGTTATATGAAACGTGTCTTTGAATGCATTTTCAAGAAGATGTGGGCCCTTGATGAGCACTTATTGGTTACTTGCCCAGATTTCCAGCCCAAGCTTGACAATAGAGTTACTGCCTTGACGACCCACCTAGAGCTGAGTAGGGCAGGTCTTGGTAGCTCTTCCGAGCAGAACTGGCTTGGTACCCGCTATACTGTAGTGTAATAGGATGAGAGAGAGACCATTCTAAACTCACATCAATGAGGACATAATTATGAGTCATACTGTGTGGTTATTAATTAATTACTAAGTACTACAAAAGTTAAGGAGGTTCTGAGCACCCACAAAGCAGGATTAGATCAAAGCTAGGAAGAACATTGAGTAGACCTAGCAAAGAAGTTCTGGTGCTCTGGTGGCCCAGTGATAAGGAAAGTGTTGCCAACCCAAAGACCTGAGGTTCGAATCTGACAGCTGCTCTGTGGGAGACAGATGGGCAGACTCCTCCGGAGTGATTAAGTCCCTCTGCAAAACTACTGGAAAATCAGCTATGGGTATGTGCCAACTGGACAGCAAAGAACAACAGGCAAAGGTAACAACGAAGAATCCCATTATATTAAGCTGTTAATTTTGGTCTTTTCCCTGAATACCTCAGTTGTTCCCGTGATTATGTTCAATGTGGCCCATTTTCTATACTTTTATCAACTCCAATAGTTTTACTAAAGGGTTTAAAGTTGGTAGCATGCATACCTTGAGTTTATTTGATACCTTTATCATTAAATGTATTAAATGTATCACATTTCTTGAGACTTTTTTTCCCTAGCCAGTCAGCACTTTATTTTTCTGCTGACACCTGCACAGATGTTACTGTCCATTTTCCTAACCCCCCTGGGAGATGGGGGTGTCTCACCACACCTGGACACCCAAAGCCCAGAGAAACAGGAATTCTTGTCCCTCCCTGGAATGTAGCAAGCCCCATATCCTCATCACAGATCCCGGTAGGCAGCCCCAGTGCTGTGCGTATGTGATGGGGGAGACTTTTAAGTTGAAGCATTCTAAAATTAATTTCAGTTGATTTTTTTTTTTGTAGAAACAGTGACAAAAATGTTAAACTTACTTGTCAAAGATGACAATCAATGAATTCCATTAAGGGTATCATGTGGGCTAAGTGATCTTACTTCTCTGAAGGGAGGTCTGTCTTAGCCAAAGACCCCAACTTCTACAAGAACTTATGCACTTAAACCACAGCAACACATGGCTGGTGGTCCTATTTCAAAATACCCTTCCCCTAATATTCTCCATAAAGACAAAATCTCATGGTCTATATGAGGCCCACAAGGCAGGGCCACTATTAGCCTTTCAGAGTTTTTTGTAAGCCTGAAATTGTTGCAAAGACATGTGTATTTATTTGTGGGCACAAGTGTCATTTTGCTGAAAACAGAGTTTGAAGGAAAAAATGGCCTGATTTATTTTCCTAGGTCCTCAGGAAAAATGAGTAAATGGTTGTAATTTTTCCAGTTCTATGAACATGTGCATTTTGTGTATTTATATGTCCAAAATGTGCTTTTTAACTTGGCCTTCCCCATTTATTATGGTCTACATTGCTGTCAGGGTTATATAAATGTGCTTTCAACTCATCTACCAAAATACATATATCACAGCCCAGCCTGCAAAGAGCCCTGTCTCCTGCAGGCCCCTCATGGGTGTGATAAGTAAACTTTCGTGTCCCCCTGGGATCCTTGGCTGCTGGCCCTGAAGTTGGTGGGCCTTTGAAACACCCCTCAGGGCCCCATGATGTCTGAGATCTTGAAAGTTATCCTCCATTGCAGTCCTATCACCAATGTCTTAATCCCAACTTCCTTAAATACCTCCAACTTTACCCTATTCTTAGAAACTAATCCCACCCAGAACAGACGGTTAAAAGGGTTACAGCTTCAATTCCACAGTGGGCTGGAACATTCATTTATTCAGTCTCCTGTTATTTGTTGGGGATTCGTTCTATGTCAGACACTCTGCTGTCAACTGTCCAGATGAGCTCCCAGCCCAGTGTGTGAGAAAGCCAAGCCTGTCTGGTCTTCTTGTTAGAGGAATGCTTCTTGCAGCAATGTCTGGGCATGACCCCGTGACTCATACTGTGCCCAGACTGCCCTGATTGCCGGGTACCTCTGCCTAATAAAGAGCCCACCCTGTGAGAACTCACACATGTTCTACCCTGTGTCCCACGAATGGAGTTCTTTCAACTTGTTGAAAAATCTGATTTGTTGGCCTAATTTTTAAGATTTAATTGTGTCCCCCTCAAAACACACGTATTTGATGATGTTGTTGTCATATGCCATCAACTTGGAACAACTCATAGCTGACCCTCCAGTGGGTTCTCAGAAGCAGTAAATCCAGGAGACTGACCATCCTTCTCCCACAGAGAAGGTGGTGGATTTGGACCTTGTACCCTTGAGACTGCAGCACAGTTTCTTACCACTAGACCACCTGTTGTTGTTGTTAATTGCCTTTGAGTTGAGCACAACTCATAGCGACACTATGAACAAAATACCTGAAGCCCCTCTACAACTATCAACATTTATCAAAGTTCGTAGAGTTTCAGGAGGCATGTTGTTTAGGAAGTGTATAACTACATGTTACAATTTAGATAAAATAGAACTATACATTATAGATAAGATAGAAGTAGAAATATATTTTATATAAAATATAACTACATTCTATAACTACTAAAAACAAGTGTATCTAGTATTATAAATACTAAATTATGGATAACACTGAGAATAGGAATTTCAGAACACTCACATGTACCCAGACAAAACCTACCCATGGACCAAGAAGTAGTTGTTCCAACAAAGCAAGGGAAGATTGTATAGTTTAAAATCAGAGAAATTGTGTGTCAGAGTTGTATCTTTTCTCCATTCCTACTCAATCTATATGCTGAGCAGGTAATTTTAGAAGCTGGAGTCCATGGACAAGAACTGGAGGAACATCAGGATTGGATGAAGACTCATCAATAACCTTTGTTATATAGAAGCTACAGCCTTGCTACATCATGAGGAAGACTTGAAGCATTTACTGAAGATCAAAGACTATGGTCTTCAATAGGGATTACATCTCAACATTAAGAAAACTAAAATTCTTACCACTGCACCGATAAGCAACATTATGATGGATGGAGAAAAGATCAAAGTTGTCAAGGAATTTGACTTGGATCCATAATCAGCATATATGGCAGTCAAGAAATCAAAACATGTTTGGCATTGAGAAAATTTGCTGTCAAGGACCTCTTTAAAGAGCTAAAGAGCAAGAGTTGAGAGACCAAGTTGTATCTGATACAAACAATAGTATTTTCAATTGTTTCCAATGTGTCTGAAAGTTGAACAATGATTAAGAAAGACTGAAGATTGATACATTTTGTGATTTTGGTGTGAAGAGTGTTGAATATACTATGGACTGCCAAAAGAACAAAGAAATCTGTCTTGGAGCCAATATACTCTTTAAAGGAAAGCATGGTGAAACTTCACCTTACGTACTCTGGGGCTGTTGTTAGGAAGGGCCAGTCCTTGGAGAAGGACTTCATATTGATAAAGGTAGAGGGTCAGGAAAAAAGAGGTAAACCCTCAACAAGTGGAATTGACAGAGTGACTTTAAAAATGAACTTGAGTTTATCAGAGATGGTGTGGATATCACAGAAAAATAGTGTAAGGTTCTGATCTGTTTTTCTTAGGGTCATTATGAGTCACAATACACTCTATGGCACCTAATAACAGCAAACAAGAGGGAACTACTTTAATAATATAACTCTATATATTAACTATAGTTAAGTGCTGTCAAGTTGTAGGCAACTCATAGAAAACCCTATGAACGAAAGGCCTAGACTCTTAAATAACTTTTGTCCTCTCTCCAGGTTCATAGGGTTTCCAGAGGCAAGCTATTTCGGAAATGGATGCCACTCCTGCTTCCAAGCTTGTTTTAATTGGGAGCTCCACCAAACACTGTCCATCATGGGTAACCATTCTCGCATTTGACACACCAGGGTCACAGTGTTCAGCTTCACAGCAACCACGAGTTACCTCTGTACAGCAAGTGGACACACCAGGGTTATGCAACCTAGAAGAATGTTTCATCAGAAACAATTAAAGACAGGCTTGAGGACCGCAGATTTGATTCACCCACCTTTGGCTTGGGAGCATCACCTTCTGTCCACTAGACCAAATGATCTCTCTCTATGCTCTTGTTGTTAAGTACCATCAAGTCGTAGGTGACTCATAGAGACCCTATGAATGAAAGACTTGGACACGTGTATAACTTTCATCCTTTTCCAGGATCATAGGGTTTCTAGAGGCAAGCTATTCTGGAAGTGGATGTCATATAGCAGTGGGTCTGTCCACTTGCTGTATAGAGGTAACTCATGAAGCTGAACACTGTGACACTAATGTGTCAAATGTGAGAATGGTTACCCATGGTGGACAGTGTTTGTTGGAGCTCCCTGATTAAAACAAGCTTGGAAGCAGGAGAGGCATCCACTTCCAAAATAGCTTTCCTCCAGAAACCCTATGAACATGGAGAAAGGACGAAAGTTATGCAGAAGGTGTCCAGGACTTTCGTTCATAGGGTCGTTATGAGTCACCTACGATTCAACGGCACTTAACAACAACAGCAGCATGTATTAACTATAACATAGACTGTCAAAAGAACAAACACATCTGTCTTGGATGAAGTGAAGTCAGAATGCTCTTTAGTAGCAAGGCTGATTAGACTTCATCTCACATGCTTTGGTATGTTATTATGAAGGGTTCGTGTCTAGAGGCGGATGTCAAGCTCAGTAAAGTAGCTAGTTGATGAAAAATAGAAAGAGGCTCATCAAAGTGGATAAACACAGTGACCATAACCGTGGACTTAAGCATAGCAGAGGATGTAAGGAGATGCACACTTAGAGAGGCTATGAGTGGCTGTCATCTCAATGGCACAGAACAATAACATACCAATGCTTTAACTAACTAAACGGTTATCTGGCTACTGGACAGCCTTATAGATCACATGCTTTGTGGGTAAATATGCATCTAATGATATAATTATTAAACTGTTCCCAGCTACCCTCTTTTTATGAAATAAGTCAGAACTATAGTTGGGTTTGGGTTGGGGATTTTTACCGGGGGGGAGGTGTTTAAGAAATGGATTTTCTGGAAAGGAGGAAGTTATAGGTGTGAAGAAAGAATTTGTTTAGAAACCTTCTCCCAAAGAAACCAAACTTGCTTATGCCCCTCCTCTCACACATTTGTAAGTTGATCTTTTAGCAAAGGAAAAGGTTTTCCATTTTTGTAACTTACACGGAATGAAGGAAAATATCTGTAGTCAGTCTCTGTGGCTCCTTCCCATTGAGTGGTAATAGGGTGGGATTGACCAGAAGAACATATTTCTAGGCAGAATTTATTTCTTGGAAGAATTTATTCCACTACTTTGGTTGAGTTTCACAGTCTCTCTTCTCTCTCTCTCTCTTCACTTGCTTCCTTTTTATTTTAATTGATCATTCTTTAACTGTCAATCAAATAAAAATATGATAATTCCAGTCACAACTTTATAGCACCAGGTGGCTTCTTCTGGTACATTCCTTCAAATGGAATCTGAGGCCTCCAGACAGTCTGTGACAGAGACCCACTCAAACCCAGAAGTCAGAAATATGCCCAAAGAATTCCCGAGGGTGTGCTCATTAAAGGGCAGCTTCACAGCCATCTGTAAACCTCATTACATATTCATCATCAATTTTGGAATAGCAAAAAGGGAAACCAGATGTGTCTTTGAGATTATGGTGGTGAATTTAACAAGTGCTGAGGTGGAAAAGGCAGGATGGGAGCCAGGAGGACTCTTGGTAGGAGAATTTGATGTTCCAAATAAAGGTGTCCACATTCATTCGTTGATTCTGTTTGGGTTTATTGAACCCTGTACATGTGTACAGGTATAAGGAGATAGGAACATTGTCTAGAAAGGGTATTCCAGGCTGAGGGGTCTGTTCCAGGAAAAATACGGAGAAGACACTCACTGGTGCTCACCTGTGTGTTGTACCAGATGATTGTAAATTAAATGAAAAATGCCAAAAAGCCCACCTCTGACAATTAAATTAAAAAGACAAAACAGCCCAAAGCTGAGTGTCAGTTAAAAAGAAAAAGACCAAATAGTCTACAACTGACCATTGTTGTGGTGGTTGTTAGGTGCCATTGAGTTGCCTGTGACTCATAGCGACCCTATGTACAATAGCCCTAAACCCTGCTCTGTCCTGTGCCAGTCTCACTGTCTCTCACACACTCACCCTCATTACTCTAATCACTGAATCAATCCACCTCATAGAGGGTCCTCCTCTCCTGCACTGTCCCTCCACCCTCCCAAGCATGATGTCCATCTCCAAGGACTGGCCCCTCCTTGTAACATGTCCAAAGTATGTCAGACAAGCTTTGCCTCCAAGAAGCAGCCTGGCTTAACCCTCCTCAGAATGAACCTGTTTGTTTTCTTAGAAGTCCATGGTATATTCAGTACTCCAGCACCAAAGCTCAAAGACATCAATTCTCCTTCTATCATTCCTCGTCATTGTCTAGCTCTCTAATGCATAGCAAGTAATGGCAAAGACTATGGCCTGTGTTGGGTGCACTTAGTCTTCAGAGTGACACCATTGCACTTCAGTATTCTGGAGAGACCCCCAACAGCAGGCTTTCCCATCACAATATGTCTTTTGATTTCCTGGCTACTTGTGCCAAGAGTGTTGACTGTGGAGCCAAGCAAACTAAAGCTGTGAACAATCTCAATATCTTCACCATCCATCCTGATGCTGTCAATTGGCCCAGTGGTGAGAATCTTTGTTTTCTTGTTATTGAGCCTCAATCCATATTGAAGGCTACAGTCCTTAACCTTCTGCAGCAAGCACTTCAAATTCTCTTCAGTTTCAGTAAACAGGGTTGTGTCATCTGCATAACGCAGATTGTTGATGAATCTTCTGTCAATCCTGATGCCACATTCTCCTCACACAGCCCAGTCTCGATAATCTGTTCTGCATGTAGGTTGAAAAGGTGTGGAGATAGGACACATCCCTGGCATACACCTTTCCCAATTTTGAACCATGCAGTGTTTCATTGCACAATGAAGAGTGAGAAAATATATACTCAAGAAGCTGAGCGAACACCACATAGAACAGACCCCTAAAAGGAAAACACCAAGGAATACCATAGTCAAGTTTTCCAGAACCAAAAATAAGGAGAAAATTCTGAAAGCAGCAAGAGAGAAATAAGGAGTAACCTACAACAGAGAGCAGATAATAAGATTAAATGTTGATTTCTAAGCAGAAACTATGCAAAGAAGAAGACAGTAGAATAACATATATGGAACACTCAAAGAACATAACTGTCAACCAAGAATATTGTACTCAGCAAAACTGTCCATCAAATATGAAGAAGAGATCAAGATGTTTCCAGAAAAACATAAACTAAGGGAGTTTGTAAAAACAAGACCGGCATTGCAGCAAACACTGACAGATGTCCTTCTTACAGAGGTAACACAAAAAACAGAATGGGCCGAACTAACTAGCAACAACATAATGATAGCCATGAAACATTGTCTTTCAGTAATCACACTGAATGCAAAAGGTTTAAATGTACTACTGAAGAGAAAAAGAGTAGCAGATTGATTAAAACCCCAAATCCATCAATACACTATCTACAAGAGACACACCTGAAAAGTGAAGATAAAGAGTGACTAAAAATTAAAAGGTGCAAAAAAATATACCAAGCAAATGCCAATCAGAAAAAAGCAGGACTCATGTTATTAATGTCTGATAAAATATATTTCAAGGCAAAAAACAAAGGAAAAGGAAGGTCACTACATTATGCTTAAAGGGTCAATAGAACAAGAGGACATAAAAAATAATAAATATCTATGCACCAAATTATAGAGCTGCAAAATACATAAAACAAATATTAAAAAACTGGAAAAGGAAATAGACAACACCACTATAGTGCTGGGAGACTTCAGCACACCACTCTCAAGAAAAGACAGAACTACCAGAAAGAAACTCAACAAAGATGCTGAAGAATTAAGCCACACAATAAACCAACACAAAGCACCCCCCAAAATTACAGTATACCTTCTTTTCCAATGTACATGGAATGTTCTCCAGAATAGATCATATTTTAGGTCACAAGGCAAGCATCAATAAATTAAAAACCATAGAAATAATACAAAGCTTCTTCTCAGACCACAATGCTAAAAATTAGAAATCAATAACAATAGGATAAAGGAGGAAAACCCCATACATTTGGAGGCTGAACAAAACCTTGCTTGAATATGAGTGGATACTATTGTTGCTGTTGTTAAGTGCTCTCAGGTCTTAGAGCACTCATAGTGACCCTATGAATGAAAGACCTGAACATTTGTATAACTTACTTCATTTTTCAAAGTTTATCATAGAGTTTCTGGAGGTAAGCTATTTTGGAAGTGGATACCACTCCTGCTTCCAAGCTTGTTTTAATCGAGGAGCTCCACCAAACACGGTCCACCATGGTAACTATTGTCACATTTGACACATTAGTGTCACAGTGTTTAGCATCACAGCAATCATGAGTTACCTCTGTACAGTAAATGGACAGACCAGTGCTATACCACTTAGAAGAATGTTTGACAAAAAAAAAACCAATTAAAACCAGGCTTGAGAGCCACAGATTAAAATCACCCACCTTTGTCTTAGGTCATAGAGCCCTGGTGTGTTCACTTGCCGTGCAGAGGTAACTTGTGGTCACTGTGAAGCTGAACACTGTGACACTGATGTATCAAATATGAGAATGGTTACCTATGGTGGGCAGTGTTTGGTGGTGCTCCCTGGTTAAAACAAGCTGGAAGCAGAAGTGGCATCCACTTCCATAAACAGGTTGCCTCTGAAAACCCTATGAACCTGGAGAAAGGATGAAAGTCACACAAGTGTAGAGGTCTTTCATTCATAGGGTCACAATGAGTCACCTACAACTCGACAGCACTTAACAACCACCACCACCTTTGGCTTGATAACATAACTTTCTATCCACTAGGCAAACAGAGCTCTCTCTATGTTGTTGTTGTTCTTGTCCTTGTTGTTAAGTGCCATCGAGTCATAGATGACTCGTAGTGACCCTATGAATGAAAGACCTGAACACTTGTATAACTTTCGTTTCTTCAAGTTCATAGAGGGTCAGAAGGCAAGCTATTTCAGAAGTGGATGCCACTCCTGTTTCCAAGCCTGTTTTAATTGGGAAGCCCCACCAAACACTGTCCACCATGGGTGGCCATTATCGCATTTGACACATCAGTGTCACATTGTTTAGCATCACAGCAACCATGAGTTACCTCTTTACAGCAAAAGGACAGACCAGTGCTATTCCACTTAGAAGAATGAGTGGGTACTAGAAGAAATAAAAAATGAAACTAAAAAGATTCTGGAAATAAATGATGTTGCAGACTGAGGGTCCCAAAGAATGGAATAATTTTATAATTATTAATAATGAGATAAACAGCCAGGAATGAGATAGAGCAGAGAGCATGAAACAGGGGGCCAGCAGTTCTCGACTGAAGACCCCAAGTCATGTTTCTCTATGTATTTATTGATAA
>NW_006399774.1:13181521-13183637 GCF_000299155.1 Elephantulus edwardii
GGACAAATTCCTTAAAACTCATGCCATAGCCAGATTGACAGAGACAGATGTAGAACACATCACAAAAGAAGTGATTAAGTAGGTCATAAAAAGACTCCAACACACACACACACAAAATTAAAAATCCTGGACTAGATGGCTTCATGGCTGAATTCTACCAAAATTTTAAAGAGTAGCTAACACCCATTCTATGTAATTTTTTAAAAAAAATAGAAAAAGAGAGAACACTCCCAGAGATATTCTGTGAAGCAAGCATAACCCTAATACCAAAACCATGCAAAGATATTACCAAAAAAGAAAACAAAAGGCCAATATATTTCAAAATCCTAGCCAATAGAATTAACAACACATTAAAAAAAAGTATCATGACCAAGTGAAATTCATAACAGGTATGCAAGGGTGGTTCAACATAACAAAAACAATCAATGTAATTCACCACATTTACAAAGCAAATAACAACCATGTGATCCTAGCAATCAATTCAGAATAGTCATTTTACAAAATCTAAAATCACTTCCTGATTAAGACACTCAGCAAAGTAGGAATAGAGGGAACTTTCCTCAACATACTGAAAAGCGTATATGCAAAACAAACAAACAAAAAAACCCCCAATATCATCCTTAATGGAGAAATAGTAAAAGCATTTTTCTAGCAAACAGGGGCCCAACAAGGACTCCCACTGTCACTTCTATTCAATATTGTATTGGAAGTACTTGATAAGGCAATACAACAAGAGAAGGAAAGAAAAGGCATCCAGATTGACAAAGAGATAGTTGCTTATTGCTCTATGCAAATGATATGATAGTGTACACAAAAAACCCCAAGGACCCAACAAAAAACTGTTAGAGCTAGTGGGACCAATGTAAGAGGAAACAAGATCAACATCCAAAAGTCAGTAGGATTCCTTTACAATAACAAAGAGAATTCAGAAAAGGAAACTGAGAAAGCAATACCAATTACTGTAGCCAACCACAAATTGAGATACTTGGGAATTAATCTGACTAGAGACATAAAAGCACACTGTCCAAAGAAAACTACAGAACACTTCTGCAGGGGGCAATAAAACACCTAAATAAATGGGGAAACATTCCCTGCTCAATATAGTGAAAATGACAATGCTACAAAAGCAATCTGCATGTTCAATATAGTTTCACTACAGATACCACATTTATTTTTCCAAGGAGATCAAAGGGGAAAATTGTCCAGTCTATTTGGAGAGGAAAGAGACCCTGAATAAGAAAAGAAATTCTAAAAAACAAAAATAAAGTGGGAAGCATAGTCCTATCTCACCTCCAAACCTACTACATAGCTGCAATAACCAAAAGATCATGGTACTGGTACAGCAATAGGCACATAGACCAATGGAACAGAATCAAGAATGCAGAAATGGACCTATCTATCCAAATAGTTTCATCCTGGAGAAGGTGAAACCTGGCTGTTCTTTGAAGGCAAGGATTTTGAAGCTCCATCGAATATACGTATGGGCATGTGGCAAGGAGGGATCAGTCCTTGGAATGGGACATCATGTTTGAAAGAATGGAGGGACAGTGCAAGAAAGGAAGACACTGGATAAGATGGATTGACTCAGTGACTGGAGTACTAGGGGTAGGTGTATCAGAGACAATTAAGTTAGCTCAAGATAGAGCAGGGTTCAGGGCTATTGTACAAACGGTTACTATGAGTCACAAGCAACTTGACAGCACATTACATCACAATAATCTATGGTTAACTGATATCCAACAAGGAAATAAAACTTATCAAATTGAAAAATGACAACCTCTTCAACAAATGGTCCTGCCAAAACTGGACTGCTAGCTGAGGAAAGCTGAAACAGGATCCACATCTCATACCATAGACAAAAACCAACTCAAGGTGGATCAGAGACCTAGGAGTAAAACCCAAAACTATAAAGTTCATAAGAGACAAACTGGGATCAACTTAGAAGGCCTAGTTTATGGTATAAAGAGGCTGACAAATACAGCAAGTGAGGCATAATCTAGAGAGAATAAAATTGATGAATGGGACCTTCTAAATATTAAATCATTGTGTACATCAAGAACTTTTTCCAATAGGGTGAAAAGAAAACCTACCGACTGGTAAAAAACATTTGAAAATA
>NW_006399774.1:13185082-13187211 GCF_000299155.1 Elephantulus edwardii
TCCAAAGAAATTAGAACTGAAACACAGATTTGTACACCAGTGTTCATGACAGTGTTATTCATCACCACAAGATCATGGAAACAGCCCAAATGTCCAACTACAACTGAGTGGAATGAGAAATTGTGGTACATTCACACAATTGAATACTATGCAGTACAAAGGAGCAACAATTTAAAAAACTACTACATAACGTGGGAGAGGTTGGAGGGCATTATGCTGAGTGAGCTAACTCAGTCTCATGAGGACAAATGCTGCATAAGACCACTATTGTAAAAACAGAAGGATATCTAGTAAAACATGTATGGGGACTAAAGGGGGAGGAAGGGGTGGAAACAGAAAGATGAGGATGAGTAAGGGACAAACCAAAGGGTTTCACAGTTTGATGGGGTGAAGGAAATGGGAAGGATCCAGTGGGGACTTGAAAAGATTGGGTAATGATGGGCAAGATTTAATGGTGATTGATGTTATAAAACATAATGTATGGGAATAATTCTATGAAACACAATATAAATGAAGAGTAGTGTGAAACAAAATGTGAGCAAACCAATACAAAATAGAATCATTTTTTAAAAAGTCCTATTCTATTTTATATTCTTCCCTCCAGTGCCAGGTGAAGAGGGGACACTGCCCCTTTTGTCCTTGTTTTAAGCTCACAAACATCTGCCAATGTGCATTTGGACTTAAAAAAAATACCACCTAAGAACAAATTATTATGAACAACAGATTTGAACCCTGTCCTGTCCTGTGCCATCCTTGTTATTCTTAAAATACTTAATCCTATTGCTACAGGTACTGTGTCATTGAATCTAATGTAAGGTCTTCATCTCTTTCAGCAACCTTGACTCCAGCTTTCCAAGCATGATGTCCTTTTCCAAGGTGTTCTAACAACTTTTCCAAAGTATAATACAAAGTTTTGTCATCTTTTTCTCCATAGAACACTGCTTATACTTTCTCCAAGACATATCTGCTTGTTCTTTTGGCAGTGCATGAGATACTCTCTTCTCCAACTCTTAACCAACACTTCCTCTCCAATATTTCTTCTCTAACTCTTCTGAAAGGCATCAGCTCTCCTTCGGTCATCCTTATTCATTGTCCAGCTCTCAAATGCACAGTAAACAATTGAAAAGACCATGGCCTGAATCCGGAGCACTTTAGTCTTCAAACTGACATCCTTGCTCCTTAATAATTTGGAGAGTTCCCTAAAAGAAGACTTTCCTAATACAATCCATCTCCTTTTCTCCTGACTACTGGTACCAAGTATGTTGACTATAGATACAAATAAGATTAAATCGTTAAAAATTTCAATTATTTCTCCTCTTTCAATTATGTTTTTGTTGCTGTTTTTAGGTGCCATCAAGTCCAGTATGTCTTATACTGACCCTATGAACATCAGATCTGAGCCCCGTCCTATCCTGTGCCATCTTCACAATCTCTGACATACTCAAGCCCATTGCTGCAGTCACTGTGTCCATCTACCTGGTTGATAGTCTTGCTCTCCTTCACTGTCCCTCCACCTTTTCAACCCTGATGTCCCTCTCCAAGGAATAATCTCTTCTAGAAATACCTCCAAAGTATGTGAGACATAGTTTTATCTTCTTTGTCTCCAAGGAGCACTCTGGCTGCACGTTCTCCAAGAGTTATCTGTTTATTTAATTGTGTGTGTGTGTGTGGCAGTCCATGGTACGTTCAGCACTCTTCTCCAATACCAAAGTTCAAAGGTATCTATTCTTCTCTCATTCTTATTCACTGTCTAGCTCTTAGATGCAAAACAAGTGATTGTAAAGACCATTGCCTGAATCAGTCACACATTAGTCCTCAAACTGAAGATATAGCTCAATAACTTGGAAAGGTCCCAGACCATGGTCTTTTACATTTGTTGTTGTTTGTTGTTATGTGCCATCGAGTCGTTTGCAACTCATAGCAACCCTATGTACAATAGCCCTAAACCCTGCTCTATCCTGTGCCAGTCTCATTGCCTCTGAGAAACCCATCCCGAGTACCCCAGTCACTGAATCAATCCACCTCATAGACGGTCTTCCCCTCCTGCGCTGTCCCTCTACTCTACCCAGCATGATGTCCCTCTCTAAAGACCTGTCTCTCCTTACAACATGTCCAAAGTATGTCAGGCG
>NW_006399774.1:13188271-13202745 GCF_000299155.1 Elephantulus edwardii
CACAGTCTTCAGCATCACAGCAACCACAAGTTACCTCTGTACAGCAACGCACAGACCAGTGCTATACCACCTAGAAGAATGTTTGACAGGAAAACAATTTGAACCTGGCCGAGGGCTGCAGATGAAAATCACCTACCTTCGCCTTGGTAGCATAACTTCCTTTCCACTAAGCCAACGTAGCTCTCTCTTTGTCGTTGTCATTGGGAAACACAGTACTAGTAAAATATTCACTTTGTATTACACACAGAACCTTTGTCTAAGCACCTTTATTGGATTACATAAAAATTCAGGGATCCTTGAAGTAACGGGACTGAAGAAAGCTGAAAGGAGACTAGAAAATGTTCTCAATTCTTCCTCAGAAAGAAAAAAAATCCTCTTTAAGGCCCCAAATGAGTGTCATTTTATCTTCAAAATGATGTGAAGTCCAGTCACCACCATCCTTCTCTCACTGTGTTCAATGCTAAGTGAGGGAGACTGGCCATCTTCTTCCCTTTGGGCAGTAGGTACAGAGTGTTTTCTGTTAGATTCCACATTCCTTCACCATCGTTAGTCTACCTGCACCCCTTCCAAACTTCAAGTGGTGGAGGCCATTGTGATTTCAGTTCCAGATGATCACAACCAATGGAGTATTATCACAAAGCAACTCACAGCAATCGTTTGGTTTCCCAGTGCATATGTAAGCAATACTTGCACTCCACTGTAGTCTAGTACGTGTGCTGTTGCATTGTGAAAAACTTTTAAATATTTCTATGATTACCAAAATGCTGCCCAGAGGCATGAAGTGAGTGCATAGTGTCAGGAAAATGGTGCCAATAGACGCGCTCGATGCAAGGTTGTCATACACTTTCAATCTGTGAAAACGGCAATGTTTGCAAAATAAAACAAAACAATGTCTTCTAGCTCCAAGAAGTAGTTGAAACATATAATAACTGTGGTGAACATAGTCCTGCTGAATGAGGGGTGGTCAGTATGTCAACTACTGTCTTTCTATCATGACATGAACTCGTGGTAATAGCACGGTAGGACTCCTCATCGATCTCCACATCTAGATCCTGAACTTCTTTCAGGAAGGGAAAAGGAGAACCTGTGTGAAGGGTAGAGAGGTGACAGCCACGCTACCCAGGTCTGTCCCCACTTCCCATCATTTTAAACCTCAGAGACAAGTCAAAATCAGCAGCCTGCCAGTGGTGGAACTGCATTCCATGGTGTGCATTTCTGTGGGTAGAGGAGGGTGGTCAGGCAGAGGAAGAAACAACAGAGAATTATTTTCTGTGGTCTGTGATGGGAGGGGGGGCTAGGCCACTTTCAGAAGGAATTTTGATTTGGTTGAGTGAAAGGTTTGAGGGGGCAGGGATTATAATGATGAAGAGTTGAGGAAGAATTTTCCTTGTTTGAGCTTGGTCTGTGAGATGTAACATTGCCAGAGGAAAGCACTGCCAAGCACAGACTTCCACACTTCAAAGATTTTTTTTTCCAGTCATGGCGACATGAAACTCCAGACTCTATGTCAATTCCAGATTGTCTGATTGCTGAGGTTGCAGTCTCCCTTGAAATTTGCCTGGAGAAAGCAGTGAATGCATTAAAAAAAACAAAACAAAAAAAAACCAGACAAACTGTTTGACCCAGAAGACCCCCCTGAATTGGTAGAGTATATTATTAAGCAAAGCTGTGTAAGGATAGCACTCATTTTCCATGCCTGAAGAAGGAAGCTGTGGGACACTTTGGTCTCAGGAGTCGCAAAACCCTGGAGATTGTCAAGGAATTAAAATTAAAAAGCAATGAAGAATTTGGAACTAAATGTGGGAAGGAAGAAAGAGGAGCATTTTTCAAATGTTTGGCTTCTTTTCATTAGTCAATATGCTTATTGTTTGCTGCTACTACATCAGTTCCCAATTTATCATGATCTCAAGTAGAGTCACTAAGAAGCGCCGTGACCCAGGGCCAGGGGTAGATTACCCAATAAGCAAGGTCCTGCTGTCTGGAGTCCACATCTCTTACTATCTTCAAGTCATACTGTTTCTCTCTCTACTGTTTTGTAACATTGAGTCAATATGGACTCATAGTTTATCCTCCAGTGGGTTTTCAGAGGCAGGAAATCACACAGAGGAGATTGCCCATCCTTTTTCAACAAAGTAGCTAGTAGAATTGAACCACACACATTTGGGCACTCTGGTGGCCTTCCCTTTCTCTTTCTAGTCTCCCTATAAGCCTATTGAAACAGTAAATAAGTAAATAAAATAAAAAATGACCAATCCTTTTGTTAGAGTTCCATACACGTTATTTGCATGCTTCCATCTCCATAACCTGTCATGCAATTTATGTACATTATTAGCAAATGATCTAATCCTCTTGGGAGCCACAAATACCTCATTGCATACTTCTACCCAGTCATGGACATATACTATCTAAGCTATTAAGAACAAGGATCTTTCCAGAGTACATCAAGGATCTCTTCAGAGTGCTAAAGAGCAATAATGTCAGTTTAGAAATTAAGATGTGCCTTATCCAGACCATGGTGTCTCAATTGCTTGTATGTTTCTGAGATCTGGATATTAACTAAGGATGAAAGAATAAGAATTGATGTCTCTGAGTTGTGGTGCTGGAGAATAATACAGAATATACGACAGATTGCCAAGAAAATAAATGAGTCTGTCCTGGACAGGGTGACACTAGTTTACTCCTTGGAGGCAAGGATTTTGAAGCTCTGTCTCACATACTTTGGAATGTTACTAGAAGGGACAAATCCTTGAAGAAGGACTTCATGCTTGAAAGGATAGAGGGTCAGCATAGAAGAGAAAGACCCTGTATGAGATGGATTGACATAATGACTGTTGCAATGGGGTCAGGTGTGTCAGAGATGGTGAAGTTAGCTCAAGATAGGGCATGGTTCAGAGCCATTGTTCATGGGTCACTAAGAGTTATAGTGAACTCAACGGCCCATAACAACAAAAATCCAGTCGTGGAGAAAAGAATGGAATTCTTAACTATTTCACCTTACTTGGACCCACAATTCACACCTTATACCAGCAGTCAGGAGATCAGGAGACATATTTCATTGGGGAAGTCTGCTGTCAGGGACCTCTCCAAATTATTGAAGAACAATGTCAGTATGAAGAGTAAAACGTGCCTAATTTAGTCTATGGTCTCCTCAATCACTTGCTATGCATCTGAGAGCTGGGCAATAAATAAGGATGACAGGAGAGGCATTGATGGCTTTGAGGTGTGATGTTGGAGAAGAGCACTGAAGATCCCGTGGACTGCCAAAAGAACAAACAGATGTGTCCTGGAGAAAATGTAGTCGGTGCTCCTTAGGGGCAAAATGGCTAAGCTTCATCTCACATAGTTTGGACATATTATTAGGAGGAGCTTGGCCTTGGAGGACATCATGTTGGAAAGGTGGAGGGTTAGCGAAATAAAGGAAGATCCTCAATCAGATGGATGACAATGACTGCTTGCAATGGGCTCAGAAATGATGAGGATGGCACAAGGTAGGACAGGGTTCAAAGCTCTTGTTCATAGGGTCGCCGTCATTTGTACTTGACTCTACAGCACCTGATAAGGACAAGAACCACCTATTTGGTGACTATGCTTAGAATGATCCTATTAAGTAATTTATTATGTCAAAAAGTTAAGAAAAATTAAAGGCAGGTGAGAATAGTTGCACAACTGCAAGAGTGTCAATAAATGCTATGTGTAGAGACTTGAATCAGTACAGGTATTGTTGTGCTTATTCTCAACAACAGTAAAACTATAACAAAATCTATTTCAAAAGAAAGTTAAAACCCACAGCCCCACAAGAGTCCAGAATGAAGGTTGCATACTGGAGTGTACTCGGGGTGGGGGGCGGTGGGGGTACGAGGGGCGGGGGGATTGTATACCAATGAAGGAATTTTACTTCTCAAAGAGAAGAGCAAATTCAGAGGGAGTGGTGGGCAGGGAGAAAAATACAACAATGAATGAATGGAAATACAAAATCTTTGTAAATGTTCATTAAAATTAATAAAATAAAAAACACCACAGCCCCACTCTCTGGAAAGAGTGATACCCATATTCAGCTGTGAGTATTTAATTTCTTTCTTCTGATCTTTTTGACCCTCTGGGGTCAAGATTGCTAGGTGGAGGAGAGGGACTGATTAGAGCCACTCGCCTGTGAAAAGTAGCTGGAAGAGGAGATGGAAGTGGACTGGGGTGCAAACAGAGCATTTCTGATGAGGCTCCCAAAACTGGCATGGTTTGGGTAAAGGTCCACTTACTTTCTTCAAGATGAAGAGAATGATGTTGATATGTAATGTTACCTGAGAAATTTATCCATTTGTTTTGAGAATAATTTCCCTGGTCAGAAGCAATTTCTCATTTTTAAAACCAGGTTCCCTTCCATGATATTTAAAACGTTAGCCTAAGGAAAACATAGCAGAGAATTCAGAGGTAAGAAATCTATGGATGGTGTGAAAATTCTTTTTTAAATAAATTATAATAGAAGAATAATGTTACATCATTTATTGTTGTTTGTTACTGTCATGATGTTTACTCCAATCCACAATTAACACGCACAGCAGAACTCAAAAGACATTGTTGTTGTTGTTGTTGTTGTTGTTGTTGTTGTTGTTGTTATGTGCGGTTGAGTCACTTGCGACTCATAGTGACCCTATGTACAACTCTGCTTGGTCCTGTGCCAATCGCACTGTTTCTGACACTCCCATCCCGATTACTCCCGTCACTGAATCAATCCACCTCATAGAGGGTCTTCCCCTCTTGCACTGTCCCTCCACCATACCGAGCATGATGTCCTTCTCCAAGGACCGGTCTCTCCGTACAACATGACCAAAGTATTTTAGATGGAGCCTCAGAATCCTTGCCTCCAAGGAGCCGTCTGGTTTAACCCTCTCCAGGACGAATCTGTTTGTTTTCCTAGCAGTCCATGGTACCCTCAATACACTTCTTCAGCACCACAGCTCAAAGCCATCAAAGGAGAAAAGACATATTACATTGGGCAAATCTGCTGTCAAGGACCTCTTTAAACTGGTGAAGAGCAGAGATATCCATTTAAAGACTAAGGTACATCCGACCCAAGCCAGGATATTTTCAGTTATTTTATTTGTATGTGAAAGTTGTACAGTGAACAAGGAAGACTGAAGAATTGATGCCTCTGAACTGTGGTGTTAGTGAAGAGTAATTAAATATCCCATGAGCTTCCAAAAGAACAAACAGATCTGTCTTAGAGCAAGGACAAGCAGAGTGCTCTCTAAGGCAACGATGGTGAGACTTCATCTCATACACTTATATACTTGGGCCATGTTGTGAAAACTTGTTTTTATTCCCTCCCTGGGTTGAATAGATATTGAAGAGTGTATTTCTCCCTCTTCAAAGTGTTTTTGTGCACACTATCTTCTGTGAAAATTCTTAGGCCCAGGTCTAGCTGCCTAGACACACAGGTTTCAGTATTTCTGAGTGAGCCAGGAGATAGGGGTGCGATTGTTGAGCACTTAGAGTGTGCATCCGTTAGTTGTGGGCATTGGGTATGTCTTCTTCTCGTGATTGTTGTCTTTGGTTGCGTGGAGGTGTTGACTCACAGCAACCTACGTAGAACAGAGCCAACCATTGCCTGGACCTGTGACGACTGGTGTGTTTGAGCCCGTTGCGGCGACCATCGTGTATTCCAAGTGATTTTCAGACTAGGGGACTCTTCTCCCAGACCAATCCTTAGGCTGAGACCCATAAGATTTCACAAGACCATTAGGCCTTTTTTGCTGCTTTTTTCTGGAGCTCGACTGATGCTTGTCTACCGTGGGTGACCCTGCCGATATTTTAAAATCCAGCACAGCTTTCAGCATCACAACAGCATGAAAACTAACATAGTCAGACACCCCAGCAGTTGAATGGTGGACACATTTTTTTGGTCTTGTTAGATGCCATCCACTCAGGTCAACTCAAAGCTAACCAATGTTGTTCTTATTGTTATTATGCAGTATTGAATTGGCACTGACTCATAGCTACCCCTCTAGTGGGTTTTCAGTGGCAATAAATTGCAGAGAATATAAACAAAAACAACCCACTGCCCAGCTGGTGCTACCAGCACCTCTGTTATGTTTGGGTCCATTCTTGCCGTTGTTGTGTCAGTATATCTCATTGAGGGTTTTCCTCTTTTTCGCCACGCTTCCACCTTAGCAAGCATGGTATCCTTCTCCAGGGACTATACCCTCCTGATTAACACATTATTACAGAAAATGTTCGTCTACACAATCTGTTCTGACTCCCTTGCTGTTTGGTTGTTCTCCATTGATTCTTTTTCCACAGCCTCAAGCTAGAAGATAAGTTCCTTGGAAACAAGAGACTTGTCTGCTGTCTGTCTTGTTTACCACTGAATCTCTAAGAACGACAGCCGCTCTCAGCTGTCTTCCCATCTGGTGACTCAGAAGGACTAACGCTTATGAAAGCATCAAGTGCAAAAAACCCCTAGGGTGTTGTTTTTATGGCCTGGCTTGAGCTGGCTCTTGACTTGGTGAGTGTTGTGGTCTCCAGATGTTTAGCCACAAGCATGACTGGGAGAGGAGTCCAGCTACCAGCCACATCCCTGTCCAGCTGCCAGGTTCCTGTGGGGCTCTCACTAAAGCACTGGGCTTATTGGCTACTACTGTCTTACCCACAGGGGAGCTGGTGTCATTTCAGGTCTCCACATCAGTGCATATTCAGGGAGTGTCTTTGCTTTCTAAAGTTTATAACATATCCATATGAATATATTCTCTGTTGAACATGTTCTTGTTGTTGTTGTTGTTGTCGTCATTGTTAGGTGCCATCAAGTCAAATATGACCCATAGCAACCCTATGAACAACAGATCTAAATCCTGCGTCATCCCCACACTTCCTGACACACTAGAGCCCATTGCAGCAGTCACTATATCAATCCAGTAGGCTGAGGGTCTTCCTCTCCTTCGTCAATCCTCCACCTTTCCAAGCATCATGTCCCTCTCCAAGAAATAGCCTCTCCTGGCAACATGCCTGAGATATGTGAGGTGAAGCCTCATCATCTTTGCCTGCAAAGAGCACTCCGGCTGCACCCTCTCCAAGACATATCTGTTCTCTTGGCCTTCCATGGCATGTTCAGTGCTCTTCCCCAACATCATAGCTCAAAGGCATCATTCCTCTTCTCTCATCCTTATTCATTGCCCAGCTCTCAGATGCATAGAAAGTGATTGGAAAGATCATGGCCTGAATCAGACACACCTTGGTCTTCAAACTGACATCATTCCTTTTCTTTTTGTTAATTGAGATTTTAATGAAAGTTTATAAAGAACTTGGATTTCCATTCGTTCATTGTTGCACCCTTTCCTCCTTGATTCTCTCTCCCAGTTCACTTTTTTCTTTGGAAAAAAAATTCTTCCATTGTTATACAGTCGACCCCTCTCCCCTCCAGATCGCCTTACTATGCAGCTCTTATTCTGGATTCTTGTCATGACAATAATAGCTAATCAGATAATCCTTTTATACAGTTCTTTCCCTTGTCTGCTTCAATGCCATGTACATTATGCATCCCCTCTTCTCCTCGTTTGCCCCCAACCTCCATGTCAGTCCTGTTTTGTAACAGTGGTTTTACGCAGTATTTGAACTTTTGTGACTGAGATATTTCACTCTGCATAATGTCCTCCACGGTCACCCATTTTGTATATTTCATGAGTTCTTTGTTTTTCAGTGCTGCATAGTATTCCATTGTGTGAGTATACCACACCTTCTCTATCCATTCATTTGTTGATGGACACTCGGGTTGTTTCCAACTCTTTGCTATTGTGAACAAAGTAGCAATAAACATGGGTGTGCAGCATCATTATTTTTCAATAATTTGGAGAGGTCCCTAACTTCAGACTTCCCCAGTGCAATACTTTTACAGTATTATATTTATCACTGATTCTCATTTCCCAATATATTTTAATAATCTTACAATGGGATTGGTTCAGGCATATCTTAGTCTTTACGCTGAGTAAATAATTCATGAAGACAGACTCTATGAAGAGGAGCATGGCATCAGGTTTAGAGGAGGACTCATCAGCAACTTGTGTTATGCTGTTAACACAACTTTGCAACGGAAAATGAGGAGGATATGAAACACTACAGACTATAGCCTTCAGTATGGATTACATCTCAACATCAAGAAGACAAAGATCCTACCTCATCAAAATCCCAACAGTCACCATTATGATAGATGGAGAAAGGATTGAAACTATCAATGATTTTATTTAGCTTGGATCAACAAACAATACCCTTGGTACGAACAGTCAGGAAATCAGGAGACATATTGCATTGAGCAAGCCTGATGTCAAGAGCATCCCTACAATACTGAAGAGTAATGAGGTCAATTTCAAGACTAAGGTGCACCTGATTCAGGTCATGGTCTTCTCAATCACCCACTAGGCATCAGAGACCTGGAAAATGAATGAGGGTAACAGGAAAAAAATGATCTTTTTGCATTGTGATGATGGAGAGAAGAGTACTGGACATCCCATGGACTGCCAAAAGAATATGTCCTGGAAAGGGTGTGGCCAGAGTGCTCCTTGGATGCAAGGATGACCAAGTTTTCCCTTTTGGGGAGCATATAGCTAGGTGAGCTAGTCCTTGGAAAGGGACATCATGCTTGGAAAGATGGAGAGTGAAGGAGAAGACGACCTCCAATGAGATGGATTGACACTGTGACTGCAGCAGTGGCCTCCAGTTACTCAGAGATGAAGAGGAAAGGGCTGGTTTCAGAGTGGCTGTTCATAGGGTCACTATGAGTCATGCTCATCTCGATGTCACCTAACACCAACAACAAGCCATGTGCTTTTCAATTGCTTCATATGCATGCTTCTAAGTTAAACAAGGAAGAAGAAAGAATGAAGAATTGGTGCCTTCGAGTTGTGTGGTGTTGGAGAAGAGTAGTGAATAGGTAACAGATTCCTAAAATATCAAATAAATAATCTTGCAAGAAATATAGTCACAGATGTCTTAGAAGTAAGAATGGTGAGAGAGCTTGTCTCACATATATTGGGCATGTTAACAGAAGAGTCAGTCCTTGAAAAAGTCATCAAGAGAGAAAGACACTCAACGAGATTGGCTCAGTGACTGCAACAATTGGTTTAGGAAGACCTGATGTTGGAAGATGCCACAGGATAAGGGAGGTTTGGGTCAGATTGGGTTGTACATGGTACTCAGTCAACTCCATGCATGGTACGTAGCAAGAATAGTAGGATTTGAGATACATGCAAAAAGATATGGGTTCTTTGTTCCCTCCTCTTAAGTCATGATAGATGTTTGTAACTATCTCAACCACTAATATGGGAGACATGATATTCCACGATTCCTAAAACTAGATCCTAAGCTAGTCACAATGTTATGAGGAAGCCCAGGGCATGCACTGAAGTCACACATGAATATTCTGGCTTCCAACCAATGGAGGCCAACAGCTAGCTTCTATCAACAGACATGAGAATGAGGAAGCTTCTGATGGATCTGGTCCCCAGCCTTCAAGTCTTCCAGCTTCAGAGCAGAGAAAGACTGCTATTGAACCTTTGCCCACAGAAACCATGAGAAAGAATAAATGGGGATTGTTTGTTTCAGACCACTAAATTTTGGGATAATTTATTACTCAGTAATAGGTAACTAATACCCCACAGACTCCTCAAAGCCAGAATGTTTTCACCCTCAGCATATCTGACTACAGGCATGACATGTTTTATCACACTTCACTTCATCACACATTTGACTGTGCTTAATTATAAATTGAAGGTTTGTGGCAACCCTTTGTCAGCTCTTTGTTAATTCTCACAATGTATTTTTCATTGCTACTGTACCCTTAAGGGACTATAGAATTGTGTAAATATCACTTTCATGAGCATTTTTTTAAAAGCCCAATATTATCATCATGACAAGAGTCCAGAATGAAGGCTGCACAGTGGAGTGGACTCGGGGTAGGATGGATTGTATACCAATGAAAGAATTTTTCTTTAACTTTTAAAGAGAAGAGTGAACTGGGAGGGAGGTGTGGGCAGGGAGAAAAATGCAACAATGAATGAAAGGAAATCCAAAGTCTCTGTAAGCGTTCTTTAAAATTTATAATTAAAAGAGGAGAGAAAAAAAGAAAAGAAAAAACAAAAAAAGTCATGTGACTCACTCATTGCAAATTTGTTTTACTCCACTGCTCTGGAATTGAATGTGTAATATTTCTGATGTCTATCCTGTATGACTATGCAAAGGCTTTTGACTGTGTGGATCACAACAAGCTGTGGCTAACTCTGAGAAGAGTGGGAATCCCAGAACATTTGATTGTGCTAATGTGAAACCTATACTTGGACCAAGAGGCATTCTCAGAACAGAGCGGGGAGACACTACATGGTTCAAAATTAAGAAGGGGGTTCATCAGGGATGTATTCTGTCTCCATACCTTTTCAATCTGTATGCAGAACAGATCATATGAGATGCTGGGCTATATGAAGAGTAATGTGGTATCAGGATTGGTGGAAGAATCATCAACAACCTGCGTTACGCAGATGACACAACCCTGCTTGCTGAAACTGAGGAGGACCTGAAGCGCTTGCTGCAGAAGATCAAGGACTGCAGCCTCCTATATGGACTGAAGATCAACATCAAGAAAACAAAGATTCTCACCACTGGGCCAATTGGCAGCATCAGTATGATGGTGAAGAGATTGAGATAGTTAACAGTTTTCATTTACTTGGCTCCACAATCAACACTCTTGGCAACAGCAGCCAGGAAATCAAGAGACGAATTACACTGGGAAAGTCAGCTGAGCAACGATGTCAGACTGGAGACTAAGGTGCACCTGATCCGGGCTATAGTCTTCGCAATTACGTGTTATGCATCAGAAAGTTGGACAGTGAATAGGGTTGATAGAAAGAGAATTGATGCCTTTGAGCTGTGGTGCTGGAGAAGAGTGTTGAATATACCATGGACTGCTAGGAGAACAAACAGGTTTGTCCTGGAGAAGGTGAAGCCAGAATGCTCCTTGGAGTCAAGGATTCTGAAGCTTCATCTGACATATTTTGGGCATGTTGCAAGGAGGGACTGGTCCTTGGAGAGGGCCATCATGTTTGGCAGAGTGGAGGGACAGCGAAGGAGAGGAAGACCTTCAATGAGATGGATCAATTCTGTGACTGGAGCAGAATAAGGGCATTTGAGATGGCTAGGTCGGCACAGGATAGAACAGCATTTAGAGCTCTTGTACATAGGGTCGCTATGAGTTGCAAGTAACTCGATGGCACATAACAACAACAAACATCCTGTATGAAAAATTCTGAGGTAGGTAGTTAGTCCACTCTTCGACTTAGTAGCCAAGTTCTTAATCATCTGTATCACCCAGGACTCCTAGTCAATGTAAAAGAGCAACCCATACCCAGGGGGATGTATGTAAAAATAGCCTCATTGTAAAATGCCCTGAAGTGCAGCTCACATTCTTGTACCTTCTTCCAACCTCCAACATGAAACTGACATTCAGCATGCACTTTCAGATTCAAATCCACTGACATTTTTCTAAAAGTCTTCCGTGTGAACTACAGTCCTCCCCATTTTTCAGATGCAGAAACTTCAGCTAGGAAAGGCAGTGTACTAGCAAGGCCCTACAGTGAGACAGCGGAGCTGGGATTCGAGATCTGGGGTTTCTGACGATGAAGCTTTAGCATCAGAAAGTTCTGTGAGACCACATTGAAGTAATATTTTGTACTTTCCATCCTTTCTGCCACAGAGTTCAAGGAACTTAGCAAACCCCAACAGCGGCCTTCTGAGGCATCTGCAAGCAATTTCACCAACAGTAGTTTTTCAAAGATCTCCAAGAGAGAGTTAGATGCAAAGTTACATTCCAAGTCAGGGGCCTGGATATTGGTCCCATTCTTACCTCCTTAAACAGAAGCGCTCTGTTGTAAACCTAGTCTTTCAAACATCCTTCATTTCCTGTGCATCTCATCTTCCCTTAAAAGGGCTCATTGACCAAAAGGAACCCCTTTTACTACACACTGAAGATACCGCTTACTATTATTCCCAAAAGGTAACAAATACAAATAATTTCATAAAATAAAAACTTGTCATAAACACAAAGGATTTTTGCTTATTTCTTGGACTATTGGATAATTATTTGCTCTCTTGGGTCTGTCACCAAACACACACATGTAGACACACACCTGCCTGCATGTCTTTCATTTCTCGCTTGGCCCATTCAAGTAAAGCATCAGTGCTTTATGCTAGTGCTAAAGTCCACAAGGTCCCTGGTTTGATCTTCCTTCACACCTTTTTTCTCCTTTCCTTCTAAGTCTTCACATACCAGCCGAGTGGGATGGTTTCGTCTTTCTCCCGTGCTTTTGCATCTTGGATCATGCTGGTTCTTCAGCCTAAAAGCCTTCATCTTCTTTCTTCCTTAAACCTCTTCTTGGTCCACAGGGTTTGGATCAGTTGCAGTTGGTTCCCTCAACTTCAGGGCACTGTCAGTTCTTGGAGAGGAAGTCACAGATGTTACGTCCACCTCATCCCCATTCCACCCCACCTCTGTGCTCAATACAAATCTGGGCTTTGCTGAGTGCTCACCCTACATATAGTCGGGGATTCCTGGGGGGGGGGACGACATCATGCTAGGTGAAGGAGAGGGCCAACAAGTCAGAGAGAGATGCTCAAGAGGATTGCTGTTGTTAGGTGCCGTCGAGTCAAGTACAACTTGTAGAGATCTTATAAACAGCCACCCTGAACCCTACTCTATCCTGTGCCATCCTCATCATTTCTGATACACTACAGAGCCAATTGCTGAAGTCACCATGGCAATTTCTCTCCTTTCCTTCACTGACCTTCCATCTTTCCAAGCATGATGTCTCCTTCCAAGGAATAGCCTTGTCTAGCTAGCTACATGTCCAAAACATGAAAGACTCTCTTCATCTTTGTCTCCAAGGAACATTGCAGCTGTTGACTCTTGGTCCTGTGGGAAGGACTTTGTATTCTTGATGTGGAGATGTAATCCATACCAGCAAGCCTTTGATAGCCTCACTTTCAGCAAGATTGTCTTATTTGCATAATGCAGGTGTTCCCTTGCTCCATTCAGGCAGCAGCTTCTTGAGCTGGGTACGAATTTCTTATAAGCAAAATTAAGGTTTCTGGGATTCTCATAATTACCAATGTTAGCCATTAATTTACTATGATTCATACTGTCAATCCCTTGGCATAATAAAAAATAAATAAATAAACATTCTTCCAGTGTTCTCTGCCCCCAGACAGGATCCATCTGACATCGGCAGTGATGTCCCTTGTGCCATAGTCCTTTCTAAACCCAGATTGAAATTCTGACAGTTCTTTGTCAATGTATTGTTCTAGGCCTTTTTGGATGATCTTCAGCAAGATTTTACTTGCTTGCAGTATTAATTATATTCTTCAATAATTTCCACATTCAACTGAATCCTCTTTCTTGGGAACAGAAACAAATATGGATATCTTAAAGTCAGTTAGCCAGGAAGCTGTCCTCCAAATTTCCTAGCATAAACCGGTGAGCACATCCAGGGCTGCATATTTTATCTGAAACATTTCAATTGGTATTCCATCTATTCTTGGGGTCTAGTTTTTCACCAATGCCTTCAGTGTCACTTGAACTTCATCTTTCATGACCATTGGCTCTTGTTCATTTGGTACTTTCAGAAGTATTTCAGTGTCAACTAATTCTTTTTGATAAATGATTCAATATATTTCTTTCCTCTTCTTTTCATGTTTCCTGGATCATTCAAGATTTTGCCAAGAGCATCTCTCAGTATTGCAACTCAAGGCTTGAGTTTGTTTTACAATTATTTCCACTCCAGACATATCAAGCAAGTTCCTCCCTATTTATTCTCTCTTTGCACATGTCACTGTAATGTTTTATCTTCTCAAGCTGCCCTTTGAAATCTTCTGTTCAGCTCTTTTACATCTTTTCCTTTTGTTTTGGCTTCTTGGTGCTCTAATGCAATTTTCATAGTCTCTTTTGACATTAATTTTGGTTATTTCTTTTTAAAAAATTAATTCATTGCTGCACATTTTAGTTTTCCTCTTCCCTTCTCCCAGCCCACTTGAAAAACACCTCTTGTTCCAGATTGTTGTCACACATACAATTCCTACTCATATATTCTTTTTGGATAGTTCCCTCATCTCCAATGCAGTGATCAGTATCTATTTACTCTTTCCTATTCTTCCTCAAACTCTCTATGTCAGTCCTATTTTATAACAGCAGTGTTATTCAGTGCTTGCCCTTTTGTGGCTGAGATACTTCATGCAGCATAATATCTTCAATGCTCGAATAGATTGTGTAATATTTTTACAAGTATTTTTTTCTATGCTGTTTACTATTCCATTGTGTGAATGTACCATGGTTTTACTACTCTTTCTTGTGTTGATGTGGACCTGGATTGCTTCCATCTCTTTGGTATTGTGAACAGTGCAGCAATAAACATGGATGTGCATATATCTGTTTGAGTTGTGGCTCTGGTTTC
>NW_006399774.1:13212598-13220045 GCF_000299155.1 Elephantulus edwardii
CCCAAAATCTCTGTAAATGTTTATGAAAATTAATAAAATATAATTATAGGAAAAAAAAGGATATCATGTATGAGGAAAGCAAAAAAAAACAACAAATCAAAACAAAAGAAAGGAGTAAACAGAGTCACTGCATCTAAAAGAACTGGCTGACACAGAAGAATTTTGTGAAACACCATATGATTAAGATACAGTGGTGGTGAAGTAGAAAGTTCAAGCTACTCAGAAGGAATTTGGTAAAAAACAAGGCTCTAGGAGTTGACCCTTTAAGCGTTATATAGTGACCTTCCTTTTCCTTGTGATGGTTTCTATGCTGAAATCTATTTTGTCAAGGGATCAAGTTTGTTACTCCTGCTTTTTTATAGGTGTCATTTGTTTGGCGTGTCTTTTTTCACCTTTGTATTTTGTCTTTCTTTATCTTCACTTTTCAAGTGTGTCTCTTGTAGACAGCATATTGATGAGTTTTTGTATTTTATCCAGTCTGCTACTCTTTTTCTCTCCACAAACCATTCACATTCAGTATAATTATTGAGAGAGAAGGTTTTATTGCTATCATTGTGTTGGGTTCTTTTTGGGGTTGTTGCTAGTTACTTTGATCCATCCTCCTTCTGTGGCATCTCTATGAGAAGGATTTTCTTCAGGATTTCCTGAAACATTGATCTTGTTTTTGCAAAATCCTTTACTTTCTGCTTTTCTGAGAATATCTTGATCTCCCCATCATATTTGATGGATAGTTTTGCTGAGTACAGTATTGTTTGACAGCTGTGTCCTTTGAGTGCTTGATATATGTCAGCTGTCTTCTTGCTCGCATGGTTTCTGCTGACAAGTGAGCAATTAATATTATTTGTTCACCTTTATAGGCTACTCTTCATTTTTCCCTAACTGCTCTCAGAATTCTTTCCTTTGGTTCTGGTGAATCTGATTATGATATACCTTGGTGTTTTTCTTTTGCGGTCTATTCTATACACGGTTTGTTCAGCTTCTTGTTCTTTCTATGCTTTCGTTCTTTATTATGCATGGAGTTTTCTTCTAGTAATTCTAATACAATTTTCTCAGTGTCTTTTTGTCTCCTTCCTGTTCTGAGATTCCAGTTATGTGCATGTTATTCCTCTTGATGGTAACCCACATTATTCTTAGGCTTTCTTAATTTCCTTTTCTTTTTTATTCTGCTTTTTGCTCTAGCAGATCAGTACAGAGAGCTTTATCTTCTATTTTGTTGATTCTGTGCTCCATCTCTTCAATTCTGTTCATCTGTGCTTCCAACATGTTAACAGCTTCTGAGACACTGGTGCTAATATTCTGGATTGTAGTTTCTTGTTTTTCTAGAGATTCTTAACACTCCATTGTTTTATCTACACTGCCTTGGATTGGTTTGTGGTTGTTTGTTGTGGTGGGGTTTTTTTTAAGTTCCTCTTCACTTTTGCTTGTAGAATCCCACAATTCCTCAAGATTTTCTTTCACCCATTGAAAAGATTAGATCATTGTTCTTTTGAATTCTGTGTCAGAAAGTTACATCAGATATTTCAGCTTCAGGAAATCCACTGATTCTGTGTTTTGATCACTTTTTTTAGGTGACATCTTGCTTCGGTTTTGTGTAGGGTATGAGGTAGTCTGCTGCTTCTGTGTTGTTGCTGTGCTAGAGTTTTTCTTGCCTGGGATCCTACCAGGTGCTTGGACTGATGACCTTGGTTGGGGAGCTCACTGCTCCAGAGGAGGGAAGGCCACTTCGCCCTGTCTGAACTTCTGTCTAGTCCCTGGTATCACTGGAAATCTTGCTGCAGATGGGAAGCTCAACACTCCACTAGGGAAGGAGAGGGAAACTCCCCCTGCCTGTGATCCTTCTCTGATCCTGTGGCAAAGTTTGCTGGATCTGGAGGGCCCACTGTTTCTGTTACCTCCTCTCTGGTCCTGCCACTAAGTTGTCTAGTGTGAAAGGCTTATTTTCTGATTGCAGCCCTCTCTCCTGAGGTCTGTAGTCCTCATTGGTCTGTGGAATGGTGCAGCCAGGTTGTCTGCGTCTCTTCACCACTCTCTCTGGCAGTTCTGTATAAAGGACCTTTTCTGTGGCCTTCTGTTTCAGGACTGTATTCCTGCAGCTGCTGATTTCTGGAGCCTTCCAACTAAGGCACACAGCTGGCACAGAAGGATGATGTCTCAGGTAAGAGAGATATCTGAGTTGGTTCCTGAGTGTTGGTGCCATCCCTACCTTGGTCCAAGGGCTGCAAGCCCAAAGCCCCAAAGTGAAGCAGAGTGTAAAAGTGAAAGTTCTGTATCTCTTGGGAAGGCTGGCACAAGTATGGGAGTGAGGCTTGTACAAGGCAGGATGGGACCTAGCTAGGGCTGGGAACCAAGTATGTCATCATCTGATTAAAATGGAAGCTGGGTAAGATGACATCTAGGCAAGATTATGTCCAAAGCAGAGTAAAGTGTAAAAATAAAGTTCTATATCTGCTGGCTATCAGCCTCAAAATTGCAAGCTTCAGGTTTGGTTTTTTGGTGGTGGTGTGTTTTTTTGTTTTGTTTTGTTTTTTTCTCTCCCTTCTTTGTAATGACTAAATTTTATCTCCTCACAGGCGATTTCTTTGATGTCTTCTCACAGTTCCTCTGGTCTTTGATCACTGGTATTAAATGTCTCCCACTTGTTCTTGAGATGATTCTTATTTCATCTGGGATAGACTCAAGGTCATGTTTTTATTCCTGTGGACAGTTTTCATTTTCTTCAGCTTTGCACATGAGTAATTGACGGTCTGTTCCACAGATCATGTATTCCATTAACCAATAATTATTAAAGCATCTTGATTGCATGTTTGGTTAATTTTAGACTGAAAAAGTTGGTAGAACTCCCAATCTCCTCCTATTTGGCTTTAGTTGCTGGTGCATATATTTAAAGAATAGTCATGTTAACAGGTCTTCCTAGTATGTGTATGGATAGTGTCCTATCACTCACAGCATTGTACTTCAGCATAGAACCTGAAATTGACTTTTTAACTATGAAAACGACACCATTCTTCTTCAGTTTTTAATTCCCATCATAGTAGATCATATTATCTGATTCAAGGTGGCCCATGCTGATTCATCTCTGTTCACTGATGCCTAGAATGTTCATTTTCATGGGTTCTATTTAAATTTTATGGACTGAGGCTCAAAGTCAAGAAGACAAAGATTCTCGCCACTGGAACAATTGGCAGCGTCAGGATGGATGACGAAGAGATTGAGAGTGTTCACAGATTCAGTTTGCTCGGCTCCACAGTCAACGCTCTTGGCACCAGCAGTCAGGAAATCAAAAAGTGTATCGCGATGGGAAAGTCTGCTGTTAGGGACCTCTCAAAGGTACTCAGGAGCAACAGTGTCTCTCTGGAGACTAAGGTGCGCCTGATACAGGCCATGGTATTTGCAATCGCTTGTTATGCATCAGAGAGTTGGACAATGACTAGGGAGGACAGAAGGAGAGTGGATGCTTTTGAGCTGTGGTGCTGGAGAAGGGTACTGAATGTACCATGGACTGCCAGGAAAACAAACAGATTCATCTTGGAGAGGATTAAACCAAGCTACTCCTTGGAGGCAAGGATTCTGGGGCTTCGTCTGACATACTTTGGACATGTTGCCAGGAGGGACAGGTCCTTGGAGAGGGACATCATGCTTGGGAGGGTGGAGGGACGGCGCAGGAGGGGAAGACCCTCTATGAGATGGATCGATTCAGTGACTGGGGTAATCGGGATGGGTGTGTCAGAGGCAGTGCGGTTGGCACAGGATAGAGCAGGGTTTAGGGCTGTTGTGCATAGGGTCGCTATGAGTCGGAAACGACTCGACGGCACATAACAACATAACAACAACATTTAAATTTTTACAACTTCCAGTTTTTCTACATTCATACTTGATATATTCCATGCTCCAATTATAATGGTTGCTTGCCGCCATTTTGACTCATTTTTTAGTGACTTCCTTTCTGAACTTTGCCTCTACTAGTATAACTACCTATGTTCCTCTGTTCACACAGTGTTTTGAAGGCCTGTTGTTTTGGAAGTGGATGGTCAATCCTCCTTCCTGGTCTATCTTAACCTAGGAGCTCTTTTGCAATCTTTCCGGCATGGGTGACCCTTCTGATACTTGAGACACTGGTGGTACAGATTCCAGCATCAGAGCATCCCACAAGCTATACCCGTATAGCAGACTGGCAGACAAGTACTACCGACAGGAACATATAACAATACCCAAACCTATTCAAATCTAAGATATAAAGTAATTGGCAACATGCAGATCACTCCCCAGTAAATGAACGGGCAGATCAGTGTTGTACCTCTAAAAGCAAATTGGAAAGACAACCAGGCATACAAATATCTTGACACAGGATACTCTTTTCAGACCCCAGCTGAGACCAATGGCAGCATGTTAGGATAGGGTCCTGGACAGGGATATTGTCACAGACAATTGAGGCTCAGCGGGATATTTAGTACTGGTTCTTAGCACAGGCCTGAGGACTGCTAGGTCCAAGAGCTTGAAAGCACAAGGCAGGGTCTCATTTGTCCATGTTCCCTGCATACCTCTGCTGTGGGTGTCAGGACCTTCAGCAGAGGCACAGAGGCCCCCATCATTACGTACAGACCTCTGGAAGGGCCTCTGGATCCCCGGTGGGGCCTTACCTTACCTCCTCATTGCCCACAGACCTCTGTTACAGTCATTTGGGCCCTCAGTGGAGCCACAGCTGTCCCATCATTGCCAATAGACCTCTTTCCAAGGTCTCTGGATCCCCAGTGATCTGCCTTCCTCATAGCCCACCATAAGCAGTAGGATAGATGGGCCAAAATCCCAACAGATAGATCTGGATCTATTCATGATGGTGAAGATAGCCCAAAACCAGACAGAATTTTGTTCTGCCACATATTAGGTTGCTGTGAGCCAGGATCAATGCAATGACAGAGTCCCACTTGTTATCCAACTCCCAAATACTATATGGGACATACGTATGCTAAAAGAAAAAAAAAGGTTGATTGCCAGGCTGCTCTTAGGAGGCAAGAGTTCTGAAGCTTCATATGACATACTTTGGACATGTTGCAAGGAGGAACCAGTCCTTGAAGAACAACATCCTGTTTGGGGCAGTAGAGGGACAGCACAGGAGAGGAAGACCCTCGATGAGATGGATTGATTCAGTGACTGAGGTAGCGGGGGGTGGGTGTGTCGGAGATGGTGAGATTGGCACAAGACAGGGCAGAGTTTAGGGCTGTTGTACATAGGGTCACTGTGAATTACAAGAGACTCGACGGTACATAACACCACCAACAACAACAACTGTGTGGTTTTCGTTTCAGTTTTTCTTGCTAATTCTGACTGTTACTCTAGGAGCAGGGCATTCAGCTCAGTGGAAGAAAGAGACAAATACACCACCACGAAAGAGACTAGTGGGAGCGAAGCGCCAAGGGAGGGCTAGGGAAGCTGTGTGCACACGGGAACTTCAAAAAGCAGTGATACTAGAGCCTCACCTGGACCCCAAGTTAGGTGGACTCTTTCAACCTCCTAGAGGAGGTAGCAGTCAGTTGGGAAAGGTGGCTCTATCATTAGGTGTATTAGGGATGCTCTGGTGGCATTGTACTGCTAACCCAACGTCACATGGTTCAGATCCGCCAGCGACTCCACATGAGAAAGATGGGTATTCTTCTCCTGGGCCATTTATTGCCTTTGAAAACCCACTGGAGGGTCAGCCATGAGCCATTTATGACGTGACAGCTCACAACATCAACATCAAGCATCTGCTTTGGTAAGTTGTTCGTCAGATACTGGAGACAGCATGAAGGGCCACTCCTGAGACAGGCAGCTTCAAGGTTGCTCCCAACTCAGTGCTGGGAGGCAAGAAAATCATAAGCGAGGCGAGCACAGGGTCGACAGCACTCAGCTTTGGCCTGAAGGAGTTACTGGGGAGTCTGAAGCTGAGCTGCCTCCTCCACAGGCTGAAACACATAGCTGCTGGCAGAGGACACTGTGAAGTTTGGAGCAAATTCCTTTTTCTTCTTGTAGTCAAAGGGAACACGAACTCTCTGACACTAAGAAATACATAGTGTTTACTGCCCACCAGAAACTGTTCTAAGTTCTTTGCAAACAATAGCTTATTATGACTCTTAAACCTGGAGGAAGGTTTTCTCATTAACCTCGTTTTATAGAAGAAGAAATTGAGGTACAAAGAGTTTCGGTAGCTTGATCCGGTTCACAGTAAGGAGGTGACTTAGCCAAGAATCATCCAGGGCGATCTTTCAACCACTTTGCTAAAGGCTTGTGTCAAGACTGTACTCAGTTTTGGGGAGCGATGATGACAAAGATAAGAAGATGAAGATAACGAAGATTTCCCAGGCACAAAACTCTGCACCCACTCTGGAAAAGTCATAAAGCAGACGGCTGCCTACTCACAGCTTAGCATTCAAACATTATGGTTAATCTTCTCCCACCAACAAAACACATATACTCATGATCAGTATGTGAAAACAAACACGTATATGTTACCTACATGTAATAGGGAGCTCTGGTGGCTTAGTGGTAAGGAATTGTGCTTTCAACGCAAAAGCATGTGATCTGAACCCACGGGCTCCTCTGCAGAAGATGGACAGTCTCTTCCCATATGATTGACAGCCTCTGAAAACCCACTGAAGGGTGAGTTATGAGTCAGTTCTGACTTGACATATCGACACTTATACATCTAATAGCTATGATGGCTACATGTCCAAGTTCTCAGCTGCTGATAGAAAAGTTGGAAAGTTAGAAGTTCAGATCCTCCCAGCTTCTCTGCAGGAGAAAGGTCTGGTGATCTGCAACTGTTGTGAGGACATCTCAAGAGTGGGCAGAGTTGCGCATGAGTGGTGCTCAACGTGATAGCACCTAGCAGCGTTAAGAGCCAGGACTCAAATCTATTTCTCACATCAAATAGAATCAGTAATCATGTTATGAGTGGTTTCATGATTTGAGTGTATTTTAGGGGTAAAAACGTGATATTCATCCGGGGCACTAACATTTAGGCATAAGTGATCCTAACTTAGATTCACAATTTAGATTTATGATCCCCCTACTGTTGGAACACTGCATGCTTCAAAATTGGGAAGGACATACACTAGGGATGTGTCCTATCTCCATACCTTTTCAACCTGTATGCAGAACAGATTGTCCGGGAGGCTGGGCTCTATGAGGAGAAATGTGGGGTCAAGATTGATGGATGATCTATCAACAATCTGCGTTATACAGGTTACACAACCCTGCTTGCTGAAACTGAGGAGGACCTGAAGCATCTGCTGCAAAGGGTCAAGGACTGCAGCCTCCAATATGGTTTGAGGTTCAATGTCAAGAAGACAAAGTTTCTCACCACTGGACCAATTGGCAGCATCAGGATGGATGGTGAAGAGATTGAGATTGCTCACAGCTTTAGTTTGCTTGGCTCCACAGTCAACACTCTTGGCACCAGTAGCCAGGAAAT
>NW_006399774.1:13220145-13225797 GCF_000299155.1 Elephantulus edwardii
TTGCTATTGTTGCTGGGGTGATATCTCATAGCTGTTTTGATTCGCATCTCTCTGATAGCTAGGGATATTGAACATTTCTTCATGTGTTTGTTTGCCATTTAAATGTCTTCTTTGATGAAATGTCTATTCATATCCTGCACCCATTTTGTGATTGGATTGTTTTCATTTTTCTTGTTGAAGTCCTGGAGTATTCCAAAAATTTTAGATATGTGTCCCTTATCAGATATATGATTGTCAAATATCTTTCCCAATCTGTGGGTCTCCTTTTTACCCTGCTAAAGACCTTTTTTTAATGTGTATAGAGAGTAGATTCTAAGAAGGTTCCATTAATCTATTTTATTCTCTCCTAGTTGTAGGTTTTTCATTTTGATTGGAAGTCTGTTCATGCTGTAGATTAAGGATTCTAGAGTTGTTTCTTGATTTTCTCTGATGAATTTCATAGTCTTTGGTTGTACTTCTTCATCTCTGATCCACCTTGAGTTTGGGTTTTGTGTATGGTGTGAGATGTGAATTTAGTTTAAGTTTTCTGAATGTGGTTTTCCAATTTTGCAACACCATTTGTGCCTGTAGTTGTACTAGGTGCCATACTGTTTTGGCTACCATTGCTGAGAAGTAGGATTTGAAACCAGGAAGTATGATGCCTCTGACTTTGTTCCTCTTTTTCAATAGTGCTTTTTAAAGTTGAGGTCTCTTTCTATTCCTTGTAAAATTAGAAATTGCTTCCTCCATCTTGTTGAAAAATGGCATTTGTATCTGTATTAGGATTGCATTGAACTTGCACTGAGATTGCCTTTAGTATAATTGTCATTATCACAATATTAAGTCTTCCAATCCTTGAACATAGTATATGCTTCCATTTCTCTGGGTCTCTTTTTGTTTCTTGTAATAATGTTTTGTAATTTTCTTTGTAGAAGTCTTTGTGTCTCGAGCTAGATATTTCATCTCGTAATCAGCTATTATAATTGGGATTATCTTTCTTAGCTCCATTTCTATATTATCTTTGTCCCTGTGGAGAAATCCAGCTGATTTTTTTTTATGTTGATCTTGAATCCTGCTACTTACTGAATTCGCCAATTATGCCCAATAACTGGTTGGTTCTGAATAGTCTCTTGCTGAATCTTTAAGGTTTCCTAAGTATACTCTTATATCATCTGCATATAGTGACAGTTTTACCTTCTCTTTGCCAATTTGGATACCTCTTATTTCTTGCCTTGCTTAATTTCTTTGCTAAGATTTATAATACGGCATTGCATAGGCGAGATGATTGGGGCATCCTTGCCTATTCTCAAGGGAAATGCCTTTAATCTCTCTCCTTTGAGAGCAATGTTGGCTCTTGGTTTTGCATATATGCTTTTCACTATGTTGAGGAAATTCCTCTCTAATCCTATTTGGTGAGTGTTTCAATCAAGAAGGGGTGTTGGTTTTTGTCAAAGGCCTCTTCTGTATCAATTGATAGGACCATTTAAGTCCCACTTGGTCATGGTGAATTTTTAAATGTACTGTTGGATTCTCTTGGCCATGATTTTATTGGGGATTGTTGCATCTATGTACATGAGATATATTGATCTATAGTTTTCTACTTTGATGGTATCTATCTGACTTTGGTATTAAGAATACGTTTGCCTCTAGAATGAGTCTGGTAGTATTACATTTTTTTCTATTTTCTGAAATACTTTATGAAGAGTTGGCAACAGCTCTTCTCTGATTTTTTTTATAAAATTCATTAGTAAACCATCTATCTGGCTCATGACTTTTTTGGTGGAAAGTTTGTTTTATGACGTGCTCAATTTATTCTTTTTAATGGGTATGTCCAGGGTTTCTCCTTCAGTCTGTGATGGTTTGGGTAGGATGTGAGTTTCTAGTTATTTTTCCATTTCTTCTAGGTTTTCATATTTGTTTGAATATCATTTTTCATAATATTCTATTTTTCACCTTTTTATTTCAGTTGGTTCTGTTGTGACATCACTTCTTTTACCTATTATTCAGACTATGTATGCATTTTCTTCTATTTTTTTTGTTAGATTTGCTAGTGGTTTGTCAATTTTATTGACCTTTTCAAAGAACTAACTTCTGATCTTGTTGATAGTATCAATTGTTTTTCTGTTGTCTGTTTCATTTCTTTCTGCCTTAATTTTTATAATGTAATATCTTTTAGAAATTGTCAAATTTTCTTTCTGTTCTTTTAAACTTGTTGGAGATATTGGGTTAAATAATTGATTATCACTTTTATTCCTTTTTGATATGTTTGTTTATTACTATGAATTGACTTCTGAGTACTACTTTGGCTATTTCCCAGAGGCTTTTGGTAAGTTGTGTTTTCATTTTCATTTCTTTCAAGAAACATTTTTGTTTCTTTCTTTTATTTCTTCTATTATCTATTCCCTTGGAGAGGTACATCATGATTGGTAGGGTGGAGGGACAGAGCATCAGGGGAAGGCCCTCTATGAGGTGGATTGATTGAGTGACTGGGGCAATTAGGATGGGTGTATCAGAGATGGTGCAATTGGCACAGGATAGAGCAGAGTTTAGGGCTGTTGTACAAAGAGTCGCTATGAGTCGCAAGCAACTCAACGGCACATAACAACAACAACAACAACATTATTCACGCTCAAGCACTGTATTGCTCAGCTTCCAGGTATATGGTGGGGTTTTGTTTTTCCTCTTTTATCCTCTTGTTTTCCGTTTCCAATTTTATAGTCTTGTGGGCTAAGAAAATAGTTTGCATTACTTCAATTTTTTTAATAATTTATTGAGGCTTGCTTATACAAAATATGATCTATTCTGGAGAATATTTAATACATGCTGGAAAAGAATGTATACTAAGCTTTTGGGGGGCATCTATCTGTATATTTTTTTAGATCAAGTTGCTTGATTGTGTGGTTTAGTTTTTCTGAATCTTTTTTAGTTTCTTTCTGGTAGTTCTATCTTTCCTTGAAAGTAATGTATTGAAATCCCCTACAAATCAGGTAATTCCCATCCTCCCAAAATTCCACCAGGATTTCCTGATAGCCAGGGACTCAAAGCAAGAGAAAGGATCTAACTCATACTAGCATCAGAAACTCTTCGTCTTTGCAAGTGGGAAGTTTATAGAAACACCTTTGCCTTTTCAAATCAGATAATGCCTCCCAGAACTTCACCAGGCTTTGTTGAGAGTCAAGGATTCAAAGTAAGACAAGGTAAAGTAAATAACACTGGCATATCAGATCTAGAGGAGACATCACACTTATCTGGGAAATTATCTTACTGTGACAGCAGTATGCTTCAAATGGAAGAGCAGAGACATTAAGTCACAAGAAGACAGATCTGGAACAGAAGAAGCTCAGTGTCAGGACCTTTCCCCTACACTGCCTCAGACAGAAACCCTTCCCTAAAACTGGTAACAGAGATTTAGACTTAGAGCCTCTTAAATTCAAAGGAGACCGACAGCAGAACAAAGGGTTAAATATCACAAAAGGGACATCATAACAAGGGTTGTCTTTGGGGAGGGAAGTGCTGGATGGGGTAGGTGGGAGAGGAAGAGGATGTTGGTGGAGCAGGGAAAGAGACAAGATATATGTGCTAAAGAGGTGGAGGGGGGATCAACCCTGATTCTATTGATTACTGCTGTGATGGGTGAGTGTCATTCATCTGCTCCTTTTTGTAAAATGTTTTTGTCATATTTTGTCCTAAAGCTGAGCATCCAAACTAAGACATGTTAGAAAGAAGGATTCACCATCCACTTCCAAAATAACAAGCCTTTGAAAACCCTATGAACAATAGAGCACACTTAGAGTAGACTAGCAGATACGACACCTGAGGTTGAGCCCTCAAATTTGGAAAAACAAATGAGGAGGAACAGTTGTAAACAGACACTAATGATTGAAATTTGGAACATGAGAAGTATGAATGTAGGAAAATTGGACACTGTCAAGAAAGAAGTGGAACATACACAAGTATTGGCAAAATGAGGTAGATTGGCATGGGACGTTTTGAATGAGACAATCATGATATACTCACCAGAGAAGAAAAGGTGGGGGAAAATGAGGTGGCTTTCATAGTTAAAAAGGTCATTCCTAGGCATGTCTTGAAATACAATGTTGTGAGTGACAGAATAATATCCATAAGCATTCAAAGAAGTCTAGTGAATACAACCATCATTCAAATATATGTACCAATAACCAGAGGCAAAGAGGAGAAAATAGAAGATTTGTACCAATTTTTACAGTAAAAAATTGATCAAACATGCAACCAACATGCATTAATAGTAATGGGTGACTGGAATGCAAAAGTTGGGAACATAGAAGAAGGATGATGAGTCAGAAAACATAGACTTAGTGACAGAAATAAGGCTGGTGATAGAATTTTGTACAATCAGCAAATACAATTTATAAGAAACATAGTTACTATACACATGGATTTCACATGATGGTATGCACAGGAATCAGAGATTAAATCTGTGGAAAGAATTGCTGGAGAAGCTCAATTTCAGCTGTGAAAACTAGGCCAGATACAGACTGTGGAAAAGACCATCAACTACCCATATGCTCAAACTGAAGATTAAAAAGAGGTTAAATCAAATAAATAGGAAACAAAATTTGACCTTGAGTCTATTCTCCCTGAATTTAAAAACCATCTCAGGAACAGTTGAGGTCTTGAAAACCAATGGATAAAGATCCGAGGCCTGGGAAGATATCAAGAATATCATCCATGCAAGATGCAAAAGATCATTACACAAACAGAGGAGGAAGAAAAGAGCAAGATGGATGTTAGAAGAGACTCTGAAAACTGCACTAGACAAGTCAAAGCAAAAGTAAGAAAGCAGAAAGTTAAGGAGCTGAACAGAAGATTTTAAAGGGCAGTTCAGGAAGATAAAACAAAATATTATCAGGAAATGTGTGAAGAACTGGAGTAGGAAAATTAAAAGGGACAAACTCAAGATTTCTTAAGCTGAAGGAACTGAAGAACAAATTCAACCTTCGAATTGCAGTATTTAAGGATGCCCTGGGCAGACCATAGTATTTCCAATTAGTAGCATTGAGACCTGGACAATGAATAAGGATGACAGAAAAAGAACTGACAATCTTTGAGCTGTGGTGCTGGAGAAGAGCACTGAACATCCCATGGACGGCCAAGGAAATGAACAAATACGTCTTGGAGAGGGTGCAGCCACGTGCTCTTTGGAGACAAGAATGATGAAGCTTCAACTGGCGTACTTTGGACATGTTGCTAGGAGGTGCTATTACTTGGAGAAGGACGTGATGTTAAGAAGAGTAAAGGGTCAGAGAGGAAGAGGAAGACCCTCAACTAGGCAGATTTACAAAGGGCCTGCTGCAATGGGCTTTTGTGTGTCAGAAAGTGTGAGGATGGCACAGGATAAAACAGGGTTCGGATATTTTGTTCATAAGTTCACTATGAGTCATGCTCAACTCGGCAGCACCTAACAGCAACAACATGGGCAGAATATCTAGGAAGCATTAAAAGAAATACCAAAAGAAAGGAGTGGTGTTTTCATTGTCATTAGTTTCAAGAAAAAAGACAGGAAAAACAGACTATTGACTCTCTAACCCAATATCTCCAGCAAATTGAAAAAGAACAGCAAGAAAACCCGACACCCTCTAAAAAAACTGAAATTATAAAAACAAGAGCAGAAATAAATGAAATAGAAAACAGAAA
>NW_006399774.1:13234573-13238736 GCF_000299155.1 Elephantulus edwardii
CATGGTCTTTGCAATCACTTGTTATGCATCACAGAGTTGGACAATGACCAGAGAGGATAGAAGGAGAATTGATGCCTTTGAGCTGTGGTGCTGGAGAAGAGTATTGAGAATACCACGGACTGCTAGGAAAACAAAAAGATTCATTCTAGAAATGGTTAAACCAGGCTGCTCCTTGGAGGCAAGGATTCTGAAGCTCCGTCTAACATACTTTGGACATGTTGTAAGGAGGCACCAGTCCTTGGAGAAGGACATCATGCTTGGGAGGGTGAAGGGACAGCACAGGAGGGGAAGGTCCTCTATGAGGTGGATTGATTCAGTGACTGGGTTAATCAGGATGGGAGTGTCAGAGACAGTGCGATTGGCACAGGATAGAGCGAAGTTTAGGGCTGTTGCACATAGGGTTGCTATGAGTCGCAAGCGACTCGACGGCACATAACAACAACAACAACTGTTGGAGTCAGTGAGACTGGCTAAGGACAGGGCACAAATCAGAGCTGTTGTACATAGGTTCATTATGAGTCACAGACAACTCAAAGGCTCATAACAATAACAACAATATCCTTATTTATTAAGGGAGCTCTGATGGCCTAGTGGTAAAAAGCTGTACTACAATCTTGAAGGCACTAGGTTCAATTCCACCAGCTGCTCCATGGGAGAAAGATGGGCAATCTCCTTCTGTTTGATGTCTCTGAAAACCTGCCAAAGGGTCAGCTATTAATCAGTTCTGACTCAATGATATGCAACAACAAAAACCTTAGTTATTCTAGATCACAACAAAAAGAAGAATTAAGCATGTGATTTGTTATTATATTAAGGAGCTCTCATAGGGTAGTGCATCACAAATGGGGCTACTAGCTGAAAAGTCAGCAGTTCAAGTCCACTCACCACTCTCTGGGAGAAAGATGAGGCAGCTTCATCATCAAAGATCTGCAGTTTCAGAAATCAAACTGTTTTCTCACTATGTCTGTCCACAAATATTGCATTGTTTCTTATAATATCTGCTTCATTATTTTACTAGGCAGGCAATGGCCTTTAAAATTCTGTTTGCAAACATAAAATACAGTGATGTCTATTACATTTGGTTGAGCAAATCTGAAACTTAGGCAAGATTTCTGGCAATGTTAACACAAGATGCTGAAAAGCTGGTGGAAACAGGATCTTAAGCATCTGTTCTATAAACATTATTTAATTGCTTCTATCTGATAAGTTACTTCAGCAAAATAAACTATATTTCCATTAAGTGCATTTTAAAGTCTCATGTGATGCTGGTGAAGGATATTGATTATACATGGGCTGCCAGAAGAAAGAACAAATCTGTTTTAGAAGAAATGCAGCTGGAATACTTCTTAGAAGAGACAATGATAGACTTCTCACAAGTGTTGCACATGTTACCAAGAAGGATCAATCCCTGGACAAGGACATCATACTTGGTAAAACAGAAGGTAAGTGAAAGAGATAAAGACCCTCAGTGAGAAATAAGGATGCAATGGCTCCAACAATGGGCTCAAAGACAGCAATGATTGTGAGGATGTTACAAGACTAATCAGTGTTTTGTTCTGTTTTGTTTTGTTTTGAATGGGATTCCTATGAGCGAGAATGCATTCAATAGCATGTAATAAGAACTAGACTACCCTATTAAAAAAAACCTCTCCAATATTTAATATACGCAAATCTTAATTATAAATGCAAAGTCTGACATCAGACCATTCTCACTGCCTTTAAAATAGCCTTCATCTTTCCTCCTGTCTTTGGATGGTGGTATTTGTAAAAATATTTAATATATCATGAACTGGCCAAACAACAACCAAACTTTCTTGGAAGAAGTACTGCAAAGGTGCTTATTAGATTTGACTTTGTCATGCATACATTGGGAATGTTATCAAGAGAGGAAAACACATCATACTTGGAAAAGTAGAGGATCATCAAAGAAAAGGAAGATCTTCAATGTGACAGATTGGCACAGTGACTACAACAGCACAGAATTAGCCAAGGTGTTTAACAAGGAGAAAGTAAGACATGGGAGCACAGGGCTGTGAGCATCTTTCTGAAAGGGCCAGAGGGAGTGAGACTAACACAGTTCCACACTGCCCCAGAGCAGAAAGCAAATAAAGGGCTTGTAGCCAGCCCATGGTGCCTGTAGAGCACCACCAGCAGAAGAGATTCGTTTACTGATTGTTGGTTCACAGACTCACGTTGTGGTAATAAAAATGGGATTGATTAGGAAAGGAAGTTGGAGAGTGGAGGGGGCAAAGAATATCACCAAATATAAGTCCAGATTTTAGCATAAATTACAAGGGACAATTCCTTAATTAAGTCCAGAATCTGATTTCACTTCAGTGGTCAAATTCAAGTCATCCAGCAATGTTTGCCTCAGATCCGTTATAAGTCAGCTTCTCCTTGAAGCATCCAGCAAGAAGAGCAAAACCTTTAACTGTGGCCAGCACAAATGCGAGAAACCTCAGGTCATACCTTGCCACAGTTTCTTCACAGCAATACCACAGTCTCTCCATTATCATCACCAGGATCTTGCCATCAAAATTTTGCTCCAGTCTCCCTCAAGTCTTGCCACCACAAGTCTTGCTACCTAGTGTGGGAAGCACTCTTTCTCTTATTGTAGTCGCACAGCTGTCTCTAGAATACACACAGCAACCCCCTGTTCATAGAAGTGGAATTGTTGGATTGGAAAGTACTGTTCCCATAAAGATTATGGTTTTAGAAACTGAAGTTCTACTTGGTTCTGTGTCTCTATGAGTCTGAATTGCTCTGTAGAGCAACTGGTAGATTTGAACTACATGCCTTTGGGTTGACAACACAACTCCTTACTAACCCACCAGAGTGCCTTGTATCTTTTATAGTTAACCTTTATTGGATTTTAAGTGATCTTCCCCACCTGCAAACTCTTAAATATATTCTCTTTTTTCTTTAATCTTTTCCTAACCACTATACCATTAGGGCTCCTTGACCAGTTTGTAGAACATGTCTTTTTTTCTGAGTCTTACGTATGGTGTTACAAATATTTTTTCAATCTGATCTTAAACATCTATATTACATGTAATTTAAGTTGTTTTTGTTCTTTTATTGCTCTACTCTCTCTCTCCTTTCCGTTCAACTCTCCAATAATGTTTCTATCTGTGGATAAATCTCTCTCTAGCTTTTTATATTAATGGTTTTATATTATAATTGTCCTTTTTGTCTGGTTTATTATGCTACTCAGCATGATTTGTTCTAGTTTCATCCATCTTGAACAGTATTCCACAAGTTCTTGATCATATTTTGTGAAGCATAATACTTTATCTATATGAATATAATACATTAACTATTCATTGGTTGATGGGTACTTTAGTAGTTTCCAACTCTTCATATATTTTCTTATTATTTGATTGGTCTTATATCTGACCTTTATTTTTGTCTCTGTGATGAGATTGGTGTCCAATTTCATTTTTCCCCAGATGAATAAAAGTGATCTAGAAGTATTGATGGAACAATTCCTCTCCCGGTCACCCCTCCCTCCCTAATCTACATGGCCTCCTCTATTTTATTTAAGATTCAACAAAAAGGTACAGTGCTGTTTTGGTTCTCTAGTCTGCTGATTGCTTTGTATCTCTTTGAGCCAATAGAATTTATTTTAGTTACTGTAACTTTTAATAAGAGCCAGATCCTCTACCTTACTTTTCCTCTTTATGACTCTACTGACTCAAGTCTTTGCACTTCACTCCAAATTGTAGAAAAATATTGTCATGTTTCTTGAAAAACTCTCCTGGGAATTTGAGGTAATTTATTTTATTATTAAATAGTCTTCTAAACTAAAACAGTTCTCCATTTATTCATATCTTTACTATTCCACTATCTGTGATTATAATGCACATCTTAAAAATAATAATTTGTGCTGTTTTCTGAATTTTGTTTAAGAAGATGTTAAACTTTATTTTTTAGATGTTATGTACATAGGAATATGGTGCTTAATTTTGTATTCTTGTGTGCTTTATAAAATTACCAGTATGTTGTTGTTGTTTGTTATGTGCCGTCAAGTCGCTTGCGACTCATAGCGACACTATGTACAATAGCCCTAAATTCTGCTCTCTCCTGTGCCAATCGCACTGTCTCTGACACTCCCATTCTGATTATCCCAGTCACTGAATCAATCCACCTCATAGAGGGCCTTC
>NW_006399774.1:13239241-13246092 GCF_000299155.1 Elephantulus edwardii
GTCTTCTTGACATTGAGCCTCAATCCATATTGTAGGCTGCAGTCCTTGACACTCTGCAGCAGGCGCTTCAGGTCCTCTTCAGTTTCAGCAAGCATGGTTATGTCATCTGCATAATGCAGATTGTTGATAAATTGTCCACCAATCTTGACCCCACATTTCTCCTCATAGAGCTATGTATTACCAGTATAGCACAATCCTAAAGAGTAGGACACAATAACCAGGTAGTGAGGTTTTAAATATGACTGTAAAACTTAAAGGTTGTCAAGTCTCATTATCTGCACAATCCATTTTCTGAAATTCATACATTTCTAAAGAGGAGACCCACCTCAATGAATTATCTGAATCCACAGAGAAAGGATGTGAGCCCCATTCCAACATTGGCTCATTGTTATAAATCCTCTCAAGAGAAATCAATACTTTAATTTGTATCTAATATGGCTTGGGGTGGTGGTCTAGTGTTAAGGATCTGAAATATAACCCAAAGGCACACAATTAAAATCTACCAGTTATTTCTCAGGAGAAAGATGGGCAAACTTCTGTGCAATTTACTGCTTCTGAAAACCCTTTAGAGGGCCAGGTATGCGTCAGTTCAAACTCAATAGTACCAAACAGTAGCAACAAGGCTTGGAGTGTATAGTCATTGATCCCATTTCCTGTTTGCACCTTCAATTTTTGTTAGCTTTTCCACCTTACCCAATAAATTAAGAGTGACTCTGATGGCGAAGGGTGAGCTTATCATTAGTTCAGGAAAGACAGACAGGCTCACATGTGCAGTGTGTGCAGAGGAAAAGTCTGGTGAGGCCCAAGAAGAGATTGGAGGAAGACTCATCAACAATCTATGTTGTGCAGATGATCAACCCTGCTTGCTGAAAATGAGGAGGACCTGAAGTGCTTGCTGTGGAAGGTCAGGGACTGCAATCTTCCATATGGATTGCGGCTCAATATCAAGAAAACAAAGATTCTCATCTCTGGGCCAATTGGCAGCATCATGATGGATGGTGAACAGATTGAGGTTGTTCACAGTTTTAGTTTGCTTGGCTCCACCATCAACACTCTTGGCACCAGCAGCCAGGAAATTAAAAGACGAATTGTGATGGGAAAGTCTGTGGTTAGAGACCTCTCTAAAGTACTGAAGAGCAATGATGTCAGTCTGGAGACTAAGGTGCCCCTGATACAGGCCATGGTCTTTGCAATCACTTGTTATGTATCAGAGAGCTGGACAATGACTAAGGAGGATAGAAGGAAAATTGGTGCTTTTGATCTTGGTGTGGGAGAAGAATATTGAATATACCATGGACTTCTAAGAAAACGATCAGATTTGTCCTGGAGAGGGTAAAGCCAGGTTGCTCTTTGGAGGCAAGAATTCTGAAGCTTCATCTGTCATACATTGGACATGTTGTAAGGAGGAATTAGTCCTTGGAGAGAGATGTCTTGGGAGGGTGGAGAGATAGTGCAGGAGAGGAATACCCTCTATGAGGTGGATTGATTCAGTGACTGGGGTAATCGGGATGGGTGTGTCAGAGGCAGTGCGATTGGCACAGGACAGAGCAGAGTTTAGGGCTGTTGTACATAGGGTCGCTATGAGTGACTCAATGACATATAGCAACAACAAAAATAAGAACTAAAACCTAAACAAAATTCATTACTGTTGAGTCAATTCCAACTCAGGAAGTTTCTATATGCTAAAGAGTAGGAGCATTCCATGGTGTTCTCTTATCTGTAGTCTTTACAGAAGCAGAGCATTAGACCTCTCTTCCATGATGCAGCTAGGTAAGTTTAACCACCAATCTTTAGGTCAGTTAAAAAAACCCAAAATTTAAAAACCAGAAAACAAAAAACTGTCATTGCCATCAAAGTGAAATCAACTTCATAGTTGACCCTTCTGAGGTTCCAAGGTAGATTGCCCATCTTTCTGAAAAACTAGCAGAGAGACACAACCTTTGAGATAGCATCACGGCTTCTTGCAGACTATGTCACAAGAGTTCCCTCTGAGGTAGGAACAGCTGTTATTGTTATGTGTCATTGAGTCAGAACAGACTTATAGAGGACCCTCCCGTGTGTTTCAGAGACAATGATTCCCACTGGAGGAGACTGCTCCTCTCTCCCTTGTGGAGGAACTGGTGGATTAGTACAACGTGCCTTTGATTTGGTAGCTCAAATCCATACCACTAGGTCACCAGAGCTCTCTTGTAGGTCAATGTTGTTTTTGTTAGTTTTTAGGTGCCATCACGTCGTGACTTATAACAAACATGAACAACAGACCTGAGTCTTGTACTATCCTGTGCCATCCTTATCATCTCTCACACACTAGAGCCCCTTGCTACAGTCTGCACGTCAATCCATCTCACTGGAGGTCTTCCTCTCCTGAGCTAACCATCTTTCCAAGCCTAATGTCCCTTTCAAAATATCTCACCTCGCAACATATCCAACGTTTGTGAGACAAAGCTTCATCATATTTGCTTCCAAGGAGCACTCTGGCTGCACCTTCTCCGAAATATATCTAGCTCTTTTGGCAGTCTGTGGATATTTAGTACTCTCCTCTAACACCACAGTTCAAGGATATCAATTCTTCTTCTGTCCTACTTAGTCATTGCATGCATAGCATACAATGTCCCTGATGCATAGCAGGTGATTGAGAAGACTATGGCTTGAATCAGGTGCAATTTTGTCTTCAAACTGATGTCATTGCCCACAAGTATTTTAAAGGGGTCCCTGACAGCAGACTTGCCCAGTGCAATATATCTCCTAATTTCCTGACTGCTAGAACCAAGGATATTGTTGAACATTGATCCAAGAAGATGAAATCATTAACAGATTCAATCCTTTCTCCATCTATCATGATTTTAACTGCTGCCCCCATGTTGAGGACCTTTGTTTTCTTGATGTTGAGATGTAATCCGTATCAAAAGCTGTCGTTGTTGATGTTCTGTAGCAAGTGTTTGAAAGTATTCTCAGTTTCAGCAAGGAAGTCTTCCTTCGATTCTGATGCCACATTCCTCTCCACAGAGTTCAGTTTCACAAACTATTTGCTTGGCATACAGATTAGGTAGGTATGGAGGGAGACAATTTATATTGGATTTTTGGACCCTCTTTTCTTAGCTTTGAAAAGTGAGAAAAAAGTCATCATGAGTTGGATTAACTCAATGGCAGTGGGTTTGGCTTTTGGAGTTTGGTGGCTTCAGTATGATTCCTTGATCATTTATAAAAACTTCAAATAGCTTATTTCCAAACAAAGTCGCATTCACAAGTACAGGGGTTATGACTTCAGCATATCTTTAGGGGGATAACAATCAATCATAGCAATGTATAAATAATCTATTTCCAAACGCAGTTAGGTCTAAGGCTATTGTTGTTATGTACTGTCGAGTCAGAACCAACTCATAGCTGACCCTCCAGTGAATTTTCAGAAGAAGTAAATTGCAAGGGAGGAGATTGCCTATCTTTCTCCCAAGGAGCAGTTAGTGAACTTGAACCATGAGCCTTTAGGTTAGCAGCACAACTTCTTACCACTCAAGCTCCCTAGGTTTGGCATAAGTGAAGAAGATAACAACTGTAGTCTTGTTGCATTCTCTGGGTCTGAAATCAACTTTAATATAAGACTGCTATTGCCCCATCACTTTACTTAAATCTCTGTGAGGCTAAGATTGGACGGAATGGTGTAGTTTGCAAAGAGTGCCCAGTTTCACTTCAAACCAGTCAAAATATCTTCTCAGATTCTACTGCTACCAGCTAAACATAAAGTGAACCCTCACCACACCCCCCAACACTTCATGCAATGTGTGTTCACTCAGTTAAGCAAACAGAGGCACGTGATTGCTCCAAAATGAAGAGCTGGGAAATTATAAACTATGATATTTGATAAAGGAACAGGCTGTTGTCTGAATGCTGAAACAAGTAGTACAATGGATATGAAAGCAAGGAGCCAAGAGAGATTAGGGGAATGGTTTATAATGCTCTGTTTAAACCAAAACAGACTACCCCGCTACACTGACTCTGAAGTCTTGGAAGCTGGGGGTGGAAGGAATGATAAAAGCCACAGCTATTACTTTAAGCAATTCCCTGAGGGTTGAAGAAGAAATGGAAATTCAAAAGCAACTTTAAGGAAGTGGAAAAGATTTTAGATATTTTACTTGATAACCTAACTGATGTCATTTACTGTGTTCTGGGCTGGGAAACATAAGAATATTGGAGCATTCTTTCCTCTTAAGCTCTCTGCAGCCATTTTAACTGAGAATAAGACCCGGACTTCCAGTTAGACCTTTACTTTACCTGCTGGTAGAGGCTGGAGGTACAACAAAAAGACTCCAGAAATGCATTCTGATCTCACAGTCTGATGTAGCATAACCCAGCCTCATGTGGTGGGGAAAGCAGTTGGCTCTCAGAAGACTGCGTTCTGAAACTCCAGCAGGAAGATTGGCTTGGTTTGCTTCCATAAATATGACAGCCAAGAAGACATTATATAATGTTCCCACTCTAACATATGGGGTCACTGTGAGTTAGAACTGACTCAACAGCCATGAATTTGCTTTGGGTTTTCGTTATCAATCATTATCTCTGTGGCCAGGGTCTTGTCTTGGGTCCGATTGGCTTTTTCATCTCTATATATTAACCATTCAGGACCAGTCTGACTTTCCTAGAACCCACCACGCATTGACTTAGACCTTCAGAGTTCCTTTCCATTTCCTAGGCAGGAAGAATAAAGGTCAAAGGTGTGAATAAGAAAAAACAAGGTGATGACTCACTTATGGCCATGTTGTAGACAAATGTTTTAATAAAATGTTTTTCCTTCAAGTATTAATTTCTCTTGGTGGAATTTCGAGCACGAGACAACAATGGGGTGGGACTCATAGTCTCCTGCTGTTACCAGGTGCTGACATCAGACAAGTTACTGTGTCCGGTCTCCTCATTAGAAATGTGTATTCTGTAGAGCTGTGATGAAGACTGAGGGAGGGACAGGATTACACAACTAGTAAGATGTGCAGGAAGATTTCAACACAGGCTGCTTAGCTCCAGCTTGAGTAGTAATAGACCTTTGTGTGGCCGCCATGCTGGTGGGCATCCCGATGCGCAATCCCTGCCTCACACTCTCCCTGTCTGGGGAACTTCTGTATCTGGTTGTTGTTTGTGTACTCTTGAATTAGAACCGACTCGTAGCTGACCCACCAGTGGGTTTTCAGAGGCAATAAATCTCACAAGAGGAGACTGCTCATGTTTCTCCCACAGAGCAGCTGGTGACTTGAACTGCATGCCTTTGGGTTGGCAGTACAACTCTTCACTGCTAAGCCATCAGGGCTCCTGTATGTATTTACACTCCTATAATAAAAGAGGTCGTTCTGCTCCTTTCATCATCTTGTTTCCTGTTTATTGTGAAATGAAAAGCCAGGGGGAAGGGAAGGTCTGGTGGCCCAGTGGCAAGGAGCTGCAACTATAACCCCAGAGGCGCATGGTTTGAATCCACCAGATGCTCTGCCGGGAAAGGAGGGACAATCTCCTCCTGTACCAGTCAGATCTGATTTGACGGTACACTCACACAAAAATAATAAAATAAAATAAAATAAAAGCCAGGGGGAAGGGGGATTGAACTTCTCCACATCATACCTCATCCACCAATTCTCTACCATCCATAGGAAACGATGATATATTGGGGAAGAGAATTCCAAACTCCTGTGATGCCATTCATCTTCATGACTGAATAAAGTAAAAAAAAAATTAATATTGATTTTTGTCTGAGAAAAATACAAAAGTCAATACTCATTGGATCTCTGGGGGAAATGTTTTCAATATCTGGCAAGCGATGGGGAAATAGTTGCATTTCCATGAGAGAGGTTGTGCTCAGAAAGCCTATTTTCTATAATGACATTTTTCTGTATTGAACTCCTGAGCAACTGAAATCTATTGTCAAAATTGTTAGCAGTAAACTCTCCTTTATCTCTTAAGATAGAAGTTATTTTTAAAATCACACTATTTCTTTTTGGTAATAGCAAAAACATTCAAAATCATTAAGCAAAGCTGGTTTAAAGCAATCACATAAGTAGACATTCAGCCTCAAGCAAGGAGAGGAACATTCTTATTGATCCGGTGACTGTCAGACTCAAGCAGGGCAGGAACTGAGTCCATGGAAATACCTTTGTCCGGATCTGATAAGCCTGGAAGAGCAGAGCAAGTCCATCTTGTGGGTGCACATTTGAAGGAGGATAAGCACGTGGAAAGGTGGTGATGTGCAAACCAGAAAAGTGAACAGGCATCTATCTCATCTCAAGGCCCAGCAAGCCTCATTGAGGACTTTGCCCAAATATCAGTGGATATTCATTAACTAATTGTGTTAAGCAAAGGCGTGGTATGGTGGCAGGCTTAAAATTAGCCCCAAACAGTTCCTGTTTATAGATTGCTTCTAATGATTAGAATTCAACAGAAGTAATGGGATGTCACTTCTGAAATCAGACTATAAAAGGAAGATGGCTTCCCTTTTAAGCTTTCTCTCTTACACACACACACACACACACACACACACTATTGCTCTGGAGGAAGGAAACTACCAAGTTGTAAGGATGAGAACACCCACTTGACAAGAACACATGTCTCCACTCAACAAACAACGAGAACCCAGGGCCTGCCCACAGCCACATGAGTAAACGTGGAAGCCAATCTTCTCACAGTGGAGCTATGAGACGGTGCAGCCCTGACGACAGTATGACTGCAAGAACTACCCTGTTAAGCCTCTCCTGGATATCTGACCCTTAGACATTGTGACTCTGTTTAAAAGTGTCCTCTACATTATGCTGAGTGAGGTATCTCAGTCACAAAGGGACAAATGCTATATGGTGCCACTGTTGTAGAATGAGGCTGGCATT
>NW_006399774.1:13246467-13247685 GCF_000299155.1 Elephantulus edwardii
GTGAAACGTCTGTTCATATCCTGTGCCCGTTTTTCAATTGGGTTGTTTACCTTTATCTTATTGTGGTGCTCAAATATTTTATAAATTCTAAATATAAGTCCCTTGTCTGATATGTCATTACCAAATATTTTCTCCCAATCTGTGGTTTCCCTTTCTACCGTGTTGGAGAAGTTTTTGGATGTGCAAAATCCCTAGCTCTAAGAGACATTCATCAAAACAACTCTGAGATATCAGCTCACCCCAGTAAGAAAAGCAGAATTTAACAGAACAGCAAAGAACAAATGCTGGTGAGGTTGCGGAAAAACTGGAAGCCTTACTCTATTGGGGGGAGTGTAAAATGGTGCAACCACTTCGGAAAGCTGTATGGAGCTTTCTTGAAAGGTTGCAATTCCACTTCTGGGAATTTACCCTAAAGAATCATAACCGCTACCCAAGCAGATATATACACACCCATGTTTACTGCAGCTTTGTTCACAATAGCAAAGAGCTGGAAACAACCCAAGTGCCCATCAACAAACGAATGGATAGAGAAGCTCTGGGATATTCACGCAATGGAATACTATGCAGCATTGAAAAACAAGGATCTCATGAATTATTATGCTAAGTGGATGGCCCTAGAGGACATTATGCCGAGTGAAATATCTCAGTCACAAAAGGACAAGTATTGCATAGGGCCACTATTGTAAAACAGGACTAACATTGGGGTTGTGGAGAGACAGAGAAGAAGGGGAAGAATGATGTATGCTGCATTGAAACAGATGAGGAAGAGAACTGTTTAAAAGGGATATATGATTAGGTATTATTGTCGTGTCAGGAGTCCACAATGAAGGCTGCACAGTGCAGTGGACTTGGGGATTTCATAGCAATGAAAGAGTCTTTCTTTTACTTATCAAGGAGTAAAGTTAATTTGGGGTGGGGGTGGGCAGGGAGAAAAGTACAACAATGAATGACTGGAAACCCTAAGTCTCTGTATACTTTCATTAAAATTAATTTTAAAAACGTGTTCTCTGTTTACAGCTAAATGTAGGGGTCACTTGCTAACCATTAATGTATAGCTAACTCAGGTGGATACATTAAGCGTATGTTAACATGGCTCTGGCATGGTATGCAGGATGAGAACCATGGAGATGGGGAGCAAAATTAGATTAGTAAAGGTGAGCAGAGCAGGAGGAACATACTTTAGAGATCGTTGGCAGGAGGTACTAGCCACGTGACTAT
>NW_006399774.1:13247813-13259181 GCF_000299155.1 Elephantulus edwardii
AGTTAAAGGCATGGCCTGAATGAAGCCGGGCGGGGATGGGGGGGGGGGAGTTAGAGGAATGGCCTGGCACATGGTGGGAGGTGTCCAGCATGTATAGGAAGGCGTCACTGAGGCAGGGCCAGGCTAAGTAGCAGACATGGATGAGAGACCAGGAGCTCTGAAGGGAAAGGTCAATTTGAAGGCCAAGAAATAAAAAAATATTTTGCACTGGGAAAAATCTGCTTCAAAAGACCTCTTTAATTTAGCAAAGATATTCCTTTGAGGACTAAGACCCATGTGACCAGGCCCTATTTTGAACCTGGGACCTGAGTAGTAAGGAATTGCTCCACCAATGCAGAGGTACACAGTTCAAATCCACCAGTTGCTTCACAAGAGAAAGATGAGCAATCTCCTTCCATGTGATTTATTACCTCTGAAAATTCCCAGACGGTCAGCTACGAGTCGGTTTTGACTGGATGGCAGGAAACAACAACATACACATGTGAAAGCCCAACAATGAATAGGGAAGATGGAAGAAAAATTGGTGTCTTTAAACTGTGAAAACGATGAGAAGCATTGACTATCTATCCCACAGATGGCCAGAAGAACAAATGATCATGAAAGGAGGGGAGTCAGAGTGTTTCCTGGAAGAGGGTAGACTTTGTCTTACATAGTTAGTCATGCTGTCAGGAAGGATTTGTCCTGGAGAAGAACACCATGCATCATAGGGGTTGCAGCTCACTTCTTACCCCTAGGCCAACACAATGAGTTGGCCCAATGGATTCACACAGCAATGGCTGAGAAGAAGCAGTGGGATCCAGCAGTGCTTGGTTTTCTTGCATGGGGTCACTATGACTTGCAATCAACTCAATAGCATCTAGCAGCAACTGGAGCTTCCAGGTGAAAACCCCTCCTAGCCAGCTGGCTAGTAAATCTGGCATTCCAAAGGAAGGGTCTACAGCTGGAGTCTGGGAGTTGGCAGGGCGAGCATTTTGGCGAGCAGTTCTACAAACATTAACTGCCTACAGCAGGCAGTTTGACAGAACTTACTTCCCTGGGTCTCCGTTTCCTGGTCTGAGAAACAAAATCTTTCTTTGTAGATCATGTAATATAACCAGAACAGTACCAAGTACATTAAAAAAAAATCAGCAAAAGGTAATTTATTGATTAATATCCTGGAGGGGGAGAGGAGATTTTCAAGTGGTAGGATGCCTCAGAAAATGACCACAGGCCAGTTTTCAGTGTAACTGATTTTATACTTGGGTTTGCTCTTCCAAAACACAGTTGTCCATCTGTTTCAGAAGACTCAAGAGTATCAAGGAAATCTCACACGTTTCCAGCTGCGCTATGCAAATAAAATATGCTATAGCTCTGGTTTCAGAGTCCAACACAAGTTCAGCAGAGGGGGGATAAAAATCTCTGACACTTTCTATACTTGGGAAAAATGTCTATTTGTCTTTTTTTCTTTTAAGAGTAGTGGATGAAGAGCAGGTGGAGACGTTAACTTCCCTCGAGGCTTTCCAAACAGTGTGTGCAGAAGCCTGAGATAAGGATTCTGACACAGTCAAGTTGAGACTCGAAGTACTTACTTCTTACACTATGAAGACCCAGATGAAGCCTGACAGGCCCTCTGTTCTTCTCTGACACGTGTGAAGTGAGAAGAGCAGGAAGCCATGCATGTCTCAGATTATTCATAAATTCTTTAACCTGACATCAAACAGACTCCACATCACAAACCTCTCTGCCCCTTTTCTGATTCCCATCAGACTGTCAACCTTGCAGTAGCTGCACCAGTGGAAAACTCAATTCAACACCAAGTGTCCTGAGTTACATCTATAGAAGAAGCCCTTTTGGTGGAGTGGTAAAGAGCTCAGCTGTGAACTGAAAGGACTGCAGTTCAAATCCACCAGGCACTTTAGGAAAGAGATGTGGTGTTCTGTTTTCATAAGGATCCCTCTTGTTTCTGTATACTGCCAATCTGGAACCAACTCATAGCTGAGCACCCCCAACAAAAGGTTTTCAGGGGCGGGAAATCACACAAGAGGAGACTGTCCGTCTATCTCCCTCAGAACAGCTGGGAGATTCGAACCGCGTGCCTTTGGGTTGGCAGCACAGTTCCTTACCTCTAAGCCACCAGAGCTCCCTCCATGAGGACTACAAGCTTGGAAGCCCCTATTGAGGTAGTCCTATTCTGTCTGATAGGATTGCTAGGAATGGAATTGACTTGATGGCAACTCAGGTTTAATTGGCATGTTCTATAAAGCCACACCAACACTGAATCGCTGAACACCAGGCCTCTGCTCCAGGACAAAGACAGAATTAGATTCTTGCAAAATTCTTGTCACTTTTTGGTCAAACAGCGTTTTCATATGTCTTTCTATTAAAAGGCGTTTATTTTGTGTTTATTATTGGTTCATTAGTATTGAAATTGTCAACAGCATTATAACTCATGCCAGTCAGCCTCATGGATTAGTTGTTTTGTGCTGTAATAACTGAATTACCTCAAGTGGCTGGCTTTAACAAACAAAACATTTATTCTTTCACATCTTGTTGTTATTATGCACAATCAAGTCAACTGCAGCTAATAACGATCCTGCGAAAAACAGACTTGAAATTTACCTTATCCTGAACAATCTCCAGTGTGGTCAAACCCATTATTAAACACTGTCTATAAATCTTGTTCAGGCTGTTTTTTTTTCCTTTCTCTCTGACCCCCTACCTTTCCCAGAGTGATGTCTTTTATCAAGGACTGGTCCCTCCTGAAAACATGTCCAAAGTATATGAGACCAAGTTTTGCTATCCTTGCCTTCAAGAGGCACACGGGCACACTTTCTCCAAGAGACTTGTTTGTTCTTTTGGCAACCCATGGAATATTCAAAGTTCTTCTTCAGTACCACAAATTCAAAGGCGCTGATCTCTCCTTGCCCTGCCCACTACCCCTATCATACTTATTCATTGCCCAAAACTCAGATGAATAAGAAATAATTGACAATATCATGACTTGGATAAAGTTATTGTTGTTACGTGCCATCAAGTCACCTACATAGCGACCTTATGTACAATAGCTCAGAGCCCTGCTTTATGTTGAGTCAATTTCTTTGTCTGTGACACAAATACCCTCATTACCTCAGTCGCTGAATCAATCCATCTCATTCAGGGTCTTCTTCCTCTCTTGTGCTTATCCTCCACCTTTCAAAGTATGATGTCCTTCTCCAAAGCCTGGCCACGTGCCTAAAGTATGTCACACAAAATTTCAAAATCCTTGCCTCCAAGGAGAAACTTGATTTGACTCTCTCCCAGACAGATCTGTTTGTTCTCTTAGCAGTCCATGGTATATTCAATACTGTTCTCCAACACCACAAATTAAAGGCACTGATTCTTCTTCAGTCATCCTTAGTCATTGTCCAGCTCTCTGATGCATAGCAAGTAATTGTGAAGGCCATGGCCAGGATCAGGCGCATCTTAGTCTCTAGACTGATATAATTGTTCTTCATCAGTCTGGAGAGGTCCCTAACAACAGATTTTCCCAGTGCAATTCATTTATTATTTTATTTTTAATGAAAATTTACAGAGACTTTGGATTTGCATTCATTCATTGTTGCACTTTTCTCCCTGACCACCCATCCTCCCCAGTTCAGTCTTCTCTTTGAAAAGTGAAAGAAAAATTCTTTCATTGTTACACAATCCCTCCCCCCAAGCCCAGTTCACCATTATGCAGCCTTCAATTTACACTCCTGTCATTACAATAATGCCTAATCATATATTCCTTTTAAACAGTTTTCTCCCTCATCTGTGTTGATGAAGTATACATTATTTATCCCATCTTTCTCATTCTCCCCCAACCCCAATGTCAGCCCCGTTTTACAACAGTTACACTATTCAGTATAAGTCCTTTTGTGACTGAGATATTTCACTCAGCATAATGTCCTCCATGGCCACCCATTTTGAATAACATTGCATGGGCTCCTTGTTTTTCAATGCAGCATAGTATTCCATTGTGTGATATACCATAGCTTCTCTATCCATTCGCTTGTTGATGGGCACTTGGGTTGTTTCCAACTCCTTACTATTGTGAACAAAGCTGCTATAAACGTGGGTGTGCATATATCTGCTTGGGTGGTGGTTATGGTTTCTCACTCGCTGATTTCAAATCCTACTACGCTGCCGTGATAGTCAAGACAGCATAGTACTAGTAAAATGACAGACACATAGATCAGTGGAATAGAATTGAGAACCTGGGAATCAGCCCATCTACCTATGGTCAACTGATTTTTGACAAGGAGATGAAATTAATTAAGTGGGGAAATAACAGCCTTTTTAACAAATGGTGTTGCAAAATTGGAAAACTATCTGCAGAAGACTCAAGCAAGATCCACACCTCACTCCATACACAAAAATCAACTCTAGGTGGATCATGGTCCTAGGACTAAAACCAAGGACTATGAACTTCATTAAAGAAAAGCTTGGAAGAATGCTAAAAGTCCTAATCCACAACATAAACAGTCTTCCAAGTATCCTGAAAAATCTACAACCAGGAGAGGATAAAATAGAAGAATGGGATCTTCTAAGAATCAAATCCCTATGCACATCCAAAACCTTCTTTAACAGGGTAAAAAGGGAAGCCACAGACCGGGAAAAAGTACTTGGTAATGACATATCAGATAAGGGACTTATATCTAGAATTTACAAAATACTTGAGTATCACAACAAGATAAATGTAAACAATCCAATAGAAAAATGGGCACAGGATATGAACAGACACTTCAGCAATTCATCTTTTGATTTCCTAGCTACTGGGACCAAGTGTGTTGATTGTAGACCCAAGCAAGCTAAAGCTGTTAACTCATAAGAGACAAATTGGGACAAAGCTTAGAAGACCTAGTCTATGGTATAAAGAGACTGCCAAATACAGCCAGAAATGCACAATCTGAAAAGGATAAAATTGATGAATGATACTTTCTAAAGATTAAATCTCTATGCTCAAAAAAAAACGTTTCCCAAGAGGGTAACAAGAAAACTTACCAACTGGAAACAAATGTTTGTCAATTACATGTCAGATAAGGCTCTCTTCACGAAAGTTTCCAGAATCCTACAGGGTTTCCTCAAGAAAAAGATGATAATCCAATTGCAAAATGGGCAAAAGACATGGAAAGATTGTTCACAAAGGAGGACATTCAGATGTCAAACAGACACATGAAAAAATGCTCAAAATAACTGGTAATAAGTTGTTGTTGTTGTTGTTGTTGTTAAGTGCTGTTGAGTCGCAGGCGACTCATAGTGACCCTATGAACGAAAGTCCTGGACACCTCCTGTATAACTTTCATCCTTTCTCCAGGTTCATAGGGTTTCCAGAGGCAAGCTACTGTGGAAGTGGATGCCACTCCTGCTTCCCACCTTGTTTTAATTGGAGAGCTTCACCAAACACTGTCCACCATGGGTAACAGTATTCGGCTTCACAACAAACATGAGTTACCTCTGTACAGCAAGTGGACATACCAAGGTTACACAACCTCAAAGAATGTTTCAGTTAAAGGCAAGCCTGAGGGCCGTGGAGTAGAGTCACCCACCTTTGGCCTGGGAGTATGGCTTTCTGTCTGCTAGGCTAACTGCTCGCTCTCTCTTTCTCTATGCTATTGTTGATAGTAGTGTTGTTAAGTGCCATCGAGTCGCAGGCGACTCATAGGGACCCTATGAACAAAAGTTCTGGCAATAAGAGAGATGCAAATAAAAACCATAATGATATACAATCTTAAACCAGAAGCAGTGGCAAAGTTTAGCAGGGCATCAAGTAATAAATGTTGTAGAGGATGTGGTGAGATAGGAACTCTTATACATTGTTAGTGAGATCGTAAAACGGTACAACCACTCTGGAAGAAAATTCAGTGTTTCCTCAAAAAGCTGAACATAGAAATTGCATAAGACACAGCTATTCCACTGCTTGGAGTATACCCTGAGGAAAATAAGAATGGAGGTACAAACAGAGACTTGTACACCAATGTTCATAGCAACATTATTCACCATAGCAATAACACAGAAAGAGCCCAGATATCCAACCACAATGGAATGAATTGAGAAATTATGGTATGTTGACACAATGGAATACTATGCAGCATGCAGGAGTAATGATTTTGTAAATTTACTACCTAACATGGGAGAGACTGGAGAGCATTATGCTGAGTGTACTAACTCAGTCTCATAAGGAAAAATATAGTAAAAGACCATTATTATAGAACTAGTGTGAGAATCCAAGGAAGGGACGGGGAGATTAATCATAGAGTCACACAATTTGATGGGTGGAGGGAGGGATGGACAAACAAAGTGGAAAAAATCCAATGTGAAAAACAATATATACTAATTTTATGAACTTCGTATGTAAACCAGTATCAAATTTAAAAAATAAAATAAAAAGAAAAATAGAGGAAAGGCAATGATCATAGTAGTGGTAGAGCCCAGATGGAAGTCAGCTGAAATTTGGAAAACAAGGGAAAACATCCTTTCATAACTAGAATATGGAATATATGTAACTTGAATTTTTGAAAACTAGAAATTGTAAAAAGAAATGGAATGCATGAATATTGGCATTCTAGGCATTAATGAGATGAGATAGACTAGCTTTGGCCACTTTGAATCAGAAAAGGACATGGTGTACTATGCTGGGGATGAAAAACAGAATCATGGTGTTGCATTCATAGTCAAAAAGTCAATTTCAAGTTTAATCCTGAAATATGATGTTGTGAGTGATAGGATGTTACCCATATACATGCATGGAAAAACCTGTTAAAATGACTATTACTCAAATACATCTAGAAAGAGGATGAAATTTAAAAATTTTACCAAATCTCACAGTTTTAAGTTGACTGAACATGCAATCAAGATGTGTTAATGAAAATAGGTGACTGAAATAAAAAAAGTTGGAAATAATGTAGATTGAATAGTAGTTGGAAAATACAGGCTTAGTGATCAAAATAAGGCTGGAAACAGAATGACATAATTTTGTATTTTCAATTACTTATTCATTGCAAATACCTTTTTTAAAAGACACAAATGGTGACTTCACACATGAACCTCACCCGAAGGACTGCTTAGGAATCAAATTGACTACATCTGTGGAAGAAATTAGTGGAGAAGCTCAATATCAGAAGTCAAAACTAGGCCTGGGCAGATTGTGGGTCAGACCATCAATTATCCATGTGCAAGTTCACAATGAGGCTGAAGAAAAGTAAAACAAGTCCATGAGAATGAAGGTATGATCTTGAATCTATTCTACCTGAATTTCAAAATTGTCATAAGAATAGGTTTGAAGGGTTCAGCACCAATGATCAAAGACCAAATGGGTTGATGGATGATATCCATGAAGATAGCAAAAGGTCATTACAAAGACAGCAGGGAGAAATGTACAACAATGAATGAAGGAAAATCCAACTTTTCTGTAAAATGTTTGTTAAAATAACAATTAAAAGAAAAAATTTTGTAAGTAAATAAAAACGTAAGAATCAAAATGTATATCAGAAGAGAATCTGAAATTCACACTAGACCACTGAGTAGCCAAATAAAGGGAAAACATGCCAAACTTTAAGAGCTAAAAATCTGAATTTAAGGCACCGATGCTAGCAGAAGGCTTTCTTGATTTGTCTATGTTTATTCTAGAGCCAATACCTTGTCTCCTTTTGACAACTGTGGCACTTGGAGATCTCTACATGCCTCTACATCAATCGTTGCCAGAGTTTAGGAGGTTGTAAGAATAGAGGTCGTTGCTTCAAAAGAGATGCCTTACTCCTGCTTCCTCTTCCTGGATGGTTGTAACATCCTTCTGATCTCTACTTGTTGGTTTAACCTCTTTTATATCTCAAAAGAGATGGACTGAAGATACATCTTAACCTTGTATATTAATATAATTACCTCTCATCCTGCCTCATTAACATCACAGAAGTTAGAATTTACAACAGTTATAAGACTTACATCAGATCATAAAATGGAAGATAATGACATTATACTGAGAATGATGGGTGACTCAAGTTGGTATTTATTTTGCGGAGACACAATCCAATCCCTAACAGCACATCATGGCCTTCTTGCTCTTAGAAATACCAGACAGCACTTGACCACTATGTTTTTGGACCATTTTAAATAACGAAATCACTAATCAGAATAAAATTGACTGTGAAGAGGACACTTGTTACAGGAAGACAGCTATAGCAAGGAGCCCGAGTACTGCTTTGTTCCACCTCAGCTGTCTTTTAGCTTTAGGCAATAAGGATTTTCTCCACTCTGAGCACGTCATGAATGATCAAGAAAGAGCCAAGACTATTGTTTTGGTATCACAAATGAATCTTAGTGAGTAGGCAAACTCATTAATAAGAAGTTATGGATGATGGGAATTGACTGTCTATGTTTGCTTTGTTAGTTATGAACAATTGTCTTAGAGTTTAAGTTAATAATTAAGTCTGTATAAGTGAGTAGGAGCAGAACAACAGCTGATGTGAATATAGATGATGGAAGCCATTCAGCCCGACAGGGAAAAAGTTAGGACACAAGGAAGCGGGCCCTTCAGAATCAGCTCATCTCCTTGTTCAATCTTTTATTATTCCTCCATTTCTTTGTAACAGCTTTCCTGTCATCTGTGGTTGTGGTGTAGATTTCTTACTTTCTGTAGATACTATATTACAGGCAGTGAGACAAAACTGGCCAAGATACTCTCTAGCTTCAATGGGCTCAGCATCTTGAGATAAACCTCTGTATGTAGATTATTAAAATAAAAGCAGAAAACTGAGATACTATAAAAAAAAAGCACATTCAAAACATCAAACATAGCGCAGAATTCTGTGTATTATCGTAGTGAAGAGAAAGTAGCCATTCACTATTTGAAGGATCAGCAAAACTTCTTTGACCTTAATGCCTTAACGGTGTCCACTAAGAAGATTTCAGGACACACAAGGGAAGGAAGAATACATTTGTCTAGGAATAGCAGAGAAACCAATAAAGCATGTCTAGGTAAATAGGTGTAACTATGTACACTTTCCTGCTGGGGAGCCTCTCCATCTTTGGATTAGACACAACTGATGAGGAAGATTTTGTGCAGCAGGGTATGGAAGCTGGGTGCTGGAGGCAGGATTCCTGTGTATGTCTTCAAGAACCCTGACATTAAACTTCATGAGCAGGACTGATTTGAGCCCTGGGTTCTTTTCATGGGCATATATGTCTAGGCTGGTGACATACCTTAATGATGACAGTCTGGGGAGTTTCTGCGGGCACTGGTGAAAGTGCCAGTCCCACAGAGCTGGAAATTGTAGACACGGAGGTGGGAAGTTCTAGCAAACATAGTAAGCACCCACCACCCCTGCCAGGTGGTCAAGGACACATAGGCATTACATCTGCCAGCCATGCTCAGCTTGGCCACCTACCCCGTGGCTTTGGACAAACTAGTTAACCTCTATAAGGGTGTCAGGCTCTGGTGGTCTGTGTGTTGCTGTGAGGCTGCTGAAAGCTGTACTACCATATTTCAAATACCAATAGGTCATCCATGGTAGACAAGAGAACTTTGTGGGACTTACAGACTAAAATGTACTAAGGAGAAAGACTTATCATCTACTTCCAACAGTTAGCCAATAAAAACTTTAGGTCACTATAGAGCATAGACTGGTCTAATGTTAGATGATGTGCCTCTTAGGTTGGAAGACACGCAAAATACACAGTGACCCCAACAATGAACTCAGGCATGTCAGTGATACTGAAGATTGTGTGGGACCAGACATTTTGTCCTGTACATGGAGTTGCTATGAATCACAGATGATAGACGGCTGTTAACAATAACAACCAGCCTTATTTTCCTTATCTGCTGATGGATGGATTTCAGAAGGGATGAGATAATGCACATAAAGTGTTTACCACAAGGCTGATCTTTCTTCACTCGCTCACCCAAGCCCGAGTTCAGCAGCCTGGACTTCCTATGGTCCTAAAGCAGGGAAGCTGTGCTTTCCTTTTGTTTGTTGTACAGGCTTTGAAGCATCCACAAAAAGCAGACAGACTGCTCTGAGAGGTCGTGGGATTCCTCACCAAAGCTTCCTACACTCATGAGTCACCCTCCAAGTGAAACAGATGATGGCAGAAGTGAGGGAGAGGAGGAGATTTTTAGTTCCCAGAGTCCAGTCCTTTTTTTATATAAATGTTTCTGAGCCCATTCTCCCACACAATCAAGCTACATTCATGGTCTTATCTTCAAATGACTCATGCCACAGGTCAAATGTGAGCAGACAGAGTGACAGGAACTTCTGCTTCACCACCACCGGATTTTCTTTTCCTTGGACTGTGTAACAGCATGAGGAAAGCTCAAAGGAAAAACCAACCCACTGCCACCAAGTTAACTCTAAGTCCTGCATGCTGCCAAGTCAGAACTGACTCACAACTGACCCTCCAGCAGGGTTTTCAGAGGCTACAGAAGCATGGGGACCCATCTTTCTCCCACAGAGTGGTTAGTGGATTTGAACTACTTGCCTTAGGGTTGGTAGCACAACTCTTTATCTCTAGGTCATCAGAGTTTGACTCTAACTCATAAAGAACCTATAAGACTGTGCAGAACTTAAGATTCCAGAGGTGCAAATTATTTTGGAAGCAGCCTGCCATAACCTCTCAGGGAGTGGCTAATGAGTTAGAATTGTTAACTTTTCGGTTAACAGCCAACCACATTAACCAGTGTGCCACAAGTAAGCCAGAAGCAATTCCTCACCACCTTAGATTAACCATTGAGTCTTTTCATGCCCATTGAGTCTTCACTCTGCTCACAGACAAGAATTATGTTCCTCTATTCCCCTTTACATGAAGAAGCTAGAGAGTATAAAATCTAGAGTCAGGCTGCTTGGGGTCTAACCCTGAACCTGCCATTCCTTGATCAATTAGTGTCCGAGTATCAAACCTCTCCTGCCTCAATTTCACCATCTGCCACATGGAACAAGGCATCTACCACATAAAGGTTCTATGAGATTTAGAGAGACACTGTATCTGGCTCATAGTCAGTACTTAATAAATGTTAGTTCAAAGTGAAACTTGACAGTATGGGTTGAAACTCAAACAGAGGCCACTGAGTGCATCAAGAGGGAGGACATCAGGCAGAAACGGGTCTGCTGATGGTTCAAGAACTAGGCTGACATCCAGAGGTGTTCACTCCAGAGAACAAAGATTAGAGGACAGAGCACATCATACATCCAACTTGGAAGGGTAGAGGGTCAGCACAGGAGAGGAAGACCCTGGATGAGATGGATTGACACAGTGACTAGGATAATGGGGACAAGTGTGTCAGAGACAGTGAGATTGGCTCAGCACACAGCAGGGTTCAGAGCTACAGTTCACAGGGTTGCAACCACAGTCAACTCAATTGCACATAATAATAACAACA
>NW_006399774.1:13259981-13261820 GCF_000299155.1 Elephantulus edwardii
TGAGGAAGTGCCAAACTGCCTTCCAGAATGGTTGTACCATTTTACAATCCCACCAACAATGTATGCAAGTTCCTTTCTCACCACATCCTCTCCAACATCTATTACTTGCTGTCCTGTTCAATTTGCCACTCTTGCTGGAGTAAGATGGTACCTCATTGTGGTTTTGATTTGCATCTCTCTGATTGCCAGTGATTTGGAGCATTTCTTCATGTGTTTGTTTGCCATTCAAATAGCTTCCTCTGTGAACAGTCTTTCGTCAATTTTATAATTGGTTTATCAGTCTTTTTCTTGTGGAGGCCCAGGAGTATTCAGTAAACTTTTGTTTTAAGACTCATGTCTGAGATGGTATTACCAAATGTTTGTTCCCAGTATGTAGGTTTTCTTTTCACCCTGTTGGAAATGTTGTTTTTGTTTTTTTTGGTTTGTTTTTGTTTTTGTTTTTGTTTTATGTGCACAGGGAATTAATCTTTAGAAGGTTCCATGCATCCATTTTATCCTCTTTAGATTGTGTATTTCTAGAAAGGGAAATTATAAAATATATTTGGAGCTAAAAGAAACCAGGAATAAGCAAAACACTTTTGAAAAACAAAAATGAGGTTGGAAGCATAGCACTTCCTGACCTCAAAACCTATTACACAGCAGTAGTAACCAAAACAGCATGGTACTGGTACAATGACAGGCACATAAACCAATGGAACCGAATTGAGAACCCAGATATAGACCCAGCTATCTATGGTCAACTGATATTCGACAAGGAAATCAAAGCTATCATATGGGGAAATGACAACCTCTTCAACAAATGGTGCTGGCAAAACTGGACTGCAACCTGCAGAAAGCTGAAACAGGATCCACATCACACACCATACACAAAAATTAACTCAAGGTGGGTTAGAGACCTGGGAGTAAAGCCCAAAATCATAACATTCATACAATTCTCATTATTCTTAATGTTAGCCACAATTTGTTGTGATCCACATAGACAAATGTCTTGCTTAGTCAATAAAACCCAAATAGACATTCTTCTGGTACTCTTTGCTTTTAGCCAAGGTCCATCTAACATTGGCAATAATATTCCTACTGTCAAATCTTATTTTAACCTTGCTTATATTTCTGGACGCTCTCTGCCAACGTACTGTTCCAGTCATTTATTTTTTTTAATCTTCAGCAGAATTTTGCTTGCTTGTGATATTGTTCAATAATTTCCACATTTTCTTGGATCACCTTTTTTTGGGAATGGAAATAAATACGGATCTCTTCTAGTTATTTGGCCAGGTAGCTGTCCTCAAGATTTCTTGGTACAACCTAGTGAGTATGTCCAGAGCTGCATCTATTTGTTGGAATATGTCAATTTGTATTCTATAAATTCCTGGGGCCTTATTTTTTTATCAATTCCTTCCTTCAGAGTAGTTTGAACTTCCTCCTTCATCAGTATTGCCCCTTGATCATATGTTTTTAGATTGTTTTTGATATTTTTTATTGATTTTCATATAACAATACCTTTACAGTATGTTTCATTCATATACATTGTGTTTTATACACTCTTTCATTTACATTGTGTTTCATACAATCATTCATATATATTCTAATTATTTTTAATACTAGTTTATTTATAAAATTTGAATACTAGATCCTTCCCATTCCCTCACCCCTCCCAATCCATACAGCCAATTGTGAAACCCCCATGATTAGTCCTCCCCTCCTGCACCTCCTCACCCCTCTGCTTCCACCCTCTGCCCCCTTGGATCCTTATACTCATTCTACAATAAAGGTTTTATACAGTATTTGTATACAGTATGTGAGTTTGTTTACTCAGCATAATGCTCTCCAGTCCCTTTCAAG
>NW_006399774.1:13265052-13272274 GCF_000299155.1 Elephantulus edwardii
TTTAGAGAGGGACATCATGCTGGGTAGAGTAGAGGGACAGCGCAGGAGGGGAAGACCCTCTATGAGGTGGATTGATTCAGTGACGGGGGTAATCAGGATGGGTGTGTCAGAGGCAATGAGATTGGCACAGGATAGAGCAGGGATTAGGGCTATTGTACATAGGGTTGCTATGAGTCGCGAATGACTCGACGGCACATAACAACAAACAACAACAACCAGTGTGTTGGACACTTCTGCCATTTCGGTCTTAATATTCTGGATTGTGTTTTCGTGTTTTTCTGTTATTTCCAGTACTGTTTTGGCTGTGCCCTCTCTTTCTTGTGATGATTTTTCTTAAGTTCTTGTTTCTTTTTATCTATATCATCTATTCTTTCTTCTATCATTTGTGTTTTCCTTCTTAGCTGTCCAAGTTGCTCCTCACCAATATATTTCTTCTGGATTGTTGTCTCTGAGGTATTTGCTCTCTAATTGGCTTCCATTGTTTCTTCCAACATTTGTATCTTTTTCTGTAGCTGGTCAAATTACTCTACATCAACATATGTCTTTCGACTCTGTCTTTGGGGTATATATGGGTTTGATTTGTTAGAAGAAGGGTTATTTTGGTTTTTCATGATGACTAACATGGATTTCTGCTTTCTTGGCATTATGTGCATATTTTCTTATTAGATATTAGACTGATGTAACTATGTAATTACTCAAAGTTCAACAGTGTTTTGTGAAGCGCGTATATATTTGTATTTTCTTCTTGTCTCTAGGCCCACAAGAATAATGAATAAGTCATTGTACAAAATTCTATCATTCTATCACTAGCTTCGTTCCTATCACCAGGTCTATATTTTGACTACTGATTCTTTTTTCATGTTCCCTACTTTTGCATAGGATAGAAGGAGAATTGATGCCTTTGAGCTGTGGTGCTGGAGAAGAGTATTGAGAATACTCCTGGAAAGGGATGTGGATTTCCTCAGTTTTCATGATACCTAGAAAATATGTTTTTCCATTTGATATTATCTCACATGATTCTAAAGTTTTCTGCATTTTCCTTATGTCATCTATTTTTACTTCTAGTAGGTTTTGTGGTGCTGGAGAAGAGTATTGAGAATACCATGGACTGCTAGGAAAACCAACAGATTTGTCCTGGAAAGGGTTAAGCCGGGCGGCTCCTTGGAGGCAAGGATTTTGAAGCTCCGTCTGACATACTTCGGACATGTTGTGAGGAGAGACCGGTCCTTGGAGAAGGACATCATGCTTGGGAGGGTGGAGGGACAGCACAGGAGCGGAAGGCTCTCTATGAGGTGGATTGATTCAGTGACTGGGATAATTGGGATGGGAATGTCAGAGACGGTGCGATTGGCACAGGACAGAGCGGAGTTTAGGGCTGTTGTACATAGGGTTGCTATGAGTCACAAGCGACTCGATGGCACATAACAACAACAACAACTTTTGCGTTCCAATCCCCTATTATAATTAAAGGATCTGGTTTGCATATTTGCTCTATTTCCAGCAGTAGAAGTTGGTAGAACTCTATTTCTTTCTCTTTGACTCTGGTTGTTGATGAAGATATTTAAATGATAGTGACGTTAAAAAGTCTTGCTTGTGTGCATATGGATATTATCCTGTCATTCACAACATTGTATTTCAGGATGGATCTAGAAATTAGTATCTTTTACTATGACTGCAGCTCCAGTTTTTCTCATTTTTTCATTTATCGCATCAAGATCGCATAATTGTCTGATTCAAAATGGCCCATGCTGATCCATCTCAGCTTACCAATGCCTAATATGTCAATATTTATGTGTTCCATTTTCTCATTAAAAATAGCTAATTTTCTTACACTCCTTCTTATCACATTCCACATTCCAATCACTAATGTCTCTTTGCAACCATTCTTCCTCATTTGTGTTTCCCAATATGAGAGCTCAGCCTGTGGTGTATATCTGCTATTCTATTGTACGTAGGGTTTTTGAAGGCCTGTTGTTTTGGAAGTGGATGACTAATCATTCTGCCTAGTCTGTCTTAATTTGGATGCTCACCGTCGGTACAATACCTAACAGACAAGCATTTTATCCAAAAGAACAGATGAAAGACCCTTCTCCATTACCAAAATAACCAATAGATTTGGTGTTGTTCTCCCCAGACTTCAGTGTGTGTGTGCGTGTGTGTGTGTGTGTATGTGTGTGTGTGTGTGTGTGTGTCTTGGTCCCATCATGTCCCTTCCCCCACCCTGCCAGCATCCTATTCTTCCCTTTCCTTGGCCAGAACTCTTCTCTCACCTACCCCAGCTAACCCCTGAAATGATGGCTCAGGCTTCCAATCACTTCTGTCCACTCATTATCTCTCTACTCCCCAGTGCCAGCTTCTTATGAAATGGTTAAAAAAAGAGTACAATCTTAGTTGTATCAACTGAACATGGTTGAGCAAAATAAAGAAGGCCAGTAGCGATTCTTTTCTCATTGCTGTTCATATATCCTGAAGGATGCTGTTGAGTGGATTCCAAGCCATGATGATCCCAGGAGACAGAGTAAGACTACTCCAAAGGGTTTCCATGGCTCTAATCTTTATAGACTTGCCTCCTCGTTCTCAGAGTGGTTCATGAGTTTAAACGATCAACCCTTAAGTTAGCAGCTGAGGAATTAATCACTGAGTCAGCAGGGCTCCTGTGTTAAGCCAGTTAAAACCACTACCATTAAGTAGACTCTGATAACAACACTTCATCAAATTGCCAAGGCTGTAAATCTTTCTAATAGTACTTGGTGGGTTTGGACCACTAAACTTTTTATTAAAAACCCCAATACTCATTAACTAGACCCTATGTCACCCCAGGGCTCCTTTGTGTTACAGCAGCATTAGGTAAATAAATAAAACGGGCTCCAGTAACAAGTCTCAGACCTGGATGCTATGTGCAGTGAGATAAATTGGCAGGTAGATCTTTCTTAGAAAAGTTAGTGTTAAAATTAGTAAAGACATGTGTAAGCTTTTCACAAAAGAAATGGATGAAGGGTACGGTTGTCTGAAAAGGACTCTTTAAGGGGCTGGGTTTCAGGAGATTTTGATGAGGCCTCCCACGAATTTCCTCTGCTGGAAGATTGATACATATCTGCTGAGAAAACCTAAAGTTAAAGCATCCATAACACAGCTGCCTTAACCTTTGGTTCTTCACCTTTGCTCAACTGGGAATCCACTTGAGAAGTTAAAGAAAGCACCAGAATCATTTCCTAGAAAAATGACAGCAACATCATAACGTGAAGAATTTTCAGGAAGTTTGTGGTTTTTCTGAAGTCTACAAGATGCCACGCTAAAAACCTCTGTTGAGAACAATAGATCACATTGTCTTTAAAAATCAACATCCACACAGAAGCCCTTATAACATAATGATATATCACTTATTCTCTCTCCTTTCTTGTTTACCTCTTCTCTGTAGAAACAAATATTGAAACGCTATTGTTTGAAATGGGCTGGGAGTGAAGACGCCTCTTTTGGTCAGGTTCTTTCACCTCCTGATCTTCAGAGCAGCAAATGCTAATGTTGGGAAAATGGCACCAATTAGACTTGCTTCACAGAGGATTGCCACAAACCTTTCCATTTTGAAGAAAAAGAAAAAACAAACCAACCACAGTATCTACCCACACATCAGAGTGAAGTGTAATGAGATGTACCTGTTTATATTAATTTAACGTATCCCCTACCTTGTCTGTACAAACAGGTTATGACTTTCCAGAAGGCAGAGGCTTTGCGCTCTTTCACCTTTTGTGCTTTTCATGGAAATTCTAACATTGTTGGATTTTACTGCCTGCTTCATACAAACCACCGGCATGTACTTTACAAACCTAATAAAACATAATACCAGATGGTTGCCTCCCGGATAACCAAGCTGTAGCTAATATTCACAGGAATTAAGGGCATGAGTTTTATATGGAGTCAGCTGCCAGAGAGAAGTTTAATTCTAAGCATCGTCAGCTGCCACACTGTCCCCCAGGGCACGTTCCTGGCCCATTCTCCGTCTCACTTTTTTTAATATAGAAAATGAAAAGTATCATTAATATAATTGTATAATTCATATACAATGAGGTTTTAAGATGCTTACAGAAAGCACTTAGCGTAGTGCCTGGCACATAGTAAAAATATGTTAGTTATTGTTATTTTACTTGATAATCAATTTGGAGATGTCTTCAAAACGGTCCAACAACTCAACACGTTGCCATTGCGTGGGAACTGACGCAGAGTTGGTCCTCCGGCTGGTTTTCTGAGGCTGTAAATCACGCAGCAATAGATTGCCCATCTTTCTCCTGGGCAGCTGCTGCTTTGTTTTAAGTGCCAGCGAGGTGCCACCTTGCAGTTAGCAGCGCCACTCCCCGTGGGCTCCCACATCAGAGCTCTCCCAAAAAATGTTGAACAGGAAGCAAAATCTGCATTCCTCTCCACTGTGTTTACCAATGCCAGCCACGCTTCCACTAACCCACATGCCAACGTAGCTTTCTGTCGGAAGTAAAAGAATACAAGCCCATGACAAGAAGAATAATCTGGAAATCCTCCACACTTTCTGATTCTCAGGAACATCGTACCAAATGTAAGACAGAAACAACTTGCTGAGTTTGCTTGGTTGGTTTATTGCTGACTCCTGGGTTTCCTTCATGTTCCGTGGACTAGTTGAGTGAGCATGTTCCAATTTGTATGGTTGTTTCAAGAACTGATTGGCCTTCATTTCATTTATTAATGTCAGGTGTCACTGTGCTGTCTTAACGAAATCAGGCGCTCATTCCTTCCAGTCTCCCATCCTAAGCCTAACACATTCCACATTGCAGCCTCCTTTTTTGGCTGACATGCACATACCCTTTTTCCAGTGTGCAGGCGCCAAAGGTCAGAGGAGGTTGTGGACAGAGGCTGTGTGAGGTAGGTATGCTCCACTGGGGAGATTTTATCACATCACAACGCATTGTGTCTGCAGAAGCTCCCAAATTATCAATAGGGGATCTAAGGATTTCTTTAATATGGAGGGAAGCCTGCAAAAACACCATTAATCAAAATGCAGAGGGGGAAAAAAGTGAGGGCACTGGCAAGAGTTCAGGGTGGGGACCATGCCTTCTTTCCATGTTTATTTATATCCTATAGAAACATGACGGCCTCTCAGACTGGCTCTGCATTGGCCCTGTCTGGCCTGTGGCAATACTGGTTCCATTTGAAATGAAACCCACACGGAGAAACGTACAGAGGAAACTATTCAGGCAGGAACTGGGTGTGTTTCAGACATTAAGTCTGAGGAGAAAAATCTGCAGATCTTTTTTATTATTATTATTTTAAAGGAAAATAAGTCCTAGGATTTGAACTTTGAGGTAGATCTTCAGTGCAGGAAGACTTCCCAAGGAGTAGAAAAAGACACACAGGAATTACAAAGTCCTTCATATTATAATATTTCACCCTATTGCACTAGGAACAGAAACGAAGACAACACTGAGAAATGGAAGACATTTACAGAAGCAGGGAAAGGCAGTTTGTTGAGAAGAAAAACAATTCTTCATGCTGACAGATTTCATCTTTTCTCTGGCTAGTTACGTGTTTCCCCATAGGTTTTTATCTCATTGTTATTAAGACATTGACGTAGTGAAATAACCAGATGTTATTTATATTCTTGTCCACAACCTCACAATCAGAATCCCTCTTCCCTTTTCAGCTTTCTTTACAACAGACATGCACATCATCTCAGCAGTGGTTTTAGGTGTCATTGAAGTGACTCCAACTCATAGTGACCCTATGAAACCTTTCCCTATCCTACACAGGGAGCTCTAATGGCTTAGTAATAAGAAATTACACCACCAACAGAAAGGTACATGGTTCAAATCCACCGGCTATTCCATAGGACAATGACTCTTCCTCCAATCCTGACCCCACATTTCTCCTCATACAACCCAGCCTCCCAGATAATCTGTTCTGCATATAGATTGACTAGGTATGAAGATAGGACACATCCCTGGTGTACACCCTCCCAGTTCTGAATCATGCAAGTGTTTCCTTGCTCTGTTCTGACGACTGTCTCCTGGTCCAAGTATAGGTTTCACATAAGCCAAATCAGGGGTTCTGGGCTTCCCATTCTTCTCAGAGTTAGCCACAGTTTGTTGTGCTCCACAGAGTCAAAAACCTTTGCATCTTCAATATGGATTGAGGCTCAATATCAAGAAAACAAAGATACTCACCACTGGGCCAATTGGCAGGATAACGATAGATGGTGAAGAGATTGAGATTGTTCACAGCTTTAGTCTGCTTGGATCCACAGTCAACACTCTCGGCACCAGCAGCCAGGAAATTAAAAGACATATTGTGATGGGAAAGTGTGCTGTTAGGGACCTCTCCAAAGTACTGAAAAGCAATTATGTCACTCTAGAGATGAAGGTGCACCTGATACAGGCCATGGTCTTGGCAATCACTTGCTATGTGTCAAGGAGCTGGACAATGACTAGGGAGGATAGAAGGAGAATTGATGCCTTTGGACTGTTATGTTGGAGAAGAGTATTGAATATACTGTGGACTGCTAGGAGAACGAAAGATTGATCCTGGAGAGGGTTAACCAGGCTGCTCTTTGGAAGCAAGGATTCTGAAACTTCGTCTGACATACTTTGGACATGTTGCAAGGAGGGACCAGTCCTTGGAGAAGTACGTCATGCTCAGGAGGGTGGAATGACAGTGCAGGAGAGGAAGACCCTCTGTGAGGTGGATTGATTCAGTGACTGGGGTAATCAGGATGGGTGTATGAGAGACAGTATGATTGGCACAGGACAGAGCAGGGTTTAGGGTTTTTGTACATAGGGTCGCTTTGAGTCACAGGTGACTCTATGGCACATAACAACAACAACAACAACAATAATTCCATAGAATAAAGACGGACATTCTTCTCCCATGAGATTTACTACCTCTGAAAACCCTCTGGAGGCTCCGCTTTGAATTGGTTCCAACTTGAGAGTACACAACATCAACAACATCCTGCACCATCCTCTTATCTCCAACATGCGTAAATCCATTAGAGCTACCACTGTAAGAACCCATCTTATCGAGGGTCTTCCTCGTTAGACGCACGGCACCAGATGGTTTTCCTAACTGATCTAGACTGCCCTATTCTCATTTACCAAGTCTGGATGATTTTATGTTGTTGTTATTGTCATTGAATCAGTTGCAACTCACAGTGATCCTATGAAGCAGAACCAAACGCTGCCTATTCCTCTCAATCATGTGCCAT
>NW_006399774.1:13276976-13277986 GCF_000299155.1 Elephantulus edwardii
TAAAAATATCAGATATATGTATATCTGTATATCACAATATACATATATATTTTCTTCCATTTTTAGATGTGTCTCTTATAGCCAACATATTGATGGGCCTTGATTTTTTTTTTAATCCATTCTGCTACTCTTTTTCTCTTAATTGGTGTGTTTAGTCCCTTCACATTAAGTGTGTTTATCGTCAGGCCACATTTTACTGTTGCCATTTTGCCATGTTTCTGTTTCTGTTGTCTCTGGTTACTATAGTCCATTCTCTTTTCTTTGGCATCTCTGTATATAAGACTTCCCTTAAAATGTCTTGTAGTTTTGATCCTCTTTTCACAAATTCCTTAAGGTCCTTCTTTTCTGCAAAGAATAAAGTTTCCCCTTCGAATTTGGTAGCTTTGCTGGATATAGGATCTTTGGCTGGCACGTGTTATTTTTCAACTTTCTGTATATGGCATCCCATTGTCTTCTAGCTTGTATGGTTTCTGCTGAGATATCAGAACTTAAGCTAATTGTTTCCTCTGTGTAGGTAACTCTGTTTTTCTTGTGCTGAATTCTATCCTTATCTTTTAATTTGGAGAATTTTACTCTGATATGTCTTCGTGTTTTTCTTTTTGAGTCTAGTCTATTTGGTGTTCTCTGTGCTTCTTGAATGTGGACTTCCCCATTCATAAAAATACCCGAGATGTTTTCTTCTAGTACTTCTTCCACAATCCCCTCAGTGATTTCCCTGTCACACCTGTGTTCTGGAATTCTAACCATACATATGCTATTCTGTTTTAGGTCATCTCATATGATTCTACTATTTTCTTCCTTTTCTTTACGTATCATCTCTGATTTTTCCTCACGTTTCTAGTGAGGCTCTTGTCTCCCAGGTCAATGACTCTGTTCCATCTCTTCAATTCTACTTTTTTGTCCTTCCAGCATGTTAAACACTTCTGCCATTTTGGTCTTAATATTCTGGATTGCATGTTCATGCTCTTCTGTTATTTCCAGTAGTGTGTTGGCTGTACCCTCTCCATCTT
>NW_006399774.1:13278086-13279301 GCF_000299155.1 Elephantulus edwardii
TTATGTTGTTGTTATTGTCATTGAATCAGTTGCAACTCACAGTGATCCTATGAAGCAGAACCAAACGCTGCCTATTCCTCTCAATCATGTGCCATTCTCAAAACCATTGCTATTTGAGCCCACAATTGCAAGACACTATGAGGCATCAGTGAGATGAAAAGGACAGGCTTTGGCCACTTTGAATCAGAGAATCACACAATTTACTACACTGGAAAAGAAAAACTGAGGAAGAACAATGTTTTATACTTATATTAAAAAACCAAGTTCTGTTTTGAAGTACAGTGTTTTGAGTGATAGGACACCATCACTAAAAGGAAGACCCGTTCATATGACTACTATTGAAATAATGTGCAACATCAGCTAAACCCAAAGAGGAGGAAATTGAGGATTTTCACCAAATTTTGCAGTTTCAAATTGACCATATATGTAATTAAGATGTGTTGATGATACTTGGTGACTGGAATGCAACAGTTGAAAACAGTAAAGAAGGAATGGTAGTCCCATAGTATGGACATAGTAAGAGAAATGAGGCCAGAAATTAAGCGAATGAGTAAATGAATGAATGAATTCTGTATGTTTGATGATTTATTCATTGCAAGTATCTTAAACAAAAAGAAACCAACACAGAAACTTTACATGTGAGCCTCACCTGATGGACTCTATCTGTGGAAGGCATCACTGGAGGAGTTAAATATTAGCAGTCAAAACCAATGCAGATGCTGACTGTGCAACAAATCATCAGTTGTTTGTGTGCAAGTTCAAATTGACACTGAAGAAAATGAAAACAATCCAAAGGAACAAAACAAAGGCCTGAGTCAGTGCCACCTGAATTTAATAATCATCGTGAAGATTATCCAGAAACAAATGGAAGAGCACATTGACAGAGAACTACCAGAAACGGAAGCTGGGTTTAGAAGGAGTCATGGCACTAGAGATATTATTGCAAATGACAGATGGATCTTGACAGTAATCAGAAAGTACTAGAAGGATATCTATCTGTGTTTCATTGACTCTGCAAAGGTATTTGACTGTGTGGGTCACAACAAATTGAGGTTAACCTTGAGAAGGAAAGGAATTCCAAAATACTTGATTGTGCTTATGCAAAACCTACACTTAGACCAGAAGGTAGTCCTCAGAACAGAGCAGGGAAACATTACACAGTTCAAAATCAGGAAGGAAGTGCATCAAGGATGCATCCTGTCTCCATACCTTTTC
>NW_006399774.1:13282126-13283598 GCF_000299155.1 Elephantulus edwardii
CCTCATCCATATATTTCTTCCCTTATTGACTTTCATTGTTTCTTCCCAAATTTGCATCTTTTTCTGTAGGTGAACAAACAACTCTACATCAACATATTTCTTCTGGTTCTCGCTATCCAGAGTACTCATTGGGTCTGCTTTGTTAGGTAAGTGTTTTGGTTTCTTGTTTGTTTGCTTTGTTTTGTTTTGTTTTTCATAATGGCTGATGTGGATTGCTGCTTTCTTGACATTATGGGAATCTTTTCTCAATAGATATTAAGCAGTTATAACTATAAAATTACCCAGGGTACAGCAATGTTTTGTGAAGCACCTATATATTTGTGCTCCCTTCTTGGCCTGAGGCTTGCAAGATCGAAGGCCTGACAGCAGATTTTCCCCCAAAGTACCTGAATGACCAAGGAGGAAGCCTGTTGTTACCTTGAGAGTGGCTTCTCACCTCCATTTAGGTTCCCAGGACCTCCTTGTTGGCCAAGCCAGACAGCAGTTTTTCCCCCCAAATTACTGTGGGAGCAGCACTGGCAACGCAGTCCTGTTTCCTGCCACACAACAGCAAACACCTTTTTAAAGAAACACCGGCAATAAGAGAGATGCAAATCAAAACCACAGTGATACCATCTTACTCTGTAGCAGTGGCAAAGTTTAACAGGACAGTAAGTAATAAAAGTTGGAGAAGATGTGATGAGATAGGAACTCTTACACACTGTTGGTGGGGTTGTAAAATGGTACAACCATTCTGGAAGGCAATTTGGCATTTCCTCAAAGAACTGAACATAGAAATTCCACATGACCCAGCTATCCCACTGCTTGAAATACACCTTGAGAAAATAAGAACTGAGGCACAAATGGAGACTTGTATACCAATAACAGCATTATTCACCATCACAAGAACATGGAAACAGCCCAAATGTCCAACCACAATAGAATATATTGATAAATTATGTGCATTCACATGATGAAATACTATACAACATGCAGGAGCAATGATTTTGCAAATCACTACCTAACTTGAAAGGTACTGAAGAACATCTTGCTAAGTGAACTACCTCAGTCCTGGAAGGACAAATACTGTATATGACCATTATTATAGAACATGTATGAGGATCCAAGGAGGGAGAGTAGGAGCAGAGGGGTAAAGATGGGTGGCAGAGGGTTAATTATAGGGTCACACAATTTGATGGTTGGAGGGAGGAGTGGATAAAGGAAATGGGAAAGATCTGGTATGAAAAACAATGTATATAAACTTTGGGTAACAGCTCCTTGGGCTAGACATGTTGTTGTTGTTCTTATGTGAGACAAGCCAATCCCCTTGTGGACAAGCTAACACAACCTGTTCACATATTACCACCCAACCACATGACAAAGTCAATTCAGTGGCTAGGAAAGCTGTTTTGAGAGCCAAACTCTTCACACTACAAGATGACACAACCTTGCTTGCTGAAAGTGAGGAGGATCTGAAGCACTTACTGCAGAAG
>NW_006399774.1:13283943-13285988 GCF_000299155.1 Elephantulus edwardii
AGATGAGGGAGAAAACTGTTTAAGAGGGAAAATTATTAAGTATTTTGTCATGACAGAAGTCCAGAGTGAAGGCTGTATAGTGAAGTGGACCTGAGGGCATTGCAAAACAATGAAAGAATTTTTCTTTTACTTTTCCAGAAGGGTAGTGTAATAGGAGGGAGGGTTGAGAGGGAAGAAAAATGCAACAATGAATGAATGGAAATCCAAAGTCTCAGTAAATTTTCATTGAAATTAATAATAAATTTTTTAAAAAAGAAATTCAGCCTTCACATCGATTACATTTTAACATCAAGAAAACAAAAATCCTTACCACTGACTGGGCCAATAAGCAACAACATCAGTTAGTTGGAGAAAAGAATGAAATTGTCAATAATTTCATCTCACTGGAATCTGCAGTCAACACCCTTGGTATCAGCAGTCATGAGATCAGGAGATATACAGCATTGGGAAAGTCTGCTGTCAGGGACCTCTTCAAAGTCCTGAAGAACAATGACGTCAGTTTAAAGACTACAGTGCACCTCATTCAAGACACAGTCTTTCTAGTCACCTGCTATGCACCTGAGAGTTGGGCAATGAACAAGAATTACAGGAGAAGAATTGATGCCTTTGATCAAAGTGTAGGAAAAGAACTCTGGATATCCCATGGACTGTCTAGAGAACAAACAGGCACATCTTGGAGAAAGTACAACCAGAGAGTTCCTTAGAAGCAACTTCACCTTGGAACTTTGTTTCACATACTTTGGACATGTTGTTAAGAGAGGAGATTCCTTGGAAAGGGACATGATGCTTGGAAAGGTGGAGGGACTACAAAGAAAATGAAGACCCTTAATGAGATGGATTGACACAGTGTCTGCAGCAATGGACTCGAATGTGTCAAAGATAATAAGGATGGTACAGGCTAGAAGAGTTCAGATCTGTTGTTCATAGGGTCACTATGAGTTGTACTTGTCTCAGTGACACCTAACAATAACAACTCTTCAAGGGTGTGGCCTGGATAGCATCTCTGGACTCTCTGGCAAGAAAGGAGAGAGTTTAAGAGCAGATCTACATCAGGCTATGTGGCTGTCTAGCTCATGATGTCTAGACTTGAACATCAGTCAGCCATATTTGCTCTCTTTGGACTTACCCATCTCTGCTGCCCTGCTTCCCAGAGATGACCTTCAGACGCGCCTGCCTCTGAAGCCAGCAGCTGGATTTATCTGGAAATCAGCACAACTGAGATCTTGATTTGGACCTTTTGCCCCTAGAGTTGTGAGAAAATGTATCTGTTACTCACAGACCACACTTAGGGTATTTTGGTCTTCCTTTATTCATTGTGCAACTTTCATATGTGTATGTTTTTGTTGTTAGGTGCTGTCAACTACAATTCATAGCAATCCTATACACAACATACCTGAACCTTGTTTTCTGTCCTGCACCATCTTCTGATCTTTAATTTGTTGAAGCACCTTGTTATAGTCACTGTGCCAAGCTGTCTTGTTTAGGGTCTTCCTCTTTATCTCTGACCCTCCACCTTTTCCAGTGTGATGTTATTTCCCAAGGACTGGCCCCTCCTATCAACACGGCCAAAGTATGTGAGACGAAGTTTCACCATCGTTGTCTCTACAGGGCACCCTGGTAGCACTTCCTGGATGACAGAATTGTTTGTTCTTTGTCAACAATTCTGTTTCAGCATGAAATACTCAATACTCTTTTCCAACACCACAGTTCAAAGAAATTGATTCTTCTTCTGCTGTTGCTTGCCTTATTCTTTGTCCAACTTTCAGATGCATAGAAATCAATTGGAAGCATCATGACTTGGATCAAGGTCATCTTAGATTGTAAACCAACACTATAGATTTTTAGAACTCTTTGATAGAACATTTTCCCAAGGCAATACATCTTTTTGTTTCCTAACTGCTGTTACCACAGGTGTAGACCCAACTAAAGTTAAATGGTAATGAATAGAATAGAATAGAATAGAATAGAATAGAATAGAATAGAATAGAATAGAACAGAACAGAACAGAACAGAACAGAACAGAACAGAATAGAATAGAATAGAAT
>NW_006399774.1:13286088-13296212 GCF_000299155.1 Elephantulus edwardii
AGAACAGAACAGAATAGAATAGAATAGAATAGAATAGAATAGAATAGAATAGAAAAGATTTGTGACACCAAAGGGTCTTATGGACAAGATGTTAACATTTTAATTATCTTCATCCTGCTATTTTCACTAGGTTTCCTCAATGGTCATCCCTTTCTTATTTTTCGACTTCTGTGAACATTTCTGGGTTAGGTGGTACCCACAGGAAAGGGTGGTAGAGGCACACATGAGGTTCCTCCCAGATGTTTGTGAGGAATCAGCCTGACTCAGACTCCCATCTCATCTGGGACCCTGACATAGACTAATGTGGGGATGGCTGAGTATGGAGACCAGATAGCAGAGCAGACACACAGGAGAACAGCAGGAGGAGGTGGAGATGGAGTCAGGCAGGTAGGTCTTATGAGAAGCTGGCAGCAAAAAGTGTCAGTTGTACAAGTGTTATTGAATGCAAGGGTCTGGGGTTTGTTGTTTTTTCTACAACCAGTTGCCAATAAGATAGACAGATTGCAATAACCAAGGCACTTTATTGAAGATCTGGGAGAACAGAGACAATCATCTCAAAAACTACCCCCTCCCCAAGGGCGGTCATTGATTTTACATTCAATGAGAACAATTTATAATTACTAGTAAACAAACTTGGATTAGGCGCTAATCTACCTAACATCTAACCGAGAACAATTTCAGAGATGTAAATGTTAATCCAGGAAATATGCATTTCCCATCCTGATAAACAGACAGTTTAAGGTATTCTGCATGATTATAGAAAAGTTACACCAGGGTCTGAGGACCAAATAAATGTCAATTAGATGGTTTGGCCAGTTTTTCAGGCTGGAGGCACATGATGTCAGTTTTACAACTCTACCATATGTTTGAGTAATCCTGAATCCATTAATACCACCCTATCAGAAGCAGAGCTCTAGTTCCAGGTTGATTGTCATGGGCCTTGTTCCAAAAGGCCAGGACAAAGATAATAATAATAATAATAATCATTAGTGTGAACATATGGTAAGGAACTCTGAGCTCTCCTCATTAAAGTGTCCCTTGGGGGACAGAATGATTACTGGGTTCCATCGTGACATCTCCCTCATGACCTCCAAATCACTACCTGCCTCTGAAAACCTGCTGGAGGGTGAGCCATGAGTCGTCTCCTACTTGTGGGATGGAACTCAACAACAACAAACATTAACAACTCCACAGGAGAAGGACTTGGTGCCTGGATTGATGTGCCAGCTCACAGTAGCCACTCACCCATCCATTGCTAACATAGGTATGTCATAGCTAACGCAGCTCAACACTTAAGACACAGTGCCACCAACACGCGTTGGTGATGATTTAAAGCCTCCGAAACAATATGAGGCAGTTCTACTCTGTAGTCCGTAGGGTCCACGGTAAGCCAGAATAGAGTTGGCTTTGGGAGACTGGAGGCAGAGGGCAAGGCTGATGTCGGTCAGAAAGGCTGGGACAGGAGCCACTGAGGCCTCCAGGAAGAGCAAAGGGTACCAGGCTTGACTGGATCCTGCAAACAGCCCACCCAGCTGGCCCTTTCAAATGAAGTCCTTTAAAATTCCATAGCTGACAAGATGAGACTACTAGCTCTGCCTTAGAGCAAAGGAAAGTGTTAAAAGTTTCAAGGTCACAGTTGACACCACTGGCTCTATTTCAGCTGTTTGGACACCGCACAGGAAGGCCATCAGTGTCTGCAGGGAAGTTCTGGAAAAGGTTTCCCCAAGGAGTAGTGAGTGGGTGCTATGTGTGTGGAGAAAGGAGCCTAATTGTCTCACTACGGTGAGGTTCTGTGAGTCTCACCCCACCTCCTCAGACTGCCATCAGCTTGCCACTGATGGTCAAAATCCCGCAATAAAGAGATTGAGTCCTCAGTCTTCAACCTTATCCTGTGTTACTATTTATTGTTAACACTGGCAATGGCAGCTGACATTTGAGTGCAAATGGATTCCTAAGAGCTTTCCGGAGTGGAAGCAACAGGTGGGCGTGTGCTATAAAGAAGGACCAGAAATGGGATCCAGGCCCAGAATCAGATGGATTCGGCAGGATGGATGCTTCCTCTGCAGTCTTTCTGCTAGAATCTAATCAATTTAAAGACAAAGCTAATGCAATACATACATACATAAAGGTCTTTTTCTAAGACAATCTTTTTTTTTTTTTCCCCTTTACCTTCTCCAGAAATCCGTAAAGTGGTTTGGACAAGAAATCAATAACTCTGTGTAATCAATCATCTCCTCCGGGCAGAACTCAGAGGATGATCTCTCCTGAGGGGTGTCTGGGCCTCAGCTTCTAAGTCAAGATGAGTCAAAGCGGAGGAGCTGCCCACTGTCACCCTGGCTCAGCCGGGGGGAGGGTGTGGGGACAGGAGAGCCTGCAGGGTACAGTGCAGAGGCCAGGCCTCAGAGTCCAGAAGCCTTGGTGGGACTTGGAAGCTGAGTTGACATCTGTGAAGGGGAAAAGAAAATTTGGGGCCAAGAAATCAGTGTATTGGGTCAAGAAAACTGAAGCAGGCAATGAGAATGGAGACAGATAAATCTCCCTGGACCAAGTCCAAGGAATAATGAAAGCACCATTCACTGGGCACCTACCAATGACTGGGCCAAGCCAGCTACATGCCCTGCATGCTTCCAAGCGGCAATCCTTAAGCAGCCCCGGGAGGCCCCAGTGACTACTGTCTCGATTGTACAGATCAAGAACACAGAATGAGGTTAGGTGATTTTGCCAGAGGTCACAAGGCTAGTTAGCAAAAGGTTGGACTATCAATCCAAGGGAGGAGTGGAAGTTTTTATACAAATGAGAATACATCTCACTGCTCTCCAAAAACTTCCTCTGCCTGCTCAGTGAATGTTAGGAAAATATTATCCGAGTTTTATGATTCCTCATTTTCCAGCGATTCCGAATTCTTGCTGGGGAGCCAACCTGTCAACCTGCCCATTGGAGGCTACAAATCTGGAAAAATGCTGCACTGGGTCATTCATACGTTAAAATGTCTGAAGCCACCACTTCCTCTGTGTGAGCCTCAGTTTCCCCATTCCGCCAGGCCATCTTCATGGGAGGAGGGTCATCCAGTGCATATATCCACCGCTCCTTCCGCCTCTCCAGGGCCAGCGGGGAAAACCCCTCTTCAGTAAAGCTGAGCAGGAAATGCAGCCAGCTTAACTTTTCTTTGCTAGATTGGCTCCAAAAGAAATGGGTTTTGCAAGGAATCTTGGCACCAGGTTACTGTTGAGGGAAGCTGTTGAGAAGAAAGACTGCAGATGTTGATTGGGAATGAGACGATTGTGCTATTTTTCTCTGCCATTTTGAAAATACATGTTGCTGGGGTTTTTTAGGAGCTGTGGTAGCGCAGTGATGAAGACCTTGTCTGCTAACCAAATGAGCAGTCATTTAAACCCACCAGCACCTCCTCAGGACAGAGCGTGCTTTTGCAAAGATTGACAGTCTTGGAGACCCCGTGGGACGGTCCTGCTGTGTTCAGTAAGTAACTATGAGTCAGAACCAATCCAAGTGCAATGGATGGGTGAATGGCTATTGTGAGCTGACAGTCAATCCAGACACCAAGTCTTTCTCCTGTGGAGCTGTTATTGTTCATTGTTGTTGAGTACCATTCCACAAGTAGGAACAGACTCATAGCTGACCCTCCAGCAGGTTTTCAGAGGCAGTAAATCACACAAGAGGAGACTGTATCTTTTTTCCACAGAGCTGTTGGTAGATTGGAACCACAAACTTTTGGGTTGACAATGCAGTTCTTTACTGCTGCCCTGTCAGTTAGTAGCTAACTCCTTAACTGTTGTATCTCCACAGCTTCTTTTTAAAAATACAGAAACACTCTTCTACCTTAACAATGTTAGTATTATTAATGGCCACCATTACGGGTTTAAGCACAGCAGGTATTTGAGAATGCCCACGGTTGGGTTGATTTGCACAAGGTTGAACATGGGGTCACTGAGTCAGGGCCACTTCCAAGGCACCTAACAACTGGATTTTATATTTGCATTTGTTATCAGATCAAATTAAGGGTGATGTGGTGGGAAGGAGCCCTGGGGCATCCCACATTGAATGTTGCACTGCTCACCATAAGGTCAGCATTTAAAACCAGCAGCTGTTCCCCCGGGAAAGGTAAATATTTTCCTCTCATAAAGATTTACAGCCTGGGAAATCTGAAGAGAGCTGAGGGAGGACACCGTGGTCAGAATTGACTCAAGGGCTGTAGGTTTGGGTGGCAAACAGCAGACTCCTACGTACACAGCTGTGGAAGGAGGTCAGGAGGGAGACGTCATGAGGGAACCCCTTAGAACCGAGGTAGGAAATTCTGTCCTGTCGATGGTGCAGCTCAATCTTGTTCTGGCCCTGGCCCTTCTCTTTGTTCTTTCCCCTTCTCCTTCCCCCTCTCCCTCTCCCCCCTCCCTCCTTCCTTCCCTGCCTGTTTTTCTCCTTCCCTCCGTTGTCCCTCCCTCCCTGTTTCTCTCCTTCTCTCTCTCTCTCATCTTCTTTCCACACATCTGCTCAGTAGATGGGAGAAGTGCTCAGGGGAGAGGGAAGCACAGCCTGATCTGTACCCTGTTGGTCATCTGTTGGCAACAGGCTTCATGTGGGTTTCAACAAGTGTTTATGAAAATGTGACTAGTTATTGTTGGGGCGACTCACAGCGCCCCTTTGAACAACATATCTGAACCTAGTCCTATCAGGTGCCTTCCTCACCATCTCCGATACACGGAAGCCCATTGTCAGCGTGTCTGTCTCAATCCATCTTGCCGAGGGTCTTCCTTTGCTGACTCTCTGCTTTTCCCACAATGATGTCCTTTTCCAAGGACTGCCCTGTCCTGATAACATGACTAAAGAATATGAGATGAAGTTTCACCATCCTTGCCTCTGCGGAGCACCCTGCTTCCTCTGCCTCCAGGCAGGCGTGCTTACAGCCTAGCCGGCAAGCATGAGGAAAACCAGCACCTTGCTTACTGGGAGCTCCATCCCCAGTAGGGACTGTAAATTGGAAAAGAGCCTTGGAGTCTAGAGGAAGCTGCTGTGGGGCTTGGAGAGAGACAGAGTCTCCTATGTGGTGAAAATACATGCGATTGTTCACTGCCGATGAGTAAGGACGCGGGTCAGGCTTGTGTTGGGTGCTGCTGTCTGTGGATGGTCCTCCGTTTCTGAGTGAGAGCCCAGCTCTCGTAGCATCAGCTCAGGGGTCAAGCCCATGGTCCATCACGGCTCTGCCTCCGGCCTGGCCACTCCAGGGCTCCACTCTGACTTCAGTCTCTCATTTCTTAGTGCAGAATCTTGAGAGAAAGTCAGGCCAGCCCACTTGAGTCTACGTGGCACGCAGGGCCGGGGCCATATGCAAGAAAAGAACTACCTCGGAGGGTTTGCTTGGTTATAATTTTCACAGAAGGCACTCTGGTAGCTCTGTGTTTAAGGTTGTTGGTTTGAACTCATCAGCTGCTCCTCAGAAGAACAATGAGGCTGTCTGTGTCCATAAGGATTCCATCTCGGAAGCCCCCTGGGGTGCTCTATTCTGTCCTACAGGGTCACATTGTTGTTGTTGTTGTTGTTGTTGTTGTGTGCTGTGAAGGCAGAACTGACTCATAGCTGACCCTTCGAGTGAGTTTTCAGAGACTATAAATCGGATGGAAGGAGATTTTCAAACGTTCTATGACAGAGCAGCATTTGAACCACATGCCTTTGGGTTGTCAGTGCAGCTCCTTCCCCTTAGGCCCCCAGAGCTCCTTCCAGGGTCACTAGGAGTTAGAATTCATTTGACAACAGTGGGATCTTTATGGGAGCAATCTGCCAGGTCTTTCCCTTCCCCTAGCTGTATGGGTCACTAGGGGATCCTTCTCCTTTCATTGCTCGGTGGAAGTCCCCAAGCCAGCCCAGAGAGGCGCAAGGAGAGCCAGTGGACTGCGCCTTTGCTGAGAAGAGGAACAAAGTTATCTTTCAAAAAGGCCTTAGGGATGGCAAGGGCTTTTGGAATCCAGAACCTTCCACAGAACTCAGGCCCCCCACATCCTTCCAAGTACCAAGCACTGCCTAACCCCGCGGCCACCAGTGCCCTTTTGATGTGATCGAAAGGCAGCCTGCTACATGGGCTCGGGGTGAAGGCCTCACTCGGCCAAGCACCACGTCAGACACAGGACGTGAAGGGAGGCAGGCAGTGCCCGCCTTCCAGATGCTGCTGTCTCCTTCAAGCAGATGGACTTGTCTCCAAACCATGTAAGACGTGTGCAATCCCCCTGGAGAACAATGAAGACTTTTAATGCAGGAAGCACATGGGTGCCAATTATTCTGGACCTATTAAGTACCCTATTTTTCTAGGCATTCTGTCAGACTGGGTTGCTCAGAGGCCTTGCAAAATAAAACCAAACTGGGAAGTTATTAAATTCATATTTTTAAAGAAAACTATAAAGTCAATTTGTCCATGCCATCAGCTGCTTCTTGTTGCATACCATCAAGTAAGAACCAACGCATAGCTGACCCGCCAATGGGTTTTTGGAGGCAGTTAATTGCACAGGAGGAGATTGCTTATCTTTCTCATGCAGAGCAGCTGGTGGATTCAAACTGTTGGCCTTTGGACTGGCAGTATAACTCCTTAGCGCTTAGCCACCAGAGCTCCCTAGTGATAAACTAAAACTTGGCCAAAAGTGCACAAGGGTGGGATGAGAGTGCGGTGGTAGCTGGAGACTCTGAGGTGCATGCCTGTGTCCGGTGGCAGAGGGAACAAACCCCAAACCAAGTCGCCTTAAAATGGAAAGAGTCACCCGCCCCAAGGGGTCAGGTGGCAGGAACCAACCCACAGGGATCCACCTGTCCTGGCCCTCAATGTCACCATCATGTCCAGCACCACTCTGAGGCCCAGGTCTCAGCAGGCGCCCCAGCTGGTGCCCCTGCAGCTCTCCCACCTGAGAAGTGACTCGCAGGCCCCAGCACCCTGACATCTCTTTCTGCCCTGGTGGAGGCTGCTTCTGCGTGCGCACCCCAATTGTTCCCCTGGACCCCTCTGCTCGTTCACCTAAGAGGCCCCTCTTTATCCATCCTCCCGGTACCACACACAGAAACCCAGAACCACCTAGCTCAGCAGCGGCGGAGGGCAGAAAGACAGACCTCAAGGCAGAAACCAAAAGATACATAGAAGGCCACCACTTGCCAGCCAGGGGGCAGAAACAGCCAACCTATTTTATAGTTTCTTTTGCAATATTTGGACTTGGCTCTCTTTTTTGCTAAATGTGTAAACACGCTGCGCTTTGAGAGCTTTTCAGAGTTGGGGGTTGGGGGAGAAGGAGTTCAGGTACTCACCCCATGTTACTTGCAAAAGTGCCTGAGGATTAATTAATAGCTGTTCTGCAGCCAAAAATACAAGAAGCAACAACAGATGCACAGAGGCCAGGCTGTGAGGAGGGAGAGTGTCTCCCAGGCTCCTGGGTCTGAAGATCTTATCTGATGCTGATGGCTGTTACAAGGGGTTTCAGTGGAATGCTTTGTGTTGTGAAGATGGCTTTGCCAAAACCTGACAGGTTTGAGGGGCTTGGCCTTGGCATAGGGTTAACTACCTAAGCTCCGAGTGGGATTTATTTAGGTAAGGGCCATGGGCTACGGAATGACTGCTCAGTTATCCCTCTCTCTCACCTGGACGCAGCAGATTGGGATGCTTTCTTCATAACCGAATAGCGATGAATTAGTATTTTCTTGTGTGTGATTTACCAGAGAAAACACATTTTCTTCAAAGCACCTTCAGTCCTCTCATGTTTCTCTCCCGCAACCTTCTTTCTTCTCTCCTCTTCCCATTGCCATTACTTTCCACCTCACCTCCCACCTGGCTCATCTTTCAAAGACAAACTCTTTTAAGGATATCCTGGGAATGCCTTTCTCCACAAAACGTCAAATCTTATCATTAGAGAACTTCTGAAAGTGACTAGAACGTTTCAGAAGTTGAGAAAATATTTTCCTCAGGTCCGAAAGCCACTCAGGATATTCTTCCCGGGATCACTTCCAGCATCAAAACTCAGCTGCCTCTCGCGGGAGACTGGGTTGCCAGTCTGAGTCATGAGCAAAGATTCCATTCCGAGTCAGGCCGCTCCCACCTCGGACTTTCCTGGACCCAAACTTCCCACAGTAAAAATGCCTTTCCCGTGCACACGTATCCAACCAGACGGCCTGCGTTGCTGGTAAAGCATGGAGAACTCAAGTGTCCCAGAGTTTAAAAAAGAAAATTAAGTAAAGTGCTACCCAAAATAGCCTCAATGTTCTCCTCACAGCCCTTGCTACTTCTGATGCATGCTAAGTTCACGTCTCCACCTTTGCACACATGGAAAACGGTTTTTTATCTTTAAAGTGCTCCTAGTAATGATACCCAGGGTGGAATCTGTTTATAATGCCATTCGCAGACACACACCACAGTCCCAAACTGAAAATTTAAAAGTCTCTATGGTTTTTCAAATGAAAGGTCAAACAAATAGAAGCCCTAAGGCCAGACCAGAGTTCAGCACTTGGAGGCCAAGTCACATTAAAGGGCCTTCTCCGGCCAACTTTTGTCCTCCTGAGGAAGCCAGAGCATCCAGATGGGACCCACAGACTCTGGGAACGCAAGAAGCTCATGAGCCCCAGCCCACTGAGAGGCCCTTCAGGATTTGGGTCCGGAGTCAGGAGGTGTTGTTGTTGTTGTGTGCCATTGAGTGGGAACCAATTCGTAGCTGACCCTCCAACAGGTTTTCATTCAGCAGCTTTGCCAATTCTTCTCCCGCAGAGCAACGGATGGACTCAAACTGTGTGTAGCCCATAGGAAATGTTGTTAGAGTGGGAGCAAAGTAGGTTTCTTTCACGGAAACGCTTCCCACTACTCTGGCTGACATGACGATGGGGTCTGAGCCCCTGTGTGGTTTTTTCCTTATTATTATTATTATTAATTTTAATGAACATTTACAGATATTTTTCATTTCCATTCATTCATTGTTGCGTTTTTCTCCCTGTCCACCCCTCCCTCCAGTTCCTTCTTCTCTTTGAAAAGTAAAAGAAAAATTCTTTCATTGTTATACAACCCCTCCCCCCAGGTCCACTCCACTATGCAGCCTTCGTTCTGGACTCCTATGAAAATAATACCCAATCATATATCTCTTTTAAACAGTTCTCTCTCTCATCTGTTTCAATGTAGTATAGATCACTTATCCCATCTCGTTTGTTTTTAAGACAATGTGTCTATCTCCAGGTTAGCCCCAGGAGCAGCACAGCTGGTTTTAAGTCTTACAGCCGCTTACACCTGGAAGTAGAAAGAATATTTTTAAAAGTCTTCTGAAATCATGGTTGGTGAACTGGAATTTAATGCTTCTTTCTTAAGTTTCCAGCTTCCTTCTATGACAATAAGACTTTCTCATATAACATATACCATCTCTGTCTCTGCTATTGAGGGCTATTCTTCATTCAGATTTAATCTACTGTCATTTTAAACTATGGCTTCAAATGCATTGATGTTCTTTCTACTGAAGAGTAGAGCTCTCTCACCTTGAATCTTAATGGCTTCTTTGACCAACAGAGAACAGTGACTTCCAAGGTCAGGTTCAAGAAGTCCTGTAGAGATTCTATCTTCTTTGCTGGAACGTTTACTCTTGAATTTTTGTGCCTTCCTGTCAGAAACCTGACTTTCCTGGGCCACCGTGTTAGGAGGATGCCCAAACCATACTAGGAGCCATGAATGGGCACTCCGAGAACACTCCATAAATCCAATGTACCATCATCCCAACCCAGGCCCCAGAAACGTGAGTAGAAAATCCTCCTGCTGACAAAACTCCTTCTACCTGAGTCCTCTTAAAGTCCTCCCAGCTGAGATCCCAGGCACTACGGAGCAGAGAGGAGTCATCCCAGTGATCCCACCATATTTATATTTCTGCCCTGAGAATCTTTTTTTTCTATAATTATATTTTATTAATTTTCATAAACATTTACAGAGATTTTGGGCTTCCACTCATTCATTGTTACACTATTCTCTCCACCCTCCTCCCAGTTTGTTCTTGTCCAAATGCCACAGTGCTTGTCAAAGCCAGTTGTGATTAATCTTCTTTGTCAGTGTATCCTTTGCCATTCCCTATCACTCCTCCCTGAGAGAGACTTCACCCTGAGTCATAAGGAAAAGGGGA
>NW_006399774.1:13296389-13304363 GCF_000299155.1 Elephantulus edwardii
AAGATGTATCATGGGGGTGTTGCAACCTAGAAGACACAAATTTGACTAACAAGTTATAAGTACATGAGTCCAAAAATTATGGAAAAGTAAAAGAGAAGATTCTTTCATTGTTTTGCCCTGAGAATCTATAAGCATAATAAAGTGTGTACTGTCTGGTACGATCGTATTATGGGGCTATGCAGAAATAGGTAATCGGAGCCTGAGTGACAGTCCTTAGGGAGGCCTGCATAATCAGAGTGTGAGTAAGTCCTCAGGGAGGCCTGCGAACTTCTGAGTCAACAGCAATTGTCTTTTTAGGGCTGAACACTATGGAATTGGTGGAAGGGAGGGAGGAATAAAGGTGCTGAAGTCTAGTTCCTGACTCTTAGTCATTTCCCAGGATTCAGAAGATATCATCCTTCCTGCAAATGAAGGTTATATTTAAGGTGCATGATTTGCATCCTGGGCAATGGGGTGTGGATGTCGTCTTTCCAGGACCTCCAGATCACACAGCTACTTCTTGTTGTTGTTGAATGTCATTGAGCTGCATCTGACTCATAATAGCCCTGTGTACAACAGAATGAGACCCTGCTGTTCCTGCACCGTCCTCACACACTCCTGGGCTTTAGCCCACTGTCATAGTCACGTCGTCAATCCATCATCGCATTGGGGGTCCTCCTCTTTCTCACTGACTCTTTGCTTCTCCAAGCATGACATCCTTCTCTAGGAGCTGGCCCTTCCGGTGTTGTTGTTATGTGCTGTTCAGTTACCTGCAACCCATAGTGGCCCTGTGTACAGAGCTCTGAACCCTTCCCTGTCCTGAGCCAGTCTCACTAATTCTGACCCACCACCCCCATGGCCCCAGTTACTGTTACTGTGTCAATCATCTCATCCGGGGTCTCCCTCTCCTGCACTGTCCCTCCACCTTTCCAAACATGATGATGTCCTTCTCCCAGGACTGGTCTCTCCTGACCACATGCCCAAAGTATATGAGACAGAGCTTCATAATCCTAGCCTCCAAGGAAGAACTTGGTTTAACCCTCTCCAAGACAGACTGATTTGTTTTCTTGGCAGTCCATGGTATGTTCAACACTCTTCTCCAGCACCACAACTCAAAGGCATAGAGTCTTCTTCTGTCATCCCTAGTCATTGTCCAGCTCTGTGAACGTAACAAGTAATTGCAAAGATCATGTCCTGAATTGGCACACCTTAGTCTGTAGACTGACATCATTGCTTTTCAGTACTCTGGAGAGGCCTTTGACAGCAGATTTTCCCAATGCAATTTGTCTTTTGATTTCCTGTTGGCTGTACAGGCTGTAATTGCTAACAACCTCAATCTCTTCTCCATCTATTGTGGTGCTACCAATTGGCCCAGGGGGCAGAATCTTTGTTCTCTTGATGTTGAGCATCAATCCATATTGAAGACTACTGTCCTTGACCTTTGGCAGTAAACACTTCAGGTCTTTTTCAGTTTCAGCAAGCAAGGTTGTGTAATCTACACATTGTAGGTTGTTGATGAGTCTTCCTCCAATCTTGATGCCACATTCTTCCTCATAAAGCCCTGCTTCCCAAATTATCTGGTTCTGCATACAGATTGTAAAGGTATGGGGACAGGCCTCATCCCTGACACACTTCTTTCCTGATGTTGAACCATGCTGTGTTTCCCTGCTCTGTTCTGAGGACTACTTCCTGGTCCAAGTATAGGTTTCGCATAAGCACAATCAAGTGTTCTGGGATACCCATTCTCCTCAAGGTTAACCACAATTTGTTGTGATCCATACAGTCAAATGAATTTGCATAGTCAATGAAATAAAGATAGACATTTTTCTGGTACTCTCTGCTTTCTGCTAAGATCTATCTGACATTGTCAGTAATTTCTCTGGTACCACGACCTCTTCTAAACCCAGCTTGTATTCCTGGTAGTTCTCTGTCAATGGGCTGTTCCAGTCGTTTCTGTAAACTCTTCAACAGGATTTTGCTAGTGTGTGATAGTTGTTATGTTGTTCAATAATTTCCATACTCTCTCAGGTCAAGTTTTTTTGGAATGAGAATAAATATGGATCTCTCTGTCAGTTGTCCAAGTAGTTGTCCTCCAGATTTCCTGGCTCAATGTGGTGAGCACAGGCTGGGCAGCATTTATTTGCTGAAATATGTCAATTGGTATTCCATCAATTCCTGGGGCTTTATCTTTTGCCAAGTCCTTCAGAGCAATCTGAACTTCATCCTTCATCATTATTGCCTCTTTGTCATATATTATTTTGTGAAATCCTTCTGTGTCCACCAGTTCTTTTTGTACAGTGACTCTGTGTTATATATTCCATCTTCTTTTAATGCTCCCTGAATAATTCAATATCTGTCCATAGCATCCTTAAGTATTGCAACTTGCTGCTTGAATTTGTTCTTTAGTTCCTTCAGATTAAGAAATGCTGAGCAAGTTCAGCCCTTTTGAGGCTCTGACTGCAGCTCCTTGCATTATAATATTTTGTCTTGTCTTCTCGAGTTTTTTTTAAAATCTATTAGCACACCCAAAGTATGTGAAAGGAAGTCTTACCATCCCTATGGCCTCAGAGTCTCATGATGACTCAGGCCACACAACTGCAGGAATTACTAATCACATCATGTTCAAATTACACTTGAAGAGGACAAACTTATCTAGATTGTAATGTGATTTTTTGTTCTCCGGTCTAGACAGCTCTACCTTTGATGCACGGGTTAGTGCTATAACAGGGGGTGGGCTCTTTCAAAAGCTATTGGGGAGATGATCTAACTGGTTCAGTAGAAAGTACAACAGCCTCAGAGATCCAAGATGGCGGTGGAGGCAGAGACAACATGGTGAGCTGTGGGAGCAGTGGACCACTTGGAACAGGGCCACTATGGCCTTCTACAGACCTCTGTTTATTGATAATTGAACAGTTAAGCAGTTGATGACTGGTCTTCAGTGAAGATCGAGGCTCAACAACGGGAATTCAAGGATTCCCAAGAAGGAATGGGTGAGTCTCGCAGCTCCCAGCCCCCTCCCGCAGAGCCCAAACCGTGGGCGCCACACCGTTACCACAGCTCCGTGAAGCTCCCACAGCCAGAACCTATGGAATCACTCGCCCAAGATGGATGGTGGGTACCAGGCCTCCCCAGGACTGGTGCAGCAGAGCCACCACACTGCCGCAATGTGGACTTGTTCTGGGGAGGATTCTTGCAGCCAAGATGGAGGCGGCGGGGGAAGCGGGAGATGACAGGCGCCTGCCCGCACAAAAAATGGGATGTATGCCCACCAGCCACCTGTGTGGGAGATGGGACGCACACCCTGCCACCAGCAGGTTTGGGTTTCCTTGGACAGGCCAGAGATGATCACCCATACAATGGATTGTTGAAGGTCACTGTGAGTTGTCTACTTGATGACACTTAACAGTGGCAGCATGTCCAAGAGGACCGACATCCTAAATGCACCACATATTTTGATCTGTTGGATGCTTCTGCCAAAAGCTGTTTAGACCTGGGGGGAGTCTGTTCACAACTCTCAGGTTCCCTTTGCCATTTATGAAGGGGGAGGGCAGTGACACCTACTTCAAATTATAGTATGACCACTTATGGGGGGGGGTAAAAGTGGTGGTGCTGGAATTGGAGACGCTGTCCCTTGGCCACATGGTCCTCGGTCAGGCGAGGGGACAACACTGGGGTGGGGACAATTGGAGGGGGAGTGTACCAGCCAGCCCCTGGGGGGTGTTGCCCTGCTTGGGACAGGCTGTCTTCCACCCCTGGCCCGGGGCAAGCCATCATGGCCCTCTGCCCCGGGTGGGCTGACTTCAGCGGGGTGGGCTGTCTTCGGCCCTCAGCTCGGGGCGAGCCGTCACGGCCCTCAGGGTGAGCTCCTCAGTCCCCAGACTGTGCCATCTGACCCTTGGATGGGGGGGGGAAATGCCTAGGGTATCCAGAGAATTTTGTCTAGGCTACTTTCTGCCACCCTCTCCCCCAGTAAACCTAAAAGCAACCCCCCCAAAGCCCTTCTATTTGTAACTCACAAGTTTGTTCTCTCTAGGTTTGCTCCCTTTCCTATAGGTAACCTTAACACTGAGTTTTACTTCAGACCTGACCCTGAACCCAGTGCCAGTGACAAAAAGGAAATACAACTGCCAGCTAAGGAAGGAAAGGAGGATGGAGCCTCAGGGTTCAGTCAACCATCTCCACTGGACCCACCTGGGAAAACACTTTGCAGTTCAGAGGGGAGCAAATGACAGGAAAATACCTTCTAACAGAACAAGAAGGGAAGCAGCTTTAACCCAAGACCACCAGTAAGGTGATAAAGTGTCCTCCCTTTCCCCCTCTACATCTACGCCCCTGTTCAGCATGAAGAAGCCAGAGAGTCAGCATCCAATTCCCAAATCAATAAGACAGTCGGTTTAATTGCCATTGAAAAATGCTTACCATTCCCCTGTAGCATTTGGTCCCCACTGGATCCTTTTCATTTCCTTCACCTGCTCTCCCCACCAATGAAATTGTGCAGCTCTGCAACTGCATCCCTGCCAATCCTCACCCTTCTGGCCCCAACCCTCACCTCCTTGTACCCCCATTATGTTTTTCCCAATAAAATAAAAAAAAGTGCACAGCCTCTTTCCAAGAAGTGAATGCCAAGAATGGGAAAAGGGGAAAGTAAGAGGTGACTGCTACAATGAGCTCTTGCATATCAGGAAGTAAGAAGATGGCATAGGATAGAACAGTGTTCAGATCTTTTGTTCAGAGGGTCACTATGAGTCATACAGTGCTTGATGGCACCTAACAACAATAACAGTAAGTGCTTAAAGGGCAGGAAAAGGCACCAAAGCAGGTAGAAAGCAAATGAAGATCATACCTAGAAATGATGACATCACAGCAGAAAGCTCTGGAGAGTGTTTCCTCTTGCCCCAGGCCTATCTATCCTGTCACCCACTCTCTTCCCTCTTGGAGGCAAGCCCTGGGACACTTGAGGAATCCAGACACTCAGACACTCACGCAGGAGTTAAAGGCCAGATTCCAAGGTCTGGAGTTCTCTGGCCAACAATGACTTCACATTCCTAGGCATAAACTATTGACCAGATGCACAAAGAGAACCATGTGCAAACAGCACAGAAAAACATACAGTATTCCACACCCAGAATGCTCAGACAATGCACCTAAAGGATTTTATAGCTGCAGAGCCCCAGCTCCACCCACCCCCCCAGGCATGTGAAAAGAGCAGAGCTGCACCTGCCTGCTGGACAAGGCTTTGTATTCAGCCCTTCCTCCCCCAGAGTGTGTCCTCAGCAGATAACTCTCAGAAAGGTAACACCTCTGAGCTCCTCTGACTCAGAGTCCACCTCAAATATGATCACTGTCTGGAAAACTAGTGTTTCCTACTCTGGCAAATGTCCTTTAGATCTGGTTTCCATTTAAAAGAAGAAAAGATCTTAATGACAAAAAACATAACTCCATATTCCTTCCTATGAGCCTTCCCTTCATTCACAGAAAGCCTGAAACATTTTGATTCAACATCTAACCAACTGAAAGGTGAAAGAGGAAGACCCTCAATAAGATGGATTCACATGGCGACCACAACACAGGGCTCAGACGTGTCAGAGACGATGAAGACAGCACAGGAGAGACAGGGTTCAGAACTGCGACAGGGCCATAAATGAGTTAGGGGAAGCAGGAAAAATTCTTCCAGAGCTTTCTGTGTTAGATGTTTTCAGCTGCTAGAGGCAGCTGGTCTCTACAAATAAGGAAACTAAGGTAACAAGTAGGATAGAAGGTGGTGAAAGTCAAGCTGATGGTGGTGGTAATATTGGTGGTGATGGTGATGATGGTGGTCATGGTGACGATGGTGATGATGGTAAGGGTACTGGGGATGGTGGTGTTGGTGGTGGAGATAGTGCTGATGGTAATGGTAGTGGTGGTGGTCATGGTGGAGGTGATGATGATGATGGAAGTGATGGTGGTGGTGGTGATGATGTTGGTGGTGGTGATGGAGGTGGTGGTGGTGATGGAGGTGGTGGGGTAGTGGTGGAGGTGGTGGTGGTGATGATGGTGGTGGTGATGGAGGTGGTGGTGGTGATGGTAGTAGTAGTGGTGGTAATAGTAGTGGTGATGGTGGTGGAAATGGTGATGATGGTGGTGGAGGTTGTGGTGGTGGTGGTAGTGGTGGTAGTGGAGGTTGTGGTAATGGTGATGGAGGTGGTGATGGTTGTGGTGATGGTGATGGAGGTGGTGATGGTGGTGGAGGTTGTAGTGGTGGTGGTGGTAGTGGAGGTTATGGTGATGGTGAGGGTGGTGATGGTGGTAGTGGTGGTAAGTCTTATCTGCCACAGCATTGTTCCTGATCACAGAAATTCCAGATTTTAGAAAGCAGAACTTTTCCATAAGATTTCCTTAGCTGTAATGTTGGAAGCACATCATGAGGACTTTTTTTCAGAGTCTAGGTGGGTTCAAATCACTGACCTTTAGGTTGGTAGTCCTTCACAAGTGATGTCCATAACTCAGGCTCCTGAAAGGAAAACTATTTCCAAAGAAAGATTAAAATTCTCCACAGTGAGTTCCTTAGGAGCAAGACTTAGTACTTTTATCCACAGCAACATCACATCTGGCTATGAACAGAGATGAAGGAAGGAAAGAAAGAAGGGAGGGAGGGAGGGAGGGAGGGAGGAAGGAAGGAAGGAAGGAAGGAAGGAAGGAAGGAAGGAAGGAAGGAAGGAAGGAAGGAAGGAAGGGCAAACAATTGAATGAATAAGTAAGGGAAAGAAGGAGAAACTGATGAGCCAGTGAATAAACACTGTGTGTTTGCATAGGTGAGGTGGCCCTTGGCAACACCATCTCGCCTGCAGGGATCCAAATCACCATTCTACCCTGTTCCTTAGTGTCCATTCCTGTGTCTATAAACACAGTCTGGCCTTGGTCCACTGGACAACCTGGCGCCACTTTGCTAACACTAAAACTAAGTTCACCAGATGCCATCACCAAGTCCAGTTCCCTGTACCCTACAATGTCTCTCCTTTCTGTTGACCTTTTAAAAACTAGCCAGTAAAAAAAATCCAAGTCCACTTCCCTTCCAACCAACCTCCTCCTAAATATCCAAATCCAGACACTCAAATCTTTGGATTGTTCTTTAAAAATGTCTCCTGGTTTTGCCCCTCCTGTTTCATTCCTTCTGTTCTGACCCAATCTCTGGCCCTCATACTTTACAGGGAGTTATCACTCTGTCACAGAGCTTTGTACCTCATCCCTCACTGTTGTTTACCCATGGAATAAAATCCAAACACTTTCACCCTCCCACAAACTCCAGTACCAATTTACTGTCTGGTCCTTACCCTATTCTTGTAATTTGACCTATACCACTTATTTTACCTATAAAATGCATAACTTTATTTCATGTCTCATGAAATAAACTTCCCAGTAAAACTCAGCTCAGTCCCTGTCTCCTTATGAAGTATTTAGGATAACTACAACAGAAGGGATCACTCCTGTAAAAAATTTTAGCCCAAAATCTTATGTCATACTTGCACTTCAGACTGACTCTGGCATTCTCATCTTAAATTCTTCACTCTCCTTCATGGTTGAGCCTTTGCCCTTTGCATTGATTATGGTAATATCATCAGTTAATCCTAGCTTAGATCTTACCTCTTCTGAGATGTTGGTGCCAACAATTACTGGCTTGCTGTTGATGATTAATATTTCATGATTCAAAATGCCTCAATTCTCACATTCCTTGGAGGTGAGCTCTTTATTATGTCACTTTTCACAATACTTTTTTCCCACAATGCTTTAAAATAATCTATCTGTGTGCTTCTCCAATTGATTAGAAACTTCTAGAGTATGAAGAAAAAGTATTTGGTAAAGGCATTGTCACCAACAGTGAATAAGGGTTCCAGTTTTTCTGCAACCTTGCCAGCATTTTTTGTTTGCAGTTTTGTTAAATTTTGCTATTCTTCCTGGGGTGAGATGATATCTCATTATTGTTTTGATTTGCATCTCTCTTAGAGCTAGGGATTTTGA
>NW_006399774.1:13305508-13309992 GCF_000299155.1 Elephantulus edwardii
GCTCTGTATTCTCTTTGCCACTGTAGAGAATGAACATAGATGAAAAAATCTTAAATAAAATACTGGCCAATAGAATCCAATGATACATCAAAGAAATAACTCACCATGACCAAGTGGGATTCATAACAGGGATGCAAGGATGGTTCAACATAAAGAAAACAATTAATGTCATTCATCCCATTAACAAAGCAAAGAACAAGAACCACATGATTCTATCAATTGATGCAGAAAAGACCTTTGACAAAATCCAACACCCTTTTCTGATTAAAACACTCAACAAAATAGGATTAGAGGGGAATTTCTTCAACATAATAAAAAATATTTATGCAAACTCAAGAGCCAACATTGTTCTCAATGGAGACAGGTTAAAGGCATTCCCACTAAGACCAGGAACTAGGCAAGGATTCCCACTATCACCTCTCTTATTCAATATTGTATTGGAAGTCTTAGCGATAGCAATAAGACAAGAGAAGGAAATAAGAGGCATCCAAATTGGCAAGGAGGAGGTAAAATTATCTCTCTATGTAAATGATATGATAGTATACTTAGAAAACCCTAGAGACTCAGCAAGAACATCATTGGACATAGTAGACCAATTCAGCAAAGTAGCAGGATACAAGATCAACATACAAAAATCAGTTATCTTGGTCATCTTTTATCACAAACAATGAGCACAGTGTCTAGATACCCAACAAATGTATTGAACAGATGCTAATGGGGAGAAATATATCTGTTAAGTAATAATCACAACAGTTGCCACTTCCATTTGCTGTGTGTCTCTTGCATGCAACATTCTATGAACATTATGCCTGCTAATTCTCGCAACCACCTCATGTGCCAGGCATTGTTGTCTTCATTTTACACCATGGAAGCTGATATTCTGCGGGCTTAGATAGCCTGCCCAATGTGCAGTTGGGATTCTAATCCAGGCTGTTAAATATATAGGGCATGCTCTTTTCTCTGCATCATCTGGTTTTCTGTCTGCACAAAGAGCCTCAACATTATTGAGTTTAAGCAGAGATAACAGAGGGACCTGTTCAGGGACTAGGATTTGAGGTCAAGGTGAAGGAAATGGCAAAATTCCATTGTCCTATAACTTTGTACATTCCTAGCTGACAAACTGTGCTGTTACTGAAAAAGAATAGAATTGTTGGCTGGGATTTATTGTTGACTATTTCTTTGCCATTCATCACCATCCAGGAATAGAAAGCAGTGGATAGAAATAAGGATACTTTTTATCTCCTTTCAATTTAATGCAAATATTAACAGATACATAAACATGTAGCTGAATACATATTTTTTAACTCTAGGGACACTTCCATCTCTAATTATAATAAGAATTACTTTGTATATGAGTTATTAGGAGAAATATTCAGTTGGCTTCAATAACATCAGGTGGTGGTGGTGGTGGTAGTGGTTATTGTTGTTGTGTATCATGGAGCCAGAACCGACCCATAGCTGACCCTCTAACAGGTTTTCAGAGGCAGTTAATCACACAGGAGGAGATTGTCAATAATGATATTTTTTTATATGAGTCATTATGGAATATATTCAGTTGGCTTCAGTAACATCAGGTTAAATTACATAAATCTAGCAATCAAACATGCATGAGAAAGAAGGAAAAAGCCAGCCAACAGAAGGAAAATTAATATAAAAACAAGTGTGAAGAAAAACTTCAGTGCAAACAGCTAGTAATGATTTCATTTTTCAGACACAAATGTCTATTTCCAAACAGCTGCATGGTTTCTTAACTAATTGCAACAATAACAGAAGATGACAACTGGTTAAGTTAACACTTGGATGTATTTTTGCCTTCTTGGAGAGGGTAAAAATCAAGTTTCTCTTTGGAGGCTAGGATTTTAAAACTCCGTCTCACATACCTTGGGAACATGGCCAGGAGAAATTGGTACTTGGAGATGCACATCATGTTCAGAAGGGTAGAGGGACTGCACAGAAGAGGAAGAACCCAGATGAGATGGACTGACATGGTAATGAGTTTGAGTCAGACTGGCTCAGGACAGGGCAGGCTTCAGAGCTGTTATACATAGGGTCACTATGAGTTTCAGGTGACTGAACAGCACATAACAACAACAATATTTTATAATATGTTTAAGATAAATATGGTTTGTTTTATTTGACTAACTTATCAGATAAGTGATTTAATAATATTTATAAAATAGATGCTTAAAATTCTACCTAATCCCACTGACTTTTCATCATCTTGCATTGTAATTGCTAGGAATTTTGCTTCAATTTCAAATTTTTCAACCAATATTGGCTGAAGTCCCTGCTTTTTACATATGCAAACATGTCAAAGTTGTCATTTAATACTATATAACATGGGAAAGGCTGGAGTGAACTAACCCAGTCTAGTAAGGACAAAAACTGCATGATACCATCGTTGTGAAAATAGAAGAAATAACTAGCAAGATGTGTACAAAAGTTCAAAGGCCGAACGGGAGAGGGCAGGGGAGCTGGTCGTGGGGAAGGTGGAATTACAGGATGGCAGAGTTTTGTGGGTGGAGAGAGACAGTGAAGAAATTAGGAAAGATCCAGTGAGGACCTGAAAAGACAGGGTCATACTGGGCATAGATTAATGATGATTAATTTTATATAATACAATGTATATGAATGATCATATGAAACACAAGGGGAATGAAGGAATATGTGAAACACAATGTATATAAATGAAAAACAGTGTATGTGATTTTTGTATGCAAACCAATATAAAATGAAAAATTTAAAAAAAAAAGTTGTCATGAAGTGGATTACATGTTATGCTACCAACTGAAAGGTTGGCAGTTTGAATCCACCAGTCACTCTGCAGAAGAAAGCCTCGTGTTAGGATTCATAGCCTCAGATATCCAGTGGAGAATCACTATGAGACAACAATGATTCGATGCCAGTGGATTTGGTTTTGATTATGTAGTGAAGTAATAAATAAATATTATAAGAAATCATTTAATTATACCATACCATCATTTGTTGTGGTTGTTGTTGTTGCTATGTGCCGTCGAGTCACTTGTAACTCATGGCGACCCTGTGTACAACAGCCTTAAAACATGCCCTATCCTGTGTCAATCTCACTGTCTCTGACACACCTACCTCCATTACACCAGTCACTGAATCAATCCATCTCATTGAGAGTCTTCCTCTCCTGTGCTGTCCCTCCACCCTCTCAAGCATGATGTCCCTCTCCAAGGACTGATACCTCCTTGCAATATGTCCAAAGTATGTCAGATGAAACTTCAGGATCCTTGCCTCTAAGGAGCAGCCTGGCTTCACCCTCTCCAGGACAAACCTGTTCATTTTCTTAGCAGTCCATGGTCTATTTGATACTCTTCTCCAACACCACAGTTCAAAGGCATCAATTCTCCTTCTATCACCCCTAGTTATTGTCCAGCTCTCTGATGTATAGTAAGTAATGGCAAAGACCATGGCCTGTCTCAGGCGCACCTTAGTTTCCAGAGTGACACCATTGCTTTTCAGTACTCTGGAGAGATCCCTAACAGCAGACTTTCCCATGGCAATATGTCTTTTAATTTCCTGGCTGCTGGTGCCAAGAGTGTTGACTGTGGAGCCAAGCAAACTAAAACTGCAAACAATCTCAATCTCTTCACCATCTATCATGCTGCTGCCAATCGGCCCAGTGGTGAGAATCTTTGTTTTGAATGCAAGTATAGCGAACAATAAATATTTCTTTCTTCCTTTCATTAAATTATTTGTAATATATATGAGCCTCTAGATACCTAAATCTGAGACAAAGGAATCTTAAATCAGGAATCACTGATGCCTAATATAAGTGCCCCCAGATAAACATCATTTTCATCTCTAAAGATACTTAACTCATAAACCTATTATTAATGCAATTACTTGTCCTATTTAATGAAGATAAACTTGAGCATTGACTGTTATTAGGTGTCCTTGTATTATATCATTTCCAAGTATAACAGAATCAAGCATTACCCAAAGCTATTCTATAGTTTACAATGTCTTCAAGTCATTGTCAAAAAATAAGGCCCCAGGAATCCCTGGAATACCAATAGACTTGTTTCAATTAACAAATACAGCCCTTGATATGCTCACCAGTCTATGTCAGGAAATTTGGAGAGCAGCTGTCTGGCCAACAGATTGAGAGAGGTCCATATATGTCTCCATTCCCAAGAAAGGTGATCCAAAAGAATGTAGAAACTATCAAACAATATCCTTAATATCATGCAGGCAAAATACTGCTGAAGATCATCCAAAAATGCCTAGAATATGACATAGATAGAGAACTGTCAGAAGTTCAAACAGGATTTCGAAAAGGCCATGGCCTTAGGGATATCATTGCTGATATCAGATGGATCCTGACTGAAAGCATAGAATAGCAGAAGAATGTCTATTTATGATTTATTGACTATACAAAGGCATTTAACTTTGTGGATCATAACAAGTCATGGCTAACATTGAGAAGAATGTTGTTGTTGCTGTTGTTATGTGCC
>NW_006399774.1:13313679-13324049 GCF_000299155.1 Elephantulus edwardii
TTTGCCTCACATACTTTGGACATGTTGCTAGGAGGAGCGGCACAGGATTCAGATCTGCTGTTCACAGGGTCACTATGAGTTGTACTTAACTTGACAGCCCCTAACAATAAAACTCTATGAACTTTGATAAATTATGACAGTAATAAAAAGACTTCAGGTCTTTTGTTCCTAGGGTTGCTATAAGTCGTGCTCAACTCTATGACAATCAACAAAAACAATAAAAAAAAACAAACAATGTTCCTACAACAATATTCCTACTGGAAATTGTGTGGTTCAGGGAACTAAGCACTGGACTGAAAACTGGAAAGTAAGCAGTTTGAACCCCCTGGTCACTCTACATTTGTAAAAGAGAATGGTCTTAGAAACTCTTGGTGACAGTTCTAGTCTGTTCTTTAGGGTTATTACAAGTCTGAACGAGGGAGGTCTGGTGGCTTAGTTAGAAGGAGTTGCACTGCCAACTCATAGGCACATGGTTCAAATCTGCTAGCTACTCAATGAGAGAAAGATGGGCAATCTTCTCCCTTAAAATTCATTACCTCTGAAAACGGAATCATTGTGGCTCTGACTTGATGGTACGTAACAATGCAAACAACAAGTCAGAACCGGTTCAACAGCAGTGATTTTAAATTTCCACTGATGAGCCCTGGTGGCACAGTGATTAAGTGCTCATCTGCTACCAAAAGATCAGCAGTTCAAGTTCACAAGCAGCTCTATAAGAAAGACGCAGCAGTCTGAGTCTACAAAGATTACAAAGTCTTGGAAAATCTATCGAACAATTCTACTCTGTCCTATCAAGTCACCATTGTTATTACTGTGTGCCATCAAGTAAGGACAGACCCATAGCTGGCACTTCAGTGGGTTTTCAGAGGCAGTCACCACATGGGAGAAGACTGCTCATCCTTCTTCCTCAAAGCAGCTGGATTCAAACCATGTGCCTTTGGAATTTCAGGGCAGCTTCTTACCACTAGGCAACCAGCGCTCCCTGAAAGTCAAGTCATTATGTGTTTGAATTGACTCAACAGGGTTGGCTCGGAGTAAGTTTCTTACTGTAATTTCTTCCTGGGGTTCTGTAATCAATGACCTCTTAATCAGCACATGGGCAAAGGAATATGAATCTAATGTGTTTCTATGATCTAGCGTCATTGTTGAAAATGTTGACAAGTATTATTAGATGCTCATGGAGCAGCTTGCATTTTTATAAAGTCCTCCTAATCACCTCATTCTCAGAAGTCAATTACTATGTGCTGGATGTGAAGCTGTAATACCAGTTTTTAGTGGGCTCATTTAGACTAGATACTTCACACACAAAAAAATATGCTAGTAATTCTGATGAAACTATAAAGGGAATAAAATGACAACTATCCAAAGCTGAGAAAGAGAACAAGAGTGCAACAATGAATGAATGAAAATCTAATTGTTCTGTAAAATCACAATTAAAAGAAAAAATTCTCTTAAAAAAAAAAGGAAAGGAGATATCTGAAGATACTTTAAATAAAAGAACCAGTGTTAGTATTAGATAGAAAAAGAGCAGTGAGAGAAAGAGAGAAAGCAAGAAGTTGATCCCAAGTAATGAACAGGCCTTCATTTAGTAGACCTGAGAGAGACACCAGGTGACAGTGCAGAGGTGATCAGAACAGTGAGTAAGCAGACAAAAACAGTCTCCTTTTATAGGGGCTGTTAAGGAGATTGAGAGGGGCTGATCATTTTCTTGGGAAATTGGGGGCAGGGGTCATGCCGGGATGTGACCAGGCCCAGAGCCTTATTAGGATCTGATCATCACCTTATCAGAGTACAGTCAGGCTTTATTAAGACAGAGGCCTGGATATAAAACACAATATACATGAACAAAACACAGTGTATAGGAATGACTGACTAAAACACAAAGTACATTTACAAAACATGATGTATATGAATGACTGTATGCAAACCAACAACAAAAAAAACTTATCAATAATATCACATACACATACACACACACAAAGACATAGGCCTAGGACTCAATATTTGGGGTAGGCTGGGAATTATGACATCCTTCCTCCAGATAGGATTTACTTCAGTGAATTGACTCACATAACTGTGAGAGGTTACAGTTCAAACCCATCAGCTGCTTCGTGGGAGAAAGATGGAGCAATCTCCTCCCGTGTAATTTATGGCTTCTGAAAATCCACTGGAGAGTCAGCTATGAGGTGCTTCCAACTCGACAGGACACAACAACGACAGGGAGGCTGAGGGCAGGAGACAGGCTGGAGACTGCACTGCAGCAGGCCCGTGTCCTCAAATCTGGGGAAGACAAAAATGAGGGAGTTCTGGAAAGAAATCTCAATTTATAGTCTGAAGACAGACTGCTCTTCAGGGAAACTCCTCTATTCCTCTTATTTTTTTTTTCTCTATTAAGATTTGCTTTACAGAAGACACCCATAACACTAAGATCTGCTTGCTATAGGGGTTATTCTAAAGTCTATGTTGATTCAACATCTGTCTGTCAATAAGCTAACTTCTTATGAATCCATCTTGTGACTGTATCCAATATCCAAATACAAGCTTTAAAGCTTTAATTTCTAGCTGCACAATTATTTAGACCTAAAGGACCAGCTCCCAACATTTGGAGAAGATCTCCTGAAGTGTCTTTTATGTTGTTTTTCTTTATATCTATATGTAAGTGAATCTTAGATAAGGCAATGGATCTCTCTAGTGTTTGCAAAGTAGCACCTGAAACGGAGGTAGTTAAGTGGAGAAAAACCAAATGCCTCTGTGATGATCATTCCGATTCTTGGTTACAGTCAAAGAATGGAATTGTCGTTCCTAAAAGAATATAGATTCCTTTGTTATCTGCTGACTGATTTGAACTAGAGAAAAAAAATGGATGACAGTTCAATTGAGTTTCTAAATAAACACTTTTAGGGTGACATTTTTGTTGTTGATAGGGTGGTATCAGGTTCAGGACTGTTCACTTGTAAAATTGACATCCCGTGCCTCCAGCATGCAAAACTGGTGGACTGTCTAATTAACATTTGTTTGGTCCTCAGACCTGGTTATAACTTCTCCAAAGTCACAAAGAGTACTTTAAGCTGCCTGTTTACCAAGAAGAGGAATGCATCTTTCATTTAATTAGCACTTGTTTCTTCTCAGTCATTTGTAAACTGTACCTCAAGTTGTGTGTTAACTAGAATTGTATGTAGGAATCCTAAAGTTGTGATGTTCTCAATTATATGTGAGCTGTCCCTTTAGCTTTCTGTTTAACAGGAGGGGAAATGCATCTTTCCTAGATTAGCATTTACCTCTTTGAACTAGTATTTTCTTAGTCATGTTGTTGTTGTTATGTACCATCAAGTCACCTCTGACGCATAGTGACCCTATGTACAATAATCCCGAAGCCTGCCCTGTTCTGAGTCATTCTCACTGACTCTGACACACCTATCCCCATTGTCCTAGTTACCGTATCAATCTATCTTATTGGAGTCTTCCTCTCCTGCACTGTCCCTCCACCCTTCCAAGCAGGAGATCCTTCTCCAAGGATTGGTCCCTCCTGGACACATTCCCAAAGTATGTGAGACGGAGCTTCAAAATCTTAGCCTCCAAGGAAAAATGGCTTAATTCTCTCCAAAAAAGACCTATTTGTTTTCTTGGAAGTCCATGGTATGTTCATTTCTCTTCTCCAGCATCACATCTCAAAGGCATCAATTCTTCTATAGTCTTCAATATAGATCGAAGCACAACATCAAGAAGACAAAGATTCTCACCACTGGGCCAATTGGCAGCGCTATGACGGATGAAGAAGAGATTGAGGTTGTTAACAGTTACAGCTTGGTCAGCTCCATAATCAACACTTTTGGCACCAGCAGTCAGGAAATCAAATGGCGAAATCTGGTAAATCTGATGTCAGGGTCCTTTACAGACTATCGAGAAGCAACAATATCAGTCGCAAGACTAAGGTGCACTGATCCAGTCCATGGTCTTTGCAATTACTTGCTATGCATCAGAGAGGTGGGTAATGACCAAGGATAGTAGAAGAAGAATTGATGTGTTCCTCAGTCATAAATTAACTCTATCACAAGTTGTCTGATTACTACTACCTGTAAGTAAACTGTTCTCTTTGAATGTAAAAATCATGTAGCTTTGAAGTAGCAATAATAATATGTGAAGTAGATTAACACCTGTCCCAAAGTATAAAAACCAATGACCACCCTTAGACTTACTTAGACAGGGTGGCAACCCTATGTACAATAGGGTCAGTACAGTTTTTGAGAGGATTCTCTCTGGTCTACCAGATCTTCAGTAAAGTGCTTTGGATGTTTGGGAGTGAAAGGGAGAGTTGGGTACAACAAATAAAGTCATTGTCTGGACTTCAGCAGAACCCAGAGAATATATGTATATACTTGGAAAAAATCTAGATGTTTCATAAATTAACCTTCTGATACAAAATGGCCTATTAAATTTGCAATTTGTGATTCCTGATGTTGAGGTCCATAGTACAACCTAGGAAACCTTCGTTTGAGTTGAAATCCAGGAAAGGTTATTTGGCTTTTGAATAATTTTTCTTTGTCCAAGAAGTAGCAGCAGCAACAGCATCCACTTTCGGAGCAGCTTCTTTCTTAGTGTGATGAGCCTGTTCTATTGTTCTTAAAACCTTGAACCTCTGATTACCAGGGGCTCACCCACACTGTGGAGAACATTCTGTTTACTTGTAACCAACTCTTGTCATCACATGTAACGGCTTTGTTAACACCATCTAGCCAAGCACTTTGACAAACACAATTGGGCATCATAGCTTGACCAAGGTAATGGATTAATTACCACAGAAGACTTTTTAAAAAATAACATTTTTATTTTATACTGGTTTACTTACACAGTTCATATACACTGATTTTCACACTGGATATTTCCCATTTCCCTTGCCCACCCCTCCCTCCACCCAACAAATTGTGCGACCCTATGATTAACCACCCCCTCGCCACCCTATTCCCTGCACATCTCACCCCTCTACTCCCACCCTACCCCCTTGGATCTTTGTTCACGACCACAAAAGATTTTCAAGTGACCTTAAAGACTGAAATTCTAGGAATAAGATTTGTACCAAGTGATTTTTCTCTCAGCTTAGAAAGGAAGTAGAGACAAGAAAAGATAGACCAAAAAAGTAGACCCAGAAGGGCTTAGAATACTTCTCACTATGCTGCTCTGCTATGCCCTCAAGAAAAGTGTCCTCTTCCTGGACGGAGAGGGGTCAGGGATGGCGGAAGGGGATAAGGAGATGCAGGAAAGGCTGGGGCGAGGAGAAAGGGGGGAGGCGAAGGAAGGAGATGAAGGAGAGGAGAAGAAAGAAATAGGAAAGGGAGAAAAAAGAGGAGTTAAAAGGAGAGGTGAGAGAGGACAGGACAGGGAGATTCTCTTCCCAAGATGGTCTTGCTCAGACTAATAAATGGACCTGTCACCATCCTCAACTGCTTCGTGTCGGTGAGTTCGTGGAGCTCATATAATTGAATGCAAGCACCCCAGGCCACCCCTGGTGAGTGTTTATACTGGTGGTAAAGTCTAGACCTGTGGGAAAAATGCATCATTACACCAATTGCAAAACACATAAATAAGGAGCTTTCCATCAGAGATCAGGGAGTCCACTCCACCATGTTGCCCCCAGTGGCTTCTCTCCAAACCACAGGAGACATTGTGCATCTGTGGAGTCACGTAAAAGGATCTCACTGCTCTGAGTGCCCCACGGTGATGCGTGATTTATAGTGTCATGGAGTTAACATGTTGACACTATTGTGTAATTAAATCAGTACAAAAATTCACAATGGAAATTATCAGACACAGATGAAAGCAGAGGCAACAAGGAAGCGGGCCTTGTTTACCCATTGTTCAGTTTTAACAATTATCTTGGTCTTTTTCTTTCTTGGATTCTCCCACACAGTCATGTATACAATTTTTAGTTTACTTTAAAGTATATTCCTATATGTCATTTGTGTAAATAATTCAGAAATGATCTCTAACTGATTGATCATGGCTTTTGAGACACAATTAAATCACAATGAACAACACTGACAAAGATTCCTTATTACCAAGTAAAATCTCACTGCTGAGAGTCAGTTCTGATTCCCAGCAACCCTATGGGATTGGGTATAACCGCCCTATAGAGTTTCCCAAGGCTCTTTACAGAAGCTCACTGTCACATTTTTCTTCTGAGAAGCTGATGGCAGATTAAAGCCATCAACCTACCTGCTAGCCAAGTACTTTAAACATTGAACTACCCAACCTCCTCATTACTCATTATGTTGTTGTTGTTAAGTGCCGTCGAGTCGTAGGTGACTCATAGCGACCCTATGAACAAAAGTCCTCGACACCTGCATGCGTAACTTTCATCCTCTCTCCAGGTACATAGGGTTTCCAGAGGCAAGCTATTATAGAAGTGGATGCCACTCCTGCTTCCAAGCTTGTTTTAATCGGGGAGCTCCACCCAACACTGTCCACCATGGGTAACCATTCATTTGACACATCAGTGTCACAGTGTTCAGCTTCACAGTGACCACAAGTTGCCCCTGTATGGCAAGTGGACACACCAAGGCTATACGACCTAAAAGACTGTTTGAACAAAAACAATGAAAAACAGGCCTGAGGGCCGCGGATTAGAGTCACCCACCTTTGGCTTGGTATCCTCACTTTCTATCCACTAGGTCAACTGGTCTCTCTCTGTGTTGTTAAGTGTGGTCTAGTCATAGGCAGCTCATAGTGACCCTGTGAACAAAAGTCCTCAGCACTTGCGTGCGTGACTTTCATCCTTTCTCCAGTTTCATAGGGTTTCCAGAGGCAAGTTATTTACGGAAGTGGATGCCACTCCTACTTCCAATACGCATTATATCCTCTTTATATTTAGATCTCCCCAACTGTTACAAAGACATCTCATTACAGTCAATATGTTGGAATCAGATTCTAATGAAGTCACATGTTAGAGATGCTACCAAACACACAATTCTGAAAGCTGATTATTTCCTTTAGCTTCCTAAAGTCCCTAGTGTAAACCTAAGAGTGAAACAGTATGGCTTATATTTAATGAGGGCTTCTTATTGTTGTTAGGTGCCATCAAGTAGAGTACAACTTATAGTTACCCGTGACCAACAGACCTGAACCTTGTCCTGCCTGTCTTGTGCCATTCTCATCATCTCTGATAAACTTGAGCCCATTGTTGTAGTCACCATGTCAATCTATCTCACGGGGCATCTTTCCTTCTTTTTCTGACCCTCCACCTTTCCAAGCATAATACCCCTTTACAAGGAATAGCCTCTCCTAACAACATGTTCAAAATATGAGACATGAAGCTTCACCATCTTTGCCTTCAAGGAGCAATCTCACTGCACCTTTTCCATGATGTATATGTTCATTCTATTAGGGCTTGGTGGTCCTTTAATCCTGTGCCCCACTTGACGTTGGGGGAAAAACTATCATTTGAATGAAATAGGGGAGCAGTCTTTGCTTTTCGTCCCTCACTGTCCTGTTTCTTGCCATTTTCACAGTCGATGTCCATCCTTCTTTCTCCATTCTCAGGCTCTGTCTTTTAGGTTCTTGTTAATTTTTTACATCTCCTTCCTTCATCCTGCATGAACTTCAGTGACTGTGCTCCCACATCCAATAAGGCATTGGAGGAGGAGTCCTGAGGCCAGAAAGCGCTGAGAACACACGGGGCCATAACAATGAGCTCAAAGGTGTCAATGACATGAAGAGGGTGCTGGGCCAGGCTGTGTTTCTTCATGTTGACATGAGGTCGTCATGAGTCAGAGCTCACTTGACAGAAACTAGCAACACTATAAATTTCTCTCTGAGGTCTGTTGTGACAGAACAGATCACTTTTTAAAAGTTAATAACAGCATTGAACAGAAGCAAGAAGCAGGCAGGAGGACTGGAAAAGGGGGAGGTTGCCACAGTAAGCAGGGACCTATTGAGCCTACTCACTTTCATTCCTCCCAAAACAACCAGGTTGGGGTGGGGGTGGGGGTTTTGCTTTGTTTTGTTTTATAAAGAAAGTACAAAGCAAATTACAGAAACAAGAGCTTTCCCTCAGCACATCCCACCACCCATCAGAGGCCACATCCCTCAGACAAGTGGATGTTCTAGGCCTAGGATGTTCTGAGCCACTTGACCCTTCAATAGGAAAAAGTTTTGACCTTACTTCACATCACTGGAGTACTAAATCGAGGCCAGGTGGTTATCGTCAGCTTGGCCTCTGACAGATTACCCATGACTGGGTCATCTACAGTAATAGACGGCTACATCTTCATCTCTCTGAGTAGCTGATAGGTTCATGTCACCAGCCTTTCAAGTGCTGAAACACTGAACCACCACATGCTTGAGTATTAATGTTTACAATACATAATTTAAAGGACACAATTTAATCCATAACAGGAGAAATCAGGAGAGTGAAACTGGAAAGTGCCAGTTGGCAGTAAAGATGGCTGGATCAAGACCTTCTAGATCATTCTGAACATTCTTCCAGAATCAAGGTGCACAAATGGAAATATACCCCAAGGAAATGGGTCTCCTACAAAGGTGAAATCAAGGGATCAGGAGCATGTCATGGCTGAAGCATGAGTCAAGAAAACAGGAGGCTGTCAGTTCCTGATTCTTTATAATGACTCAAGGAGCTTTCCAGAAAGGGATGCCCAGGACCTACTGAATCAAAGTCTCTGTAGCATGGTCCTCAGGTGTCTTAATGTGTTTTAAAAAGCACTGTTGTTGACAGAAGAGGAGAGGTGCACAGGTCAACCATTACTACCAACAGAGAGTTGGGGGCTGCACTGACTTCTCTGGGCCTTTGTCTTCTCAAGCAGGAACAGCTCTCCCAACCAGCTGGAGTAAAGGAAAAAGGTATGAGAGTCAGCCATTAGCACCAGCTGAAACTTGGGGACTACACTGTTGGGACCTTACCTCTTCCCTAGGCCTGGGTCTGTGGGCACAGTTTCCTCCTTATCGGTCATAGTAGAAATGACAAGTGCTTGGGTTGACCATTAGTAACAACTGAGACTTGGGACAGCACTGTTTGGACCTTGCCACTTTCCTGAACATCTATCTGCTCAGGCAGGAACAGCTCCCTCCCAACCAATTGCAGGAAAGGAGACAGGTTCAGCCGTTAGCACCAATGGAGACTTGGAGGCTGCAATATTGGAACCTTGCTCCCTCCCTGGGAGTTTGTCAGCTGGAACAGGAGCAGCTCCCTCCTGACCAGCCACAGGAGAGGAGAATGGTGTTCGGGTCAGCAAATTAGCACCAATTGAGAATTGGAGACTATCATTTTAGGACCTCACCACTTCTCAGGTTTTTAACCTGAGCAAAATATCCAGGGAAGCATTCTTGGAACTTTATGTAACCCTGGGAAAAACCACCCTGTCCCAGCAAACTACAGGACAAGACAGAGAACGAGGCCAACCACAGTTGGGCAAAGTGAGAGACTTCAGCTCCTTGTCCTTCAAAGGACAACCAGATGAGAAACTTGTCACAGGACACAGGACATAGAGCCAGATGCCCACAGATGGTCAGTGGGGAAGACTGTCATGGGGAAATTGAATTGAGGACTAAAAGTCTACAACTTATCAATAACATCATAAAGATAAGGAACTGAAACAGGCTACACACACACACACACACAACAGAAACTATCTCACACATATCAAGAACTTGATATAATGTCATGGGAGCAGCAGGCCAGTTCAAACATAGTGAAAAACCAAAACAAATTTTCTCCTTTAAAAGCAGATAAGATTGCAGATTCAATAAATATTCCCAAACCTGGAAGGCAGAATAAATAAATAAATCAACATGGACTCCTATGAGTTGCTACTGAAGAATTTACAGATGATATAGGAATTAAACCATAAATAAAGTGAATACCCAAAAACAGGGAGCCAGAAGAAACATATTGACAGGGAGTTACACGAACACTGTAATTCTTGGAAAAAAGAATTGAAATAATAAATAATGAGGTACAAGAATTTTAAGAAAGAAATCACAAGACAGAGAGGATATTTAAAAAAAACCAAAAACAATAAAAAATGCAATTCATAATATCAAGACAAAAATGGCAGAACTATTCAAAATGCAGGAGAAAAAAAAAGAAGAACCCAACCCAGAATGGAAGAGATAGAAAGTCTATAAGTTAGAAGACAAGAACCTCAATGAGAACCTACTAGAAGTAAAAATAGATGACATAAGGAAAATGCAGAAAACTTTAGAATCATGTGAGATAATATCAAACGGAAAAACATATTTTCTAGGAGGAGGAACAGGTGTAAGCACACCCTAGTGATTGGTACATGGAATGTGAGAGCCATGAATGAAGGAAAATTAGAAATTGTTAAGAAAGAAATGGAACGCATAAATATTGACATATT
>NW_006399774.1:13324149-13326694 GCF_000299155.1 Elephantulus edwardii
TGTTATGTGCCGTCGAGTCGTTTGCGACTCATAGCGACCCTATGTACAACAGCCCTAAACCCTGCTCTATCCCATGCCAATCTCATTGCCTCTGACACACCCATCCCAATTACCCAGTCACTGAATCAATCCACCTCATAGAGGGTCTTCCCCTCCTGCGCTGTCCCTCTACCCAGCATGATTAGAAATCCCAAAACACGTAATTGTGCCTATGCAAAACCTATACCTAGACCGGGAAGCTGTGAGAACAGAGTAAGGGGATACTTCATGGTTTAAAATTAAAAAGGGAGTATGTCAGGATTATATTCCCTATCCATACCTATTCAATCCGTATGCTAAGCAAATTATTCAAGAAGCTGAACACTATAAAAAAGAATGTGGCATGAAGATCAGAGGAAGACTTATGAATAACTTGTGTTATGCAGATGATACAACCTTGCTTGCTGAAAGTGAGGAGGACTTGAAGCACTTGTTGCAGAAGATCAAAGAATTCAATATGGATTGCATCTCAGCATCAAGAAGACAAAGATTCATACCACTGGACCAATAGGCAACATCATGATGGATAGAGAGGAGATCAAAACTGCCAATAGCTTCTTGCTTGGACCCACAATTAACACCCTTGGTACCAGCAGTCAGAAAATTAAACACATTGCACTGGGAATGTCTGTGGTTAAGGGCCTCTACAAATTATTGAGAAGTAATGACGTCAGTTTGAGGACTAAGGTGTGTCTGATTCAGGCCATGGTCTTTCCAATCACTTGCTATGCATCTAAGAGCTAGACAATGAATAAAGATATCAGAAGAAGAATTGACGTCTTTGGACTGTGGTGTTGGAGAAGAGCACTGAACATCCCACGGACTACCAAAAGAATAAACCAATAAGTCACAGAGAGGGTGCAGCCAGAGTGATTTTGGAGACAAAAATGGTAAAGCTTCACTCACATACTTTGGGCATGTTGCTAGAAGGAGTTAGTCCTTGGAGAAGGACACAGTGCTTGAATAGGCAGAAGGTCACTAAGATCCTTGACCAGGTAGGTTGACCCAGTGGCTGTTGCAATGGGCTTTAATGTGTCAGGATGTGTGAGGACGGTACAGGATAGGACAGGTTCAGATCTGTTGTTCATAGGGTCACTATGGGTTGTACTTGATTCAACAGCACCTAACAACAAAAACAACACTATCAAGACTCATCAATAACCTGGGTTATGCAGATGATACAACCTTGCTTGCTGAAACTGAGGTGGACCTGACGCATTTGCGACAAAAGTTCAAGGACTGTAGTCTTCAATATGGATTGAAGCTCACCATCAAGAAAACAAAGATTCTCACTACTGGGCCAATTGGCAGCATCATGACAGATGGAGAAAATGCTGTGATTGTTAACAGCTTCAGCTTGCTGGCTCCACAATCAACACTCCTGGTACCAACAACAAGGAAATCAAAAGATGAATTGCACTAGGAAAATTTGCTATCAGAGACCTCTCCAGAGTACTGAAGAACAATGATGTCAGTCTAGAGACTAAGGTGCACCTGATCCAAGCCACGCTCTTCACAATTATTTGCTATGCACCAGAAAGCTCAACAATGACTAAGGATTACAGAATTGATGTCTTTCAGCTGTGGTGCTGGAGAACAGTCTTGAACATACCATGGACGAAGAAGAAAATAAATAGGTCTGTCTTGGAGAAGGTGAAACCAAGTTTCTCCTTGAAGACTAACATTTTGAAGCTCCATCCCACATACTTTGGGCAAATGGCCAGGAGGGACTGGTCTTTGGAAATGACATCATGCTCAGAAGGGTGGAAAGTACAGCACAGAAGAGGAAGACCCTGAAAGATTGACTCAGTGACTGAGATAATGGGGTAGGCGTGTCAGAGACAATGGAATTGGCTCAAGATAGAGGAGGGTTCATAGCTATTGCACATAGTTTCTATGAGTCTCAGACAACTCAACAGCACATAACAAAAACATGAACAAGATGGGTAAGGTCATAGTTAGATTCTCATGACTTGTTTTCCTATTCTTCAGCTTCATGGTCTATTTGCACATAACACATTGATAATTTATTCTTCACTTGCTACTGACCAGTGGCCTTGTTCTGGCTGATGATTTTGAGCTTCTCAATCATCTTTTTCCACAGATTTGATTTGACTCAGGTATACTCTTTCTAGAGAGATCCATGTGTATAGTCACTGTGCTATAGAAGATATTTCTAACAAATATGGCATTGATCTTGTAAAATTTTATCCTGCATTGGCTGGTGGAAAAGAAAAAACTTGTTCTAATGTTCCTAGTTTTCATCTTCTACATGGAGCAGAAGGCCACTGTGCAAACAGAGCAGGGAAACATTGCATGGTTTAATATTAGGATGGAAGTGCATCGGGGTTGTATTCTCTGTCCATACCTACTCAATTTGTACACTGAGCAAATTACCTGAAAAGCTGGACTCTGTGAAGAGGAATGTGGTATCAAGATCAAAGGGAAACTCATCAATAACCTGTGTTATGCAGATGACACAACCTTGCTTGCTGAAAGTGAGAAG
>NW_006399774.1:13330569-13332295 GCF_000299155.1 Elephantulus edwardii
GGCACATAACAACAACAACATCATGAAAAATGAGGAAATCCACATGCAAGAAGCTCAGCAAACTCCAAAGAAACTAGACTGCAAAAGAAAAATGTTAAGACATATCATAGTTATATCTACACAATCAAAGAAAAGGATAGAATACTAAAAGCGGCTCAAGAAAAATGGAATCACCTACAAGGGAGAACCAATTAGATTAAGCTCTGACTTTTCAGCAGAAACTTTTTAAGAAGACAGCAGGATGAATGAAAACAACTGCCAGCCAATGATCCTGTACCCAGCAAAGCTGTTCATCAAATGTGAAAGAGAAATTAAGTAATTAGCAGAAAAGCAGAAACCTAAGGTATTTGTGAAAATAAAATCAACTCTACAAGAAATTCTAATGGTAGTCCTTCACAAAGAGAGAGTATAAAGAAAGTGGGTGGACCTAAATAACCAGCAACAATAGAAAAAGAAACAGTAAAATGGGAACGATAAAACCTGGTCAATAGCCGCACTTAATGTGAATTACTCAAATGCATCAATTAAGAGGAAAGGAATAGAAGAATGGGTTAAAAAAGCAAAGTCCATAAATATGTTTCCTGTAAGAGACATATCTTAGAAATGAGGGAAAAAAATCAGAGTGGGAAAAATATACCAAGCAAATGGCATCTATAAAAAAGCAGGAGAGGCAATAGTAATCACGGATAAAACGGACTTAATCATGAAAGCCATCATAAAAGATAAGGAAGTGATGAGATTGTCTTGTGTATTGTTAATGGCCTTTCAGTGTGTTCTCACTTATTCCTTTAAACTTTACTAGCTAGGTTTCCCGATGCAACACAGCATGTTATAGACCATAAAACTTCCTGATGGATCAAATACCTGGCTCCTTTCCCTCTCCCATGCTTCTCAAGTTTATCCAGGTCCCCTTAGATCATATTACAGGGAGTAGAACTCCAAGAGTTTTTTAAGAATGTCAAACTCACCAAGTCTCAGTTGTAGTGCTGTAAGGAGAATTCAAAGATGCTTGTTAAGCATGCAGCAATTTCTTTGTTCCCAAGTGAAATTTGAATGTCAAGGTGAATGAGGTTCCTACATGCTGTCACTTTCTAAATCTTGTATGAGATTAAAACACAGTGAAAGCAAACCAACTAACTAAAAGTGCAACATTAAAGAAATGTTTCTTTGATGTAAAATTGAATAAGAGTAAGAATAAGAAGGAAGGGCACTATATAATGTTTAAAAGCACAATAGATCTAGAAGACAGAACGTTGGTTAACATCTTTGTACCGAAAGATATTGTTGTTCTTATGTGCTGTCAAGTTGCTTGCAACTCATAGTCTCCCTATGTACAACCACTATGAACACTGCTCTATCTTGAGCCAATTTCATTGTCTTCAACACATCTGAGTTAATCTACTTCTTCCAGTGTTTTTCTCTCTTGCACTGTCCCTCTACCCTTCCAAGCATGATGACCCTTTCCAATGACTAGTTCCTCCTTGCAACATGCCCAAAGTATGTCAGATGAAGCCTCAAAATCCTTGCTTCCAAGGAGCAGCATGGTTTCACCCTTTTCTAGAGCTAACCTGTTTGTTCTCTTAGCAGTCCACGGTATATTCAATACTGCTATCCAGAACCACAACTCCAAGGCATCAATTCTTCTATCATCTTTAGACATTGTCCAGCTCTCTGATGCATTGCATGTAATTACAAAGACCATGGCTTGGATCAGGCACACTTTAGT
>NW_006399774.1:13333505-13335226 GCF_000299155.1 Elephantulus edwardii
CAAATGGAGACTTGTATACCAATGTTCATAGCAGCATTATTTATCATCACAAAAACATGGAAACAGCTCAGATGTCCAACCACAATGGAATGGTTTGAGAAGTTATTATACATTCACATAATGGAATACTATGCAGCACACAGGAGCAATGATTTTGTAACTCACTACCTAACTTGGGAGGGACGAGAACATTGTGTTAATTGAACCAACTGAGCTCCATAAGGACAGTACTATAGAAGACCATTATTGTAGAAAGATAACTATTGAAACATGTTTGAAGACCTAAGGTGGGAGGGAGCACAGGGGAAAGTATGGGCAGGGTGTGTAATCATAGGGTCACACAGTCTAATGGGTGGAGGGAGAGATGGGTTAAGGAAATGGGAAAGATCAGGTGTGAAAAATAATATATATAAACTCTGCAAGTTAACCAGCATAAAATTTTTTAAGAAATATTTTTTTTTTAAAAAGCAAGCAAACAAAAGAAATGTTGAGTGAGTTCATCCCTTTTGATGATAGACCTACAAAATACATAAAACAATGGTTCACAGATTTGAAGAAAGATACAGACAACACCACAACAGTAGTAGGAGACTTTAACACACCACTTTCACCATAAGACAGGTCAACTTAAAAGAAACTCAATAACGATGCAGGAGAATTAAACTATACAACTAGTCAACTCAACATCAGAGCTGTATTCAGGTTACTTCACCCAACTAAAATTCAATTTACTTTCTTCTCAAGTGCACAAAGTACATTTCCCAGAATTTATCATATATTATTACACAAAGCAAGGCTTAAAAATTCTGAAACATGCCTGGAAGACATGATGCTAAGTGCAATATCTCAATCACAAAAGCACAAATTCTTCATAACACTGCTGTTATAAAGTAGGAGTGACACTGGAGGTTGGAAGAAGAGAAGAATGGCTAGATGATGAAAACTGCATTGGAACACATGCAAGGAAGAACTGTCCAAAAGGAATATGTGATTAGCCATTATATGTATGACAACAATCTGAAACAAGTGGTGCATTGCAAATAGATTTGGTCAGGGGAGGGAGGAGGAGGGAAGAAAATGTGTAACAATGAATGAATAAAAAAACAAAAAGAAGTATCTTCTCAAACCACAGTGCCATAAAACTGGAAATTAACAACAAGAGCATAAATCATAAAATACCACTCAAGTGAAAAATGAAGTAATACTCTACATGAGTACAATTGAGTTATAGAAGAAACATAAAGTGATATTAAAAACTCAACAAAAATGAGAAGAAAAAAAAAGACATCAAAACTTCTGGGAAATAGCTAAGGCGGTACTCAGAGAGCAGTTCATAGTAATAGACAGACACATAAAAAAAGGAGAAAAGAGCAAAGTTAATTCTTTATTACCTCTTTCAAAGAGGAAAGGAGCAACAAGCTAATTTCAAATCCTCTAGAAGAAAGGAAATTTTAAGGAGAAAGGCTGAAATCAATGAGGTAGGAAACAGAAATACAATTGAAATCAACAGTAAGACCAGGAACTAGTACTTAGAAAAGAGTAATAAAATACACAAACCATTGATAAACTTAACAAAAGAAAATAAAGAGAAGACACAAATAATTTGAATAAGACATGAAAGAGGTGACATCACAACAGAACCAGATGAAATTTCATTTCTAATAATTTAATATTATAAAAAGCTATACATTTGGGGTGGGGTGGGGGAGAGGGGCAGAGGG
>NW_006399774.1:13336846-13345777 GCF_000299155.1 Elephantulus edwardii
AAAGGAATATATGCTTAGGCATCATATCCCAGAAAAAGAGGTATATCATTGCAAAGAGGACTGGGGTGGGCAGGGAGATAATTGTGCAACAATGAATAAATAATTTTTTTAAAATAAAAAAGTGAACTGGGGGAGAGGGAAGAGAGGGAGAGGAGGTAAAAGGTGCAACAATCAATGAATGAAATCTAACTGTTCTGTAAACATTCATTAAAATCACAATTAAAATAAAATTTTCTTTAAAAAGAAAAAGCATTATCTAACCATGAGATACTTGGGAATAAAAGTTCACATTGTCTGTCCATAGGGTTACTATGAGTTGTACTCAACTCGAGAGCACCAAACAATAACAATAGTGAGAGAAAATACTTTTATATAGAAAACTACAAGATATTACTACAAGAAACAATAAGAGATCTAACTAAATGGAAGATATTTTCTATTCTTGGATAGAAAAACAACATAGTGAAATGGCAATCCTACCAAAAGCAATCTACATGTTCAACACAATTCCAATACAGATATCAACTTCATTTATCAAAGAGATAGAAAAGACAATCTGGAAATAAAAGACACTTCTAATAAGCAAAGCTTTTCTGAAAAATAACAATTAAGTGGGAGGCATAGTATTCCTTGATCTCAAAACCTACTACACAACCATAGTAACCGAAACAGCCTGGTATTGGTACAATAACAGACACATAGAGCAATGGAATAGAATCAAGAACCCAGAAATAAACGCATCCACCCATAGTCAATTGGTGTTTGACAAGGAACCAAAACTTATCAAACTGGGAAATGACAACTTCTTCAACAAATGGTGCTAGCAAAATAGAACATCCACCTGCAGAAAACTAGATCCAGATCTCATACCACACACAAAAATCAACTCAAGGTGGACCAGAGACCTAGAAGTAAACCCCCAAAATCATAAAAGTTGTGAGAGAAAATGGGACCAAACTTAGAAGCTTTAACCTATGGCATAAATATGCTTATAATTATTACCAGAGATGAACAACCAATAAAGGATAAAACTGATGAATGGAAACTTCTAAAAATTAAGTCCTTGTGTGCATCAAAAACTTTTTCTAATAGCTTGTAGAGAAAATCTACAGACTGGGAAAGACATTTGACAATGACATTTCAGACAACGGTCTCCTAACAAAAGTTTACAGGATACTCCAGAGCCTCTATGAGAAAAATACTGATAGACCAATAACAAAATGGACAAAAGACTTTTATAGAGGAAGACATCCAGATGGTCAACAAACACATGAAGAAATACTCAACATCATTGGCAATTAGAAAAATGCAAAGCAAAACCACAGTGAGATATCATCTTACCACAGTAACAGCAGCAAAGTTTAGCAGGTCAGCAAGCAATAAATGTTAGCAAAGATGTGAAGAAAATGGAACATTAATGCACTGCTAGTGGGATTGTAAAAACATGGAAATCCCATAAGACCCAGCTATTACACTGCTAGGAACATATCCCAAGGAAACTATACTGAGACATAAACAGAGATATGTATACCTATATTCATTGCAGAATTCTTCACAATAGCAAGAAAATGGGAACAACCTAAATGCTCATCAACAAATGAAAAAATTGAGAAACTGTGGTACATTTACATGATGGGATACTGGGCAGCACTAAGGAACAATGATTTCTTAATATACTAGATAACATAAGAGAGTCTAGAGAACATTATACTGAGTAAACTCAGCCTCATAAGGATAAATACTACACAAGACCATTATTGCGAAAATAAAAGGATAGCTAGTAAGATTTGTATAAATATCAAGAAGGGGAATGGGGAAAGAGGGGAAAGGAGAAAGGTGGAAATAAGTAGGTTAACAGAGTTTAGTGGGAGGATAGGGGAGTGAAGGAATAAGAAAGATTCAATGGGGATTTAAAATGACAGGGTAATAATAGGCATAAAACAATAGTAATCTCGGCACCACAGCCAGGAAATTAGAAGACATATTTCCATGGGAAAGTCTGCTGTTAGGGACCTCTCCAAAGTACTGAAGAGCAATGATGTCTCTTTGGAGACTAAGGTGTGTCTGATACAGGCCATGGTCTTTGCTATCACTTGTTATGCATTAGAGAGTTGGACAACGACTAGGGAGGATAGAAGGAGAATTGATGCCTTTGAGCTGTGATGCTGGAGAAGAGTATTGAATGTACCGTGGACTGCCAAGAAAACAAATAGATGCATCCTGGAGAGGGTTAAACTAGGCTGCTCCTTAGAGGCAAGGATTCTGGGGTTTCGTCTAACATACTTTTGACATGTTGCAAGGAGGGACAGGTCCTTGACGAGGGATATCATGCTTGGTAGGCTGGAGGGACAGCGCAGAAGGGGAAGACCCCCTATGAGGTAGATTGATTCAGTGACTGGGGTAATCAGGATGGGTGTGTCAGAGACAGTGTGATTGGCACAGGACAAAGCAGAGTTTAGGGATGTTGTACATAAGTCGCTATGAGTCACAAGCGACTCAATGGCACATAACAACAACAACAACAACAACAACAATTACCTCTATAAAAATAATGTATATGAATGATTGTATGAAACAAAGTGTAAATGAAAGATTATATAAAACACAATGTACATGAGTGAAACACAATGTAAACTACAATATACACACCAATTTTAAAAAATGAAAAAGAAATTAAAATATGTTGCTGTTGTTGTTGTTGTTGTTTTATTGTTAGGTGCCATCAAGTCAAGTATGGCACACAGTAAACCTGTGAACAACAGATCGAAACCCTGTCCTGTCCTGTGCCGACCTTATTATCTTTAAGATACTTGAACCCATTACAGTACTTACTGTGTCAATCTATCATGTTGAAGGTCTTCCTCTCTTTTGCCAACCCACCACATATCTCAGCACAATGTCCTCATCCAAGGTATAGCTGCCTCCTAACAGCATACCTGAGTATGTGAGACGAAGTATCACCATCCCTGCCTCCAAGGAGAATACAGTGAAAGTTTGGAACCATAGAGCATGACCTAGGATCTGCAATACTCTCCTAGCTGGAGTTGATTCTGATTCATGGCAACCCCATGTACATCCAAGTAGAACAGTTCTCTATAGAGTTTTCACTCAGGGACTATCATCTCTGATAAAATCGCAAAGGAACATTACAGTCCCCCAACCCTGTCTCTTGCCAGAAAATACAGAGTCTATGTGTGTGTGTGTGTGTGTGTGTGTGTGTGCACGTGCTTGAATTTTCCTTGAATATTATGTTTCATGCAATCATTCCCATACATTGTGCTTTATAAAATTAATCACCACTGAACTATGCCCCCAATACTCTGTCTTTTAAAGTCCCCACAAGATCGTTCCCATTTCCTTTACCTCTTCCCCTTCACCCACTAAATTACAAGACCCTGTAATTTCCCCCCTACCCATTCTCACACCTCTGCTCCCACTTCTTCCCCCCCTCCCCTGGACCCACCACAACTGTCTTACGAGTTATCTTTCTATTTTTACAATAATGGTTTTATGCAGTCTTTGTCCGAAGGAGATGGAGTTAGTTCACTCAAAATAATGCTCTCCAGTCTCTTCAAAATTGTGTGGTAATTTTCAAAATCATGACTCCTGAGTTGTGCATAGTACTCCATCATGTGAAGGTACCATAATTTCTCAATCCATTCAGGTGTGGTTGGACATTTGGGCTGTTTCCATGTTCTTGTGATGGTAAAAAGTTGCTGCTATGAACATTGGTGTACAAATCTCTGTTTGTGCCTCAGTTCTCATTTTCTTGGGGTATTTTCCAAGAAGTGGAATAGTTGGGCCATATGGAATTTCTATGTTTAGCTTTTTGAAGAAATGAAAAACTGCTTTCCAGAGAGATTGTACCATTGTACAATCCCACCAGCAATGTATGAGAGTTCCTATTGGTCCACATTCTCTTCAGCATTTACTGTTTGCTATCCTGTTAAACTTTGCCACTGCTACTGCTGGGAGATGGTTTCTTATTGTGGGTTTTATTTACATCTATCTTATTGCCAGTGATCACAAAGCCTTTTTTATGTCTAATTAAACTTCCATATAATGGCGTAGACCCCTGAGAATCTGATGTGTGTCAGAGTACAACTATGTTTCATAGGGATTTTAGTGGTTTATTTTTGTTTTAAACTTATTATCAGGACTTTCTTTTAAGGCAACTCTGGGTGGACTTAAATTTCAAACTTTTCAAGTAGCAACCAAACACGTGATCACCTGCATTACCCAAGGCTCTGGCTCAAACAGAGTGATCCTTAGCAGCAGAATACGGGAACTTGACATTCTCAGCCCCACCAACACCGTTGAAGGAAATCTGAATTTAACAGTCCCCCAGCTCACTATGGGCATTTGAGAATTAGAGCATTGTAGCATTACAGCTTTACAGTGTCACGGTATCACAGTACAGAAACGCTCTGCACCACACTGTTTTTTTAAAATAATATAACACTTCAACTTAGAGTGCTTTTATCTGTTGTTCTTGTTAGTTGCTCTCAATTCTGACTAATGCTGGCGACATGTGCATAGAGCAAAACTGTTCAATAGGGTTTTCAAAATTGTGACCTTTCAAATGCAGATCACTAATCCTGTCTTCCAAAGCACCCTGGCTGGGTTCGAACCCCTGACCTTTCAACTAAGAGTCACCCAGTTGTCTTCTTTTATCCAAGGCATTCTAAGGTAAAGGATATCCTTTGGAAAGCACTTACCTGTTCTAGTTGTGCCAGCCAAGTGTTAGCATTCCCAGATGAAGCCATTTTCATTTTAATTTCCTGTTGTCATTGTCGATGGTAGCAGCGCTGTGATGGAAAGAACAGCAGTAACATCTCCCAAACCACAATACAGGTGACCTCGGTTCATTGTGTTCCACAAATAAGGCATTTTCTACAACTGAAAAGTTTGTGGCAACCCTGTGTTGGAAAAGTCTATTGATGACATTTTTCTAACAACACATGTTCACTTCATGTCTCTGTGTCCCATTTTGGTCATTCTCGGAATACTTCAGACTTCTTCACAATGCTATTGCGCACTGGGAGCTCTGGTGGGCTGGAGGGGAAGGAATTGTGCTGCCACCCCAAATGTAAGTGGTTCAAATCAACCTCATGCTCGTCAGGCAATCTCCTCCCATGTAATTTACAGCTTCTAAAAATCCACTGGAGAACCAACAGTATGTAACAAGATCAGCAACACCTAGTACATTGTGTGTTAGGTTACACTCTTAAGGAGCCCTAGTACATAATGTGTTACATGCACAGGATTCAAATCCACCAGCTGCTCTACAGAAGAAGGAGGAGCAGTCTCCTCGGATTTACTGCCTCTGAAACTCACTCAAGGGTCAGCTCTGGGTTGGTTCCTACTCCACGGTACATAACAACACCTAGTGCATAATGTAGGTTGCTATCCAAAAGGTTGACAGTTGAAATCCATCAGTTGTTTTTAGGGAGAAAGATGTGCAGTTTAGTCCTAAAAATGTATAGTCTTGTAAACCTGTTAGAGTCTATCTATGAGTTAGAATTAATTCTGTAACAATCGTGCATTACACATCAACATTATACAAGATTATACAGTTGATGTTGTTGTTGTTGTGTATCATCAGGTCAGAAATGACTCGTATCAGACTCTCCAGTGGTTTTCAGAGGCTGTTAATTGAAAGGGAGGAGGGACTGCCCACCTTTCTCCCTCAGAGCCACTGCTGGATTCAAACCAAGTGTCTTTGAGTTGGGAGTGCAACTCCTTACCACTAAGCCTCCAGAACTCCTAACAGACATTAAAATAAACTTTAATTAACATAGATGTAACAAAATTACCAAAGAGTAATGGTAATTGTAATATGTACTGGGAAACAGACAAAATGTGTCTGGTTCACTTTGTTGTGAAACTTGCCTTACAGTGGTGGTCTACCATCAAGTTGAAATATTTTTCAGGTATCTCTGTAGAATATTTTTTTAAAAATCACACTGAGGGCAGGGGAGAAGCACTCCAGTCAAGGAAAGCTGTTTTTCCACAGCTGAGCGCTTGTCCTTGGCCTGGGATAATTCTCTAGGCCTCTGAGCAAGTTTTCAAAAAGAAACAGAAGAAACCCCACCCTAATTCCACCCTGAAAGCCAAGAGGGGAGAGTTATTTGCACTTGAAGATGCTGAAGACATTATTCCATCTTCTTTAAAATTTTATTTTCCCCACACATGCTCATCTTTCCCACACATGCTAATCTAGCCCCCGAAATAATTTATTTTGAAAATTTTAAGTTTCCAATTAAAAATCTTGGAAAGTAGTTGACCTATATTTACTGTAACCATATTTTCCAAATAAAACTCGACTCGTGGCCTGATAAGTATGTGCATACTTACCACACTATTTAAAAATAAAGTGTAGTCCTTTTTTCCTGCCTAAAAAAATAATGGACTGAATTTTGGAGACTGAAGAAAGGTCAAAGAAAAAAATTAAAAACAAATGTATTCTCATCACCCAGAGATGACCACTGTCAATATTTATAATTTTGTTACATTTTTTTAATAATAGATAACAACTATTTTCCTAGACTCAGTGTTATACCTTCCATATATTTTTATTTTTTGCAATTAAAGCTATGTCACAGGGATTTTTTCCACATCGTTGCACACTCTATAAACTTTATTTTTTCCTGTTTTAAATGGGACCACAAAAAAAGAAAGGCAGAAGAACTGATGCATCTAAACTGTGTTGCTAGCCAAAAAAATAAAATGAATATTTCATGGTTTCATGGATTTAATTGTATAAATAACATACAGGTATGTAATGATAAAATATGACAGAAGAATTGATACCTTTGAGTTGTGTTGCTGGAGAATAGTCTTAAAAATAACATGGACCACCAAGAAAACAAATAGGTCGGTCTTGGAGAAGGTAAAACCAAGTTTCTCCTTGAAAGCTAGGATTTTGAAGCCCCGTCTCACATACTTAGGACATGTGGCCAAGAGGAACTGACTGGTCCTTAAAGAAAGACATCAGGCTTGGAAGGGTGGAGGGACAGTGCAGGAGAGGAAGACCCCAGATGAGATGAATTATTACAGCAAGTGGGACAATGGGGGAGGTGTTTTGGAGGCAGTGAGAGTGGCTCATGAAAGGGGAGGCTTCAGAGCTGTTGTACATAGGGTTGCTTTGAATCACAGGTGACTTAACTGCACATAACAACAACAGTGATGTAATGTGGGAACTATGTAATTAAACGAACTATGTCATAAACCACCATAATCTGATAAACTAAAAAGTTGACAAAGGATTAAGGATGCAATATAGTACCCCTTAAAACTATCACAGTCGTAATGTAACTTAAAAGAAAGTTCCTACATTGTGGCCTATACTGCCTTTAATCTCACCAGATATAAATCAAGTCAAGAGGGGGACCTCAGTGCCACTGTGGTGGTAGCCTAAATGTTGGCTTTTTTTAGCCATTAGTTAGCCCCATCTAGCCTCCAGATACCTTACCTACAGACACATGATCTAGCAAATCAGCAAGGTCTTGCAACTCATCAATAGCTGTAGGTCTAGGATAAGAACAAGAGTGCTTCTCACACTGGGCAGCAAGACTTGCGGGGCAAGGAAGACTGTGGTATCAAGAGTTAACAGAGACTAGAGTGAGACCCTGGTGAAAGTGAGACCCTGGTGGTAAGATCCTGGTGTTGGTGGTGGAGAGACTATGGTTTTGCTATGGAGAAACTGTGGCAAGGTGTAAGCAGAAGGAGCACTGAGATAAAGACCACAGTTAAAGGTTTTTGCTGTTCTTGCCAGATGCTTGAAGGAGAAGCCGACTTATAAGTGCTCTGAGGTAAACCTTGCTGGATGATTTGTATTTGACTGCTGAACTGAAACCAGGGCCTGAACTAATTGAGGAACTGTGCTTTGGAACTTGGGCTAAAACTGGACTTGTATTGGGCCATATTCTTTACCTCCCCACTCTCAGGACCACAGCTGTGAGTCAGCAATGACTAAATGAACCTCTGCTGCTGTAGCTGTTGAAGCACCGTGGGGCTGGGCTGGGGGTTATTTCTCTGCTTTCTGCTCTAGGGCAGTGAGGGGCTGTGCTATTCTTACTCCTTCTGGCCCTTTCAGAGAGACTTTTATGGCTCTGTGCCCCTGTGTCCCACTTTCTGCTCTTCAGGCAGCCACCAAGAAAGAATTTCCAGGAAGGTAGTATATCTTTTTGGAGTCAGATCTCTGTACAGGGAAGTTCTGTGACACTGGGTAAGGCCAAGACCCATGAAGTTCTCCAAATAACACGAAGCTTAAAGAGGCTGAAGAAAATTATGACCTTTCTTCAGAACTAAGAGAGAGAGAGAGAAAGTACCTTCCCATGGAATTTAGACTTTTAGCCTCCCAATCTGCAAGAGGCCTCCTCACTTTCATCTAGCAAAGGAATGTCATCTGCATAACACAGGCTGTCGATTAGTCTTTCTCCAAACCTGATGCCACATTCTTTTTCACAGAGTCCAGCTTCTCAAATTATTTGTTCAGCACACAGATTGAAACGGTATGGAGAAAGGATACAACCCAGTAGCACACTTTTCCTAATTTAAACCATACAGTGTTCACTTGCTGTATTTGGACAATAGCCTCTTGGTCCAGGAATATGTTTCACATGAGCACAATTAAGTGTTCAGGGATTCCCATTCTTCTCAATGTTAGTCATAATTTTTTATGCTCAACAGTCAAATGTCTTTGCATAATCAGCAAAACACAACTATACATTATTCTGGTATTCTCTTCTTTGTGACATCAGCAGAGATAAGCCTGGTGCTATGGCCTCCTCCAAATCCAGTTTGGACTTCTGTAAGTTCTCTGTCAATGTACTGTTCTAGCTGTTTAAGAATGATCTTCCAGAAAAACAATTGAAACTATCAACAAAACTAGGAGTTGGTTCTTTTAAAAGGTCAACAAAATCGATA
>NW_006399774.1:13349079-13352936 GCF_000299155.1 Elephantulus edwardii
TAATTAGGGTTTTTTATTATTCCCACATTGTGTTGGATCCCCTTACATGGGAATGGGAACAAATATTGATCTCTTTCATATCAGCCAGGCAGCTGTCCTCCAAATTTTCTGGTATAGATTGATGAGCACATCCAAGGCTGCATCTGTTTGTTGAAACATGTCAATTGGTATCCCATAAATTCTTGGGGCCTTAGTTTTGGGTAATGCTTTCAGTGCAATTTGAACTTCCTCGTTCATCACCATTGGCTCTTGATTAGATGATACTTCGTGAATGGAAAGGAAAAGTGCGTTCTGTAGAAGATCAAAGACAATAGCCTTCAATAGGGATTACATCTCAACGCCAAGAATACAACAATCCTCACCACTGGACCAATAGGCAACATCATGATAAATGGAGAAATGATGGAAACTGGCTTCATCTTCCTTGGCTCCACAATCCACACCCTTGATACTAGCAGTCAGGAGATTGGAAGATGTATTACACTGGGAAAGTCTACTAGGGACTCTCCAAATTATTGAGGAGCAATGAAACCAGTTTGAAGACTAAGATGTATGTCATTAAGGCCATCTATCTTTTCAGTCACTTAGCATACATTGGAGAGCTGGACAATGAATGTGGATAACAAAAGAAGAACTGATGCATTTGAGCTGTGGTGTTGGATAAGAATACTGAATATCCCACAGACAGTCAAAAGAACAGACAGATAATGTTTTGCAGAAAATACAGCTAGAATGTTCCTTGAAGGTAAAAATGACAACGCTTCATCTCACATGGTTTAAGCATGTTACCTGGAGAGGGACATCACTCTTGGAAAGGTGGAGGATCAGCAACCTTCAACCAGATGTATTGACACAACGTAGCCATGGGCTCAAATATGTCAGAAATCGTGAGGGTGGCGCAGGACAGGACAAGATTTAGATCTGGTGTTCATAAGGTCACTATGAGTCATAGTCGACCTGAGGGCGCCAGGCTGTTCCTTGGAAGCAAGGATTTTGAAGCTCCATTTGACACACTTTGGGCATGTTGCAAAAAGGTCCTTGGAGAGCGATATCATGTGTGGAAGGGTGAAGGGACAGCATAAGAGAAGACCCTGGATGAGACTGATTGACTCAGTGACTGGGGTAATAGAGGTAGGTGTTATCAGAAATGATGAAATTAGCTCAGGATAGAGCAGGGTTTAGCGCTGTTGCACATAGAGTAGCTATGACCCTGAGTCAACTTGACGACACATAACAACAATCTGCAATCAAATAAATTTCTGTATCTTTTAAGCCATCAACTTGTGGTACCTCTATTGTAGCAGCACTGAATAACTAACATGTATGAAGTAACAAGAAAGGGTGTAAGAAGCAAGAATGACAACGCTGATGGCTAGGTAAAACTATCACGGTTAATAAAGGAGAGATTCAGAGAAAGGAATGGAGTAACACATACTCAAAATAATGAGTGTGTCAAACACCATGTTAACGGCATAGAAGTGAACATTTTATTCTGCTAGTTCTAGTAGCCTAGTGGTAAGAAGTTGAGCTGCAATCCCAAAGGCACATGGTTCCAATTTACCAGCTGCTCCGCAGGAGGATGGACAATCTCTTCCCGTGTGACTAATAGCCTCTGACGACCCACTGGACAGTCAGCTATGGGTCAGCTCCAACTCAACAATACACAACAAACAAAATCATGTTTAAGATTGCTATTAGCTGGAGTCTGCTGTACAGAAACAGGTAACAACATAACATCTCAGCACATAAGTGAAAAGATTGAAAAAACCAAAATAAAATAGCACATTTGATATTTCTCAAACTGAAAGGACTAAAGAATACATTATTGCCTCAGATTGCAATACTAAAGGATTCTGCAGGCAAAATATTGAACGATGCAGGAAGCATCAAAAGAGGATAGAAGAACATTATTTCATAAAGACAAGAAGCATTGAGTCATAAAGAATTGGTTGACACTGGATCATTTCAATAAGAAGCATATGACTAAGAACTATGGTTCTGAAAGCAGAAATTCAAGCCGCACGGAAAGTATTGGCAAAAAATAAGACTTCAGGAATGACAGAACACCAAGAGAAGTGTTTCAGCAGATGCAGCCCTGGACACATTCATAGTCTGTGTCAAAATATTTGGAAGACATCTAGCTTATCTGGCCCACTGACAAGGAGAGAACTCTATTTCCATTAAAAAAAAAAAGGTAGTTCAACAGAATGTGAAAATTATCGAACAATATCATTAATAGTACACCAAGTAAAACCCTGCTGAGGATTATTTTTCAAATGGCTGCAACAGTAACTAAATAAATGGAGAACTTCCAGAAATTCAAGATAGATTCAGAAGAGGTCATGGAACAAAGGATATTATGGTTAATGCCAGATAAGCCTTGGCTAAAAACACATAATATAAGGAAGACACTGGTGTTTTATTTGCTATACAAAGTCATTCAATAGTATGAATCATAATTAATTATGGGTAACACTGAGAAAAATGGAAATTGCAGAACAATTAATTATCCTCAGGTGAAAACTGCATAGACCAAGAAGTAGTAGTTGAAGCAGAACAAGAAGACACTGCTTAGTTTTAAATTAGGAAAGATGTGTTCTAGGGTCCTGGCACACTTCTCCATATCTATTCAATCTGTATACTGAGCAAATAACTTTAGAAGCTGGACTGTATGAAGAAGATTGTGGCTTTAGGATTGGAGGAAGACTCATCAACAATCTATGTTAGAGAGAAGAAAGAACCTTGCTTGAAGAAAGTGAAGAATACCTGAAGCACTTATTGCAGAAGACCCAAGATTACAGCCTTCAATATAGATTCTACCTCAACATCAAGAAAACAAAAATCCTTACCATTGAACCAACATCATAATACATGGAGAAAAGATTAAAATTGTCAATGATTTCAATTTAGTTGTATCCACAATCCATACTCCTGGTTTGTTCTTTTTATTAGGTGCAAGCTGAGTACAACTCATATTGACCTGATGAACTACAAATCTCAAACTTGCCCTATCTTTCTTGGAAGAAGTGCAACCGAGACGTTCTTAAGAGATAGTGAAATTTGTTTGATAGTCTTTGGGCCTGTTATAATGAGACATCCTCGGAAAAAGACATCTTGTTTGGAAAAGTGAGGATCAGCCCCAATGAAATAAAATCGTCACAGTGCCTTCAACAATGATCTTGACCATGGTGGCAATTGTGAAAACGGTACAGGATAGGAGAAAGTTTCCATCTGTTGTTCTTAGGGTCTCTATGAATGATAGTTAAATTTAAGGCACCTAATAACAACATATGCTATCATTATCTTCACCTGTAGCTGTTAGTAGCCATTGAGTATCTTCCAATTCTTATCAGCCCTATGTACAACAGAAATAAATGCTGGGCAAACTCTCCCATCCGCGCAGTCACTGCTATGTTTGAACCCACTGTAGTCACTTCGTAAATCTATCTCATTGAAGGTTTTCCTCTTTCTCTCTGCCTTTCTACTTTTTCCCAGCTACTGATGCATCCTGAAAACATGCCCAAAGTTTCGCTGTCCTTGCTTCTAAAAACTATCTTCATATCATTGACCACTTAAATTGACATTAATCTCTTACTTTTATTAAAAGTACTGTGATGGATATTCTTAGTGCTATCACACTTCTGTGAGTTTCCATGTTGTGTTGTTGTTTATTGTTGAGTAGAAAGGAGCTTCTAGCTGACCTCTAGCAAGTTTGCAGAGACTGTACATCACACAGGAGGAGATTGCTCATCTATCTCCCAGAGAGTAGCGGGTGGATTAAAACTTTCTACCTTTGAGTTAGCATAGCAACTCCTTACCACTAGGTCAGCAGGGCTACCTCATAGACTACCAACTTT
>NW_006399774.1:13353086-13359521 GCF_000299155.1 Elephantulus edwardii
CCTGTGACTCATAGTGACCCTACATACAACAGACCTAAACCCTGCTCTGTCCCTTGCCTATCTTACTCTCTCTAATACACCTATACCCATTACCCCAGGGATGGAATCAATCCATCTTATCGAGGGTCTTCCTCTCCTGTGCTGTCCCTCCACCCTCTCAAGCATGATGTCTCTCCAAGGACTGATCCCTCCTTGCAACATGTCCAAAATATGTCAGATGGAGCTTCAGAATCCTTGTCTCCGATGGCAGCCTGGCTTTACCCTCTCCGGGACTAACTTGTTTGTTTTCCTAGCAGTCCATGGTGTACTCAATACTCCAGCACCACAGCTCAAAGGCATCAATTCTCCTTGCCTCACATAGGTGAACGATGGTGACGATTATCTTACTCCAGGTATTTTTACAACCAAAAAGTAAATCCTAAAAGGGTACAATGACTTATCATGTACAGGCTCTTCTCTGCCATGTGACTTCATTTCCATAATTGACCCTGAAGTCCTCCAGTTCAGCCTAACTAAACCTTTTTACATTTGTTCTACTTGGCTTCCATTCACTCATTCATATACATTTTGGTTTATAACATTAATTCATTAATTTCAACGCCATTTATTAAAACAACTCAGCAAATTCTCACTGTACCTTGTCTTTTCCTTCACCTCACCCATCCATCTGCTAATCTCTACTCCCCTTTTGTCCAATAGAGTCTCTCTCAGATAGGGACCGATCTAATTAAGCAATTCACATGAGGCATAAAGGGTGATTGTGAGATCTGACCTTAGATATTTTTCATGTGTGGAGGGGAAGACCCTCTATGAGATGGATTGATTCGGTGACTGGGGTAACCGGGATGGGTGGGTCAGAGGCGGTGCGGTTGGCGCAGGATAGAGCAGGGTTTAGAGCTGTTGTGCATAGGGTCGCTATGAGTCGGAAACGACTCGACGGCACATAACAACAACTATCATGAGAGGGTAGCCCCTGGAAAAGGACATCATCTTTGGTAAAGTAAAAGATTATCAACAAAGAAGGATCCCCTCAGCGAGACAGATCGGCACACTGGCTGCAGCTATAGGTTCAAGCACAGCGGTGCAGACTGTGCAGGACCAGGCAGTACTTCTTTCTGTTGTGCATCACATCATTACCAGCTAAAGTCAACTTGACAGCTCCCATCCATTGTTTTAAACTGTTAAAGACAAATATGTCACTTTGAAGACTAATGTGCACTTGATTCAATCCATGGAATTTCAACACATTGGGCAACTATGAGCGTAAAACAGTTTGACACCTAAGAACAGCAACATGAAAGATGATATTGCTCCAGATGAAACTTGTATTCAGGAAAAATCTAAAGATCTATATCTGACTCACATTCCTTTTTCTTCTCACAAGCGCAACCATCCAATAACAACAAAGACACCAGGAAGTGAAATCTCCAAATCCATGCCATTCAAATCCACCCCTATGCATGCTTTCGTCCCTTTGCAAATTGTTTAACACCAGAAGAGATTATTCAAAGCAAGGAAACAATATGAGCCTCTTGTATGTTCAAAACCAAAACCACAGCTCGTTACAAATGCCCAGTATGGTAAGCACACACCCACATACACCCTCCCTAAAATAGTTTCCTCTCCCCTTACCAAGTGTTCTTAGAGAACAAACACAGACAATATATACTTTTGGAGCAGATTTCTTTTTGCCACCATCTCTGCTCTCTTTTAACAAGTAATTTGTTGTAGATGTTCGCTTAAAGAAAATAAAATCCTGGCAGTGATTATCGAAATAAAGACCCTTAAATGGAAATGCTGTCTGTTAATAAGCATTTAGCCCAAAATGTCTAACATAAGCTCCACAGATCTTCAAAGAGTCTTTGGAGAGGATTCAATGATTTGTGCACTCTTTAAAATTATATGCAAATTACTGCAAATATAGAATTTTTTAAGTTGCCATTATATCACCTTCTCTCTTCCAGTTAGCCTTGTGCTTTGAAAATAGATAATGATTATTACAAAAAATGATGAGGTGGCATAAGACCTCCTTCTAAATTCACAAGGGGTAGGGAAAAAAAAGTCAAGATTAATATCACCCCAAAGCTGGTTCCCATAAGAAGCAGATCAGACATATTTCCTCTCTCTAAACTTTTCACCAATTCTGACACCAGCTGTGCATCTATCCTTCTTTTTCTGGGTCAATAATTTCCTGAAATGGGCACAGAGAACTCAAAGACAACCCTCATAGTTACGAGATTTATTAGGAAATAAGTTCAACTCAGGAGCAGGGTCAACAGGCTAACACATGTTTCCGATCAGAAAACACATTTCTCCTTTCTTTGTTGCAGAGCAGCTCTCTCAACTCCCCTTTGTCATGAACACAGGTAGGACAGGCCTTTGCTCAGCCACCTGAGAACAGGCTTCACCAAGTGTTGCAAAGCTCTTTACCTCCACAGACAACTGTCCTGAGGCCTGCACTCTACCAGCAAGTCCCTTACCTGGTAGCACGCATTGTTCCTGTCCTGTGGGTCATCACATGCATTGTAGTCACCTCACTTCATGCATCAGGAAGAACACTGCACCATCTTCTGCTGGTCTGGTTCTTCTCCCACCATTTCCCTGCCTTTGTACCTCTGATTCTGCTCTTAAATGTCTCTGTTGTTAATCTCTCTTTGTCTCCTGGGTCTAGATGGTTCCAAAAGAAGGAAATGATAAAGACAAGGGCTGAAATCAATGAAATAGAAAACAATTGAAACAATAAGCAAGAGCAGGAGCTAGTTCTTCGAAAAGGTCAATAAAATAGACAAACCACTGGTGAAGGTAACAAAACAAAAGAGTCGACCTGACTAGAATAAGAAATGAAAGAGGCAACATCACAACAAAATCAGCTTAAGTTAACTCAATAATAATGGAATATTATGAAAAGTTATACTCTGATAAATTTTGAAAGCTAGAGGAAATGGACAAATTCCTAGAAACTCACACCCTACCCAGATTGACATAAACAGATAGAACATTTGAAGAGACCCATTACAAAGAAGAAATTGAACAGGTCATAAGACTCCCCCCCCAAAAAAAAAGTCCCAACCCAGATGGCTTCACAGCCAAACTATCACCAATTCTACTTAAATCATTTAAGAAGAAAAGAAAAATAAGAAACACTCCTGGAGTCATTCTGAGGCAATTATAACCTTAATACCAAAACCAGACAAAGACATTGCCAAAAAAGAAAACTATGGATTAATATTTCTCATGAACATAGATGCAAAAATCTGTAACAAAGTCCTGGCCAATAGAATCCAATATTATATTTAAAAAAATAATTCATCATAACCATGTGGGATTCCTAACAGATATGCAAAGATGGTAAAACATTTTTTAAAAGTCGATATAATTCATCACATTAACAAAATAAAGAATAAGAGCCATATTATCCTATAAATTGATGCAGAAAACGTCTTTCATTTTTATTTTTTTTTAAATTTTTTTTAGAAAACGTCTTTCCAACAACACTCTCTGATTAAAACACTCAACAGAACAGGAATAGAAGGACATTTCCACAATATAATGAAAAGTATATAAACAAAATCAAGAGCCAGTATCATTCCATGGAGAAAGACTAAAGGTATTCATTCCCCTTTCGAACAGGGACCAGACAAGGATTCCCATTATCACTACTCCTATTCAATATTTTATTGGAAATATTTGTTAGGACAAAAAGACAAGAGAAAGAAATAAGAGACATCCAGATCAACAAGGAGTTGATAAAGCTGTCACTATATGCAGATGCTATGATAGTGTTACAGAAAACCCCAAGGACTCAACAAAAAACTGTTAGAACTAGTGGACCAATTTAGGAGAGTGGCAGGATGCAAGATCAATAAACAAAAGACAGTGGGATTCCTCAATAGCAACAAAAAAAGCACACAAAAGGAAACCAAGAAAGCAATACCATTTACAACAGCCAACTACAAGATTAAATACTTACCAATTGGGCAAAAGACATGGAAAGACTTTTCACAAAAAAAGAAATTAGAATGCCCAACAGACATGTGAAGAAATGTATCAAAATCCCTGGTAATTAAGATAGATGCAAATCAAAATCACAATGAAATATTGTCTCACCCCTGTAGGAATAGCAAAGAGCTTAACAGAACAGCAAGTAATAAATATTGGAGCGAATGTGGAGAGATTGGAACCCTTATACACTGTTGGTGGAATTGTAAAATGGTACAACTAGTCTGGAAGGCAGTTTGGCATTTCCTCAAAAAGCTGAACATAGAAAATCCCGCATGGCCCAGTTATTCCACTACTAGGAATACACCACAAGGAAAATGGAACTGAGACACAAATGGAGATGTGTATACTCATGTGTCAGGAAGTGTGAGGATAGCACAGGATAGAACAGGATTCAGATCTTTTGTTCATAGGGTCTCTATGAGTTGTACTCGACTCAACGGCACCTAACAACAACATACTTATGTTCATAACAGCATTATTCACAATAGCAAAGAAATGTAAACAGCTCAAATATCCATCAACAAACAAATGGATTGAGAAATTATGCCATACTCAAATGAGGGGATACTGTACAGCAACAATTTCAGAAAATACTATATAATTTGGAAAGCCTTGAGAATATTATGCTGATCAAACTAATATAATCTCATAAGGATAAATACGGCATAAAACCATTATTGTCAAAATAGAAGGATAACTAGTAAGATGTTGCTAAAAGTCCCAAAGATGAAAAGGCAGGGGACAAGGGAGAAGAAATGGGGAGGGAGGAAATCTCTAGGATAGCTTAGTTTGGTGGGTAGAAATGGGAGAGAGTGAAGAAATGGGAAAGACACAATGCAGACCTGGAAAGATGAGGTTATGGTAGGCATAGATCAATGGTGATTGATTTTATAAAATACAATGTAAATAAATGAGTGTGTCAATTGTAATGTGAATGAAGGAATGTGTGAAGCACAATGTACATGAATAAAACACAATGCATACAAATCTTGCATGCAAGCCAATATAAAATAAAACCACATACCAAAAAGAAAATACAGGATTGTACGTGTGTGTCATAATATGCAAAGTCCCTGGAAGACAATTATTTTGGAATTGAAGGGAATGTTACTTTTATCTACAAAAGATATAATATTAAAAATGTTCAAAAGTAAAACCCTTTTCTTGATACTACTGGTCCCTTTTTGGTGTGTGTCTACACATCTTTGTGGGACCCCATAATAATCCCTCATGATTCTTGAACTAAAAGTCCTCTTCACAATTTCCAAGTAGCTAGGAAGCATTTAATCCCCAGAAGTGGTGATTTTCTTGTTTAGCAAGAGACTTAAAGGAAGTGGGAACACCTGGCTGAAAAGTCTGAAAGTCTTATAATGCCCCAATATTCACAGGCTCTGAGAACTTGGTCCTGGTGGAGACATCAGGAAGCAAAGCTCTCGTACCCTAGCCAATTGAGTTTCCAATATAACGTCCAAAATATCAATCTTGTGTGTTTTCTGGCAGATTCACTTTTAAATTATTAGATTCTAGTACCCTTAGGTCAAGCATAAGCTTTGAATCTTATAACTGAGTCACTGACATCACAGAAGGAAAAGGAAAAGGGTAATCTCTTAAATCTCCACTCCGTCTTCATGAAGCAGCAGTTCACTGTGGGGCCAGTCATGGCCAAGCTCTGCGGTGTGATTTCTTCCGTTGTGGCCTTGCTCGTTCACACGTTCATAGCCATCTGAACATTCCATGCTGGCACAACTCTTAGCGGTGGTTATTACTCTGGAGGAATTGCCTTTCCAAGTCATATCAAAACTCTTAGCATGGGTTTTCAATGGAGGGATCTCATACTTGAGGGAGCCTTTTGGAAAACGGCAGGGGCATTTTTTGGTATAATCATTAGCAATGATTGTTAATGCAGTTAGTGTAGCAGCCACGATGCTGGACATCCCACGATGCATGAGATCCTCTTGCCCCATCAGATGTTTCTGGAGGTGAAACCCTTGCTTGCCATTTTCTGAGACTAGACCGAACTCCACTCTTACGTATATTTTTAGGGTTGTTAATCATCCTTCAGTTGACTTCCATGGTGAACCTACGCACAGCCCTGCGCCATTCCCAACCGTGCTGACTGTGGATCAGACCATCAGGATCCACTGGGTTTCTACTGACTACCAGAAGTTGATCATCAGACCTCTCTTCCTAAATACAAGGGTCTAAAAGCTCTGCTGAAACCTATTGAGTGTCATGTTGTTGGTGCTGTTCATGTGTGCCATCAAGTCCTGACCGTGCAGTGGGCTTCAGAGGTAATCAATCACACAGCAGAGTGTCCATCTTTTCCCCTCAGGGCTGCTGGTGGATTCACTGTGCACCTTTGGGTTGCAACCACTGCAAACCAACTCTTTACCACTACACCACTGTTGTTGTTGCTATGTACCGTTGAGTCAC
>NW_006399774.1:13360679-13382998 GCF_000299155.1 Elephantulus edwardii
AGTCGTTTTTGGATAATCTGCAGTAGACTCTTCCTTGCATACAGTTTCCACAGTCTTTTGGGTCACCCTTCTTTGGAATGGGAACAAATATAGATCTCTTCCAGTCAGTTGGCCAAAAAGCTGTTCTCCAGATTTCTTGGTACAACTTGGCGCACACATCCAGGGCAGCATCTGTTAGCTGAAATACGTCAATTGGTATACCATCTATTCCTGGGGCCTTATTTTTTGCTATTTCCTTCAAAGTATCTTGAATTTCTTCTTTCATCACTATAGGCTCTTACTCATATTTTGTTTCATTAAATCCTTCTGTCTCTGCCAATTCCTTTCAATACAATGACTCAGTATATTCTTTCCATCTTCTTTTAATACTTCCTGGATCATTTAATATTCTGCCTAAACCGTCCTTGACTATAGCAACTTGAGGTTTGAATTGGTTCTTCAGTTCCATGAGTTTAAGAAATGCTGAGCGAGTTCAGCCCTTTTGATTTTCTGACTCCAGCTCCTTGCACATTTCATTGTAATATTTTGCTTTGTCATCCCATGCTGCTTTTTGGAATCTTCTATTCAGCTCTTTAGTATCTTGAATTCTTCCTTGTACTTTGGTTTCTCTGCGCTCCAGTGCAATATTCAGAGTTTCTTCTGACATCCATTTTGGTCTTTATTTCCTCCTCTGTCTTTGTAATGACCGTTTGCACTCTTCCTGGATGATACCTTTGACATCCTCCCACATCTCATTTGGTCTTCGCTCATTAGTTGCATTTACTAGAATCTAAGCCTCTCATACACAAAAGGTGAGAATTCTAACACTAAGCCACCAGTGTCTCTCACACTCTGCTTTAAAAGTATTTCACATAAAATTACCAGACACTGATTTCCCCCCCCCTTTTTTTCAAGAGCACAGATCCTTGGTTAGTCAATGGGAAAATTGTATGTGTATGCATGAAAATTTACCAAGAGTTGTTCACTGTTAGAGAAAATCATGGCATCTAAAGCAACACAGCTCCTGGCATGCCAGTAGCTAACACTGGCTCCTGCCCCATGGGCAGTCCTGTAGCTGTGTCCATGGTGATGTTGGCAGGAGTCCCACGAAGTCTTCTGACATGATTGTGCCTCGTCACCTCTGCAGAGTCACTGATGGGCTGTAATCATGTGGTCACTTGCATGTTGAAAATGAAAGCATGTCAATTTACGTTAAATTGTTTTGGCTTTATTATTATTTTTAAATCATAATCCAGGGCATGAAATACAATTTTTAATTAGTAAGTAGTTTTGTTGTTGTTGCTGTTTGGTGCCATCAAGCTGATGACACATAGTGACCCTATGAACGGCTGGCCTGAACCCTGTCCTACCCTGTGCCATCCTCATCATCTCTGACATCCTAGAGCCCGTTGCTGAAGTCATCATGTCAATCCGTCTCGTTGGTGGTCTTCCTATCTGTCGCTGGCTCTCCATCCTTCCAACATGATATCCTTTTCCAAGAAATAGCCTCCCTTAGCTACTTGTCCAGAGTATGAAAGATGAAGCTTCACCATCTTTGCCTCCAAGGAGTGCTGTGGCTGCACCTTCGCCAACACAATTCAAGTATATAGAGACCACAGGAGCGTTAGTGCTTGGTGATAAGGACTCACACTGCCAACCCTAAGGAATGTGGTTTGTGTTCATTAGCTTCCCCACTGGAGGCAGATGGCAAATCTGCTCCTGTGTGATTCACTATCCCTGGAAATTCACTGGAGGGTCAGCTCTGAGTTGGTTTCAGCTCTACACGACACAACAGCACCAACACAGAGATCAAGGGTCATTAGTGGCCATAAGGAATGGAGGACGTAAAAAGAAGGGTCTCCTTGTTTAGGAGCCTTTATTAAGGATGATGGGAAAGTTGGGAAATAGATAATAGTCATGCTCGAATAACATAATGAACATAAATGATGCCTCTGAATTGTACATATTCAGGCTGTTGAAATGGCAAATGCTTGGTTATATATGTATTTACTATCAAAATTTAAGAAAATTTAGGAAGGGAAGTGCAAGCTCTGAACTAAATCTTCTAGTTTTTAATTTTACTATACTACTTACCTCCATGTTTTACAACACACCCTACTGAGAATGATAACCTCGACCTTGTGGAATGTGATAACAAAATGAGTTCATAAATATATAATCCTTAGGACAGTGCCTGGCACATAGTGAGAATTGGGTAACTATTAGACAAGCATTGAGGGTAATCACACTCTTCGGAGACATTGTTCAAGTTGCCAAACATAACTAGCACCTGGGATAAGTGGGTTGTGTGTTAACTTGTTGGACCAGCTTCAGACAGCACCCATCTGTAAGAGGATACAATAGACTTATTTACATCTGCTGTGTTGTTGCTGCTTTTTTTTTTAGGCACCATCAAATCAAGTACAAACCATAACAACTCTATGAACAACAGATCTGAAGCTTGTCCTAGCTTGTGCCACCTTCACAATCTCTGACACGCTGAAGGCCATTGTTGCAGTCACTGTGCCAGTTCATCTGATTGAAGGCCTTCTTCCCCTTTGCCGTCCCTCCACCTTCTCAAGCATGATGTCCTTCTCCAAGGAATAAACTCCTCTAACAACTCGCCTAAAGTATATGAGATAAAGCTTTATCATCTTTGCCTCTAAGGAGCACTCTGGCTGCACTCTCTCGACGACATATTTGTTGGTTCATCTGACAGTCCATGGGATATTCAGTACTCTTCTCCAACACCATAGCTCAAAAGTACCAATTCTTCTTTTGTCACCCTTATTCCTTGTCTGCCTCTCAGATGCATAGCAAGTGACTGAAAAGACCATTCCCTGAATCAGGAACACTTTCATCCTCAAACTAATTGCTTCTGAATAATTTGGAGAGATCCCTAACTTAACCCTACCAGTGCAACATGTATCCTGATCTGCCGATTGGTACCAAGAATGTTGATTGTGAATCCAAGTAAGATGATATCATTCGTAACTTCAATATTTTCTCCATGGTGGCCGAGGGGCAAGAAGCTGAGCTGCAATCCCAAAGGCACGAGGTTCAAATCTACCAGCTGTTCCATACAAGAAAGGCGTGCAATCTCCTCCCATGCAATTAACTGCCTCAGAAAACCTGCCAGAGGGTCAGCTATGGGTCAGTTCTGACTCAACAGTACACAATAACAACAACAACATCATGATATTGCCAACAGGTCCAGTGATAAGAATTTTTGTTTCCTTAAGATGGAGATGAAATCCACACTGAAGTCTTCGATCTTCTGCAACAAGTGCTTTAAGTTTTCCTCTCTTTCAGTAAACAAAGTTATATCATCTACTTAAGGCAGGTTATTAAAATCCTTCTCTGATCTTGATGTCACATTTTTTTCAGAATAATTCCTATATTGCTCTGTAGGAATTATTTTTTTAAATGCTTCATTGCTTTTTTTTGAAGGGCTCTCTGGTGGCCTAAAGGGCCAACCCATAATTGGGCAGTTGAATCCATTAGATGCTCTACAAGAGAAATATGGATAATCTCCCTCAATGAGATTTAAAGTCTCAGAAAACCCTCCAGAGAATCAGAGATGAGTAAGTTCTGGCTCAGCTATGAGCAATGAGCTTGCATTTCTATTATTTTCCAGAGCTCTGATGGCATAGAGTAGAGCACATTAAACCACAAGCCAAAAGGTCGGTGATTTTAATTCACGAGCTACTCCATGGACGGAAGATGGACTGTCTCTTCCAGCTAAGATTTACAGCGCAGGGGTTCTCTATGAATCAGATTCTACTCAGCTGGTATTGGGTCTGAGGACTATAGGTGTAAGGTGGCAAACACCATCCTGCAAAAGTTCACCTCTTTTTGTTCAGACTCTGTTAAATCCAGCCTGCTCACATTTCTAGAACTAGCTGGAAATCAGATTCAAACCCAGAGGACCTCTAAGAAAGAAGCCCGCAGTCATCATGTTAGCCAAAGTTATAAATAATCTTGTGTATTTTTTAATGTTTTTGAGAGTATTATTAACTGATAGGACACAGAATCTTCTTTGTGTTCAAAGAGAGGTAACAGACATAAATGAGCCCCCATAGGACTCTGAAGGCTCCAAAAATCCAGGATGACAAGGAGAGAAGCCTTCAGACGTTTCTGGAACTCAGATGTTTGAGGATACACAGGAAATCTGTTTGCACAGAGAGACAGCCAGCCCTGTGCATGCAGAGACTCTGCAGCACTATTTTCCTGGCACCGGGCAATTCATTCCACAGACCTGAGAACACCGACCAAGTCCTAACCGAGGCTGCAGCTACACTTGTCTGGGAGGAGATGAGTCAGGGCTTTGCACGTGTTTAAAACGCACATAATGACTGGAATGGTTCTTTGCATTCTCTTAGTCACTTTTTCTAATTGGCTCCTGACTGGTAGTTAGGCGCTTGACAGGAGGCTGTGTGCACAGAATGAGACGCGGCCCGCCCAGTGCCACCCTCACAATCCCTGTTGCGCCTGGGTCCATTGTTGCAGCCACTGTTTTCTCATTGATGGTCTTCCTCTTGTTTTTTTCTGACCCACTGCTGTACAAGCATGATGTCATTCCCCAGAAATTGTTTCCTGCTGATCACATGTCCTGAGCACATGACACAAAGGCAACAACAATTCCCAAGAGATCAGAGCATAAGGTTCACTGTAACCTCAAGCAGCGCGTGAAACACAGTAAGTGCTCAACAAATACGTGGAAAACAAGTGGGTAAAGGAACATGACCTCAGTTATGTGCCAAAACTAAACACGCTCTCTTTTTTGTTCCTCTTTAAATTTTTCTTTTTTTTAAATCATTATGATTTTAGTGAAAGCTTACAGAAAGGGTAGATTCTTCAGTCATTCGCTTATTTTTTAAAAAGACAACTCTCTTATTGCTGCTTTGTTCACAATAGCAAAGAGATGGAAACAACCCAAGTGCCCATCAATAAACAAACGGATAGAGAAGCTATGGTATATTCACACCATGGAATACTATACAGCATTGAAAAACAAAGAACTCCTAAAATATTATACAAAATTGACCCTGGAGGACAATATGCTGAGTGAAATATCACAGTCACAAAAAGACAAATACTAAATAACGCCACTGTTATAAAACAACACTGATATCAGGATTGGGGAAAACTAAGAAAAGAGAGGATAAATTATGTACACGCATTGAAACAAATGAGGGAGAGAACTGCTTCAATGGAATATATGGATAGGTATTATTTGCATGACAACAGTCCAGAATTAGAGCTGCATAATAAAGTGGGTGGGGGTGGGGGGAATTGTATAACATTGAAAGAATTCTTTTTTCAAAGAAAAGCAAACTGGGCGGGGGGGGGGGAGATATGGGCAGGGAGGAAAACATGCAACAATGAATGAATAGAAATCCACGTTCTCTATAAACTTTCAGTGAAATCTCAATTTTAAAAAATCCCGTAAACAGAAAGAGAGGGAGAAAGGGAAAGAGGGATAGAGAAGGAGGAGGAGAAAAAGAAGGGGGAGGAGGAGGAGGGAGGGAGGGAAGGGATGAAGGAAGAAAGGAAGGAAGGAAGGAAGGAAGGAAGGAAGGAAGGAAGGAAGGAAGGAAGGAAGGATCCAAGAAAGAGAGCTCTCTGGGGAGAGTCTAACAGAGCCCTGGTGGCTGAGGGCACTGCACATTAAACTACCAATTACCAAAAGACCAGTAGTTCAAATCTCCCAGCCACTCAAAGGGAGAAAACTGAGGCCAGGACTCCCCATGTGAGGTTATAACCTATATAACCTCGGGCATGTGAGAGAGGGTTGCCCTGAGTCAGGACCAACTCTAGGGCAGTGGTTTGAGGTTTGGTTTGGTTTGGTTTGGTTTTGGTTTAGAGTGGCTGTAAACAGTAAACCCAGAGGGGGAAAAGGAGACAGTTTAAGAGACAGGGACTTTGTTGTTTAAGAATTTTAAACAGTTTGATCTAAAAGTTAAATCACAATTTTTAAAAAAGATTGTCCTGCCTGGGAATAAAATACATTCAGTGCTAAACTAAGACTATAGTCCTTGACCGTCTGCAGCAAACTCTTCAGGTCTTCCTCAGCCTGAGCAAGCAGGGTTGTGTCATCCGCGTAACGCAGGTTGTTGATGTGCCTTCCTCCATCCCTGCTGTCACATTCCTGCTCATAAAGTCTAGTCTCATAAATGATCTGTTCTGCATACAGATTGAAAATGTATGGAGACAGGATGCATCCATGATGCACTCCCTTCCTGATTTGTAATCACACAGTGTTTCCTTGCTCTGTTCTGACAACTGCTTCCTGGTCCAAGTATAGGCTGTAGAAAGTCAAGGACAGTCATCTTCAATAGCAATTGAAGGTCAACATCAAGAAGACAAAGAGTCTTACCGCTGAGCCAACTAGCAGCACCATGATAGATGGAGTAGAGATTGAAATTGTTAACAATTTCACCTTGCTAGGCTCCATAATTATCACTCTTAACACCAGTAGCCAGGAAATAAAAAGAATTGCAATGGGGGAGTCTGATGTCAGGGACCTCTCCAAAGTGCTAAAGAGTAATGATGTCAGTCTAGGTACTAAGGTGCACCTGATCCAGGCCATGGACTTTACAGTTACTATGCATCAGAGAGCTAAACAATGACTAAGGATGACAGAAGATGAATCAATGCCTTTGAGCTGTGGTGACGGAGAAGAGTATTGAACATACCGTGGACTTCTAAAAGAACAAAGAGATCTATATCTGAAAGGGTAAAACCAAGTTTCTTCTCAGAGGCAAGGATTTTGAGGCTGGGTTTCACATACTTTGGGCACACGGCCAGGAGAGAACAGTCCTTGGAGAAAGATATCATGCTTGGAAGGGTGGAGGACTACACAGGAAAGAAAGATTCCAGATGAAATAGATTGACACAGTAACTGGGGTAATGGGTGTAGGTGTGGCAAAGACAGTAAATTGGCTCAGGATGGGGTCAGGTTCAGAGCTATTATACACGGGGTTGCAGGTGACTCGATGGCACTTAACAACAACTAAACTGAGAAATTGTAAGGGCTGAATTAGGCAAACCTCATTTCCATTTTCCATCTCTGTCAGCATCTAGAAATTAAAAAATTTATTTCAATAATATTGTTTCATATTTTGACTCAGGTTGTTTTTCTTTTTTAATTCTTATTTCTAACCAATTCCTCATTCCCATTTGTGGTTTGCTTGATTTTTGTTTATTTTCTTCTCATTTGTGATACATATGAGATACTACAATACATATTTCTGATCAAAAATGGAATTAGTGAGTATGAATAGTGAAGGAATTGGAAGACAGCATTTAATTTTTTAGCTTTTTCAGGCAATCTGGCCTCTGTTTATGTTAAATACACAAATAAGACAAAGAAGAATGGAAAAAGCCAATGTAATTGAGTGACTTTCTTCTATCTCACTTAATCCTTGCAATACATCCTGTGAGGAAGGGATTAATGTTACAGTTTTACACATGAGGACTTAGAGGCAACGTGAAAATTTCCACGTGATCAAGACCAGGACTGGAGCCAGCACCCAATGGTTCTAACGGCAGTGCCTGGTCCCTACATCACAGCCCAGGCGTGAGTGCACTGAATCACTATAAGGAGCAGTGTAAACAGGCAAAGGGAGACAAGGGGGCCGGAGGATGCTCAAACTCACACACTCAGCACAGGCAGGTGAGCTATGTGTGAAGGTGCAGCAACGTGTTTTGTTCCAGCCTTCGGTCCCCAACCCTGCTCAGGACTTAAACTCTCCTTCCGTTTTGATAGCTGGCATTCTATATTCTTCTTTCTTTCTAAAAGACCCACTGCCAGGAAGTAGCTTCCAACACACAGGGATCTGTAGGACAGAGTAGAACTGCCTCACAGGGTTCTAAAACGAACTCTTTACAGACTGTCACGGTTTGTCTCATTCAGAGGCTGGTGGGTGTGAACTACAGGGGTTCCTTTCTCTCAGAGTCATTGTTCGGTTCCTTCACGTAGAGTATAACTCATAGTAACCCTGTGAAGAACAGATCTGAACTCTGCCCTATCCTGTGCCGTGTTCATCATCTCTACCACTACAGCCCATTCCCGCAGTCGCTGTGTCAACCCATCTCACTGAGGGTCTTGCCCTCTTTCACTGACCCTGCACTTTCCCAAGCATGCGTGGACTTTAACACAGGGGTACCACATCATTGAGTAGTCTTCCATTCCTCAAATGTGTGGTTTGTACTAACCCTTTTGGGTTTTTAATGATATCATTTGACTGTAGCACAAGTTGATAAATCGAGTAACCTATGGACCTAAAGGAAAGTAAAAAATAATAAATGAATAAATAACAAACAAACAAACAGACAATCAAAGCAATTCCTATCACATCAATACCAACTCCTAGTACCCCCACCTGGGCAGATTGTTAGGTTTTATTTGTGAAGTGATCCACAGAGCACTTACAACCAAGGACAGATGTGGTTGTGTGGTTCTAAATGCCATAATATCAGTTCAATGTACAGGGTATTTGAATAAGACATGATTTCCTGAAGGATGAACAAATCCTGAAAGAAATGCCATCAGAATGGTCCTTAGAGCAAAGATGGTGAGACTTCATCAAACATACTTCGGGTATTTTTTTTTTCAGGAGGGGCTAGTTAGTCCCCCGAGAAAGACATCAAAGGAAATGAATCGAAGTAAAAGGAAGACGCCCAAAAGGATGAAATTATCAGAACTTAAGGAGACCAGGAGTCAGGAGCGTGGTGTCTGAGCCGCCGGGTAGCATCCCAGTGTTTTCTCAGCTGAGCTTCCTCAGCTGCCCGCAGCTTCTTCTCCTCCTTCTTCAGGATTCCTCGTCATTGTTTGGTTTGTATAACGCTTTGACTTCCTTGATACAGTGTCTGGTTCGAACTCAGTGTTACCAGGAGTGTTCAAGGGGTGTGGACTGCTCCCCCTGAAACGATCACGGGAAGTGACATCAAAAGTCACCTAAGGTCTGAAGGGAAGGCAGAAGTAGTAGACAGCCTGGCATTATAGAGGAAGGGTCATCAAAGTGTGGTGTCATTAAGCTTAGAGTTACTCAGCACCCCATGTAGTAGCCCGTTTACCACCAACATTCCCACCACTCATAAGCCAGGTCTTCACTGTGACCAATGGGAGAAATGAGGAGACAGGAGGGAAGAGCCTCGAGCCGGAGAGGAGGGGCCACGCTAATTGGTGCTCTCTCCTGCAGGGAACTGGGGCGGGACCAGGCCACTCCACGAACCACTGGTGTTCCCTGGCCAGTTCTTCCTACGGGGCACCATGAATGATGAACTTCATGACGCCAGACGTAGTGACACCACTGCTCCAAGTACACAGGACTTCATAGCACCAGAGACCACATGCAGAGACAGGAGGAGGGTGTTGGCATTTTAGGGCAGGTCTACAAGATGATGGAGCTGTGTAGCTGACATCTAGTGAACTGGCTGAGTTTCAGGATTGTCAGTCAGGACCAATACCATGTTCCATGCTGCAAGCATGGCTTCTAGTCCTGAATTTCCAACACTAGAAGTCTCCAGAGAGGAATCTCACCACCATCACACACATACACACAAAAAAAACCCCCAAAACCACAAAAAACCCAAAACAAAAAAAAAAACCACTCCTGCTTACAGGACTAATTTCACAGTACATTATATACTGCTTTGGGAGTTCTGCTGGTGTAGTTCACAGACTTGGATCGTTAATGGGCAATCTCATCTAAGCAATTTACAGCCTTGGCAAACCTGCTGGAGGGCCAGCTCTGAGTTAGTTCCAAAGAAAGGACAATGAGAGTTTGAGCAAGCTGGTTCCACAATTTTTATATCATTCTTAGATTTTTATTTTTTCCTCTTAAAACGACTCAGTGGACTTTTCCGAATCCTGAGAGCCTTTGAGGACAGTGTGACTCTACTTTGTATATTTTTTATTTTATTCAGAATCTAGACTAATGCATGAACATTGCAGATGATTAAAAAATAAGGAAAGGGAGGGAGAGAAAACAGGCAGTCCCATTACGTTCCCTTTAAGTTGTACTTATCCAAATGCCAAAAGCAGGGAGCAAATATTCCTCTAGCCCTGCAGCTTTAAAGCAATAGATGAAATTACCCTTGTCCCCCTTTACCCACAGCCCAAGAAAGAAATCCAGGAGTGAACAAAAGCCATAAATAAAGGCTGAAGGGTTTGGAAGAAAGACAGCATCTTAACATCGCTTCCAAGATGCACACTGCGTGACTTGGAGTGGAACAGCCCAGCAGTCCAGCTTAACTGTTGAATGCTGCTATTGTGTTCTGATTAAACTAGTAATGCACCCTCTCTGTGTAGTTCTTTTGACTGGGTTGCTATAGCCGAGCGAAAAAGCAGAGACAGTCCCCAGTGAAGTGTCAGTTATGAGAACACTATCACAGTTATGATAAAGATTTTCCAAAAAGCTGTGGTGCATGCTGTGAAAACACTTCAGGGGACAAAGTGTGCTTCAAGCTTATATGCTTTAAGTTTTGCTGGAGAGTTTGTCCCTTGGCTACTTACTGCATCTGTGTCTCAGCTGGGTTCCCCAAGGCCCTGCCTGCCCACCACCACCGCTTCAGGTAGTTCCACCAGATGTCTCTCCCTTGGTAGAATCAACAGTGTCTTTTTGCAGATTAAAACTTGGTTCAAGTTCAAGCCACCTGCTGGTAGTCTTGCATCTTACTCAAGAATAGCCCTCTGATTGTTAAAACACATACACTTACGCAAACACAGCAACAAGGGTGAGTGCTCCGTGTCCTCAGGCTGTTTCCTTACATCTATCCTGGGAAGCCCTGGCTTGAAGGCCTGTGGGAGGAGCATGCCCCATGGGGTTGAAGCAGCCTGAGCCCACCCTCCCCTCTACAAACAGCCAGCTTCACGCTTCATGTCTCCTTCAAAGGCCAGTTTGCTTCCCTGGTCAAGCTTGTTGATCCAAGAATTCGTACCCAAAGAAAAGGTGGCTCATGTGGCCTGGGTACATGGCGGCCACTTTCCTCTGAGGTCGCTTGGCTCCAAACTTCTGCTCAAACTCTGGCTCTGCCATGATGGCAGCAAACTGTCTGAAAACAGGATTTTGCTTCAAAAAGGAAAGAGATAACAGGAGCAAGGGGGGAGGGGCAGACTAGCCCAGGCCAGCCACTGACCAAGTCTTCTTCCCTCTTGAATCGAGTGTGTTACTGTAGCGTAGCCCCCTCTTCTCTCTCCACATTGGCACCTTTGGTAACATCTACTTCCATTCCCAGCCAGTGCACCTAATACACAACCACTATCTGCCTGCACCAGCAGCCAGGAAATTAAAAGGCGCATTGCCATGGGAAAGGCTGCTGTTAGGGACCTCTCCAAAGTGCTGAAGAACAATGGTATCTCTTTGGAGACTAAGGTGCGTCTGATACAGGTCATGGTCTTCGCAATCACCTGTTACGCATCAGAGAGTTGGACAATGACCAAGGAGGATAGAGGGGGAATTGATGCCTTTGAGGTGTGGTGCTGGAGAAGAGTATTGAGAATACCATGGACTGCTAGGAAAACAAACAGATTTGTCCTGGAAAGGGTTAAACCGGGTGGCTCCTTGGAGGCAAGGATTCTGAGGCTCCGTTTAACATACTTTGGACATGTTGTGAGGAGAGACCGGTCCTTGGAAAGGGACACCATGCTTGGGAGGGTGGAGGGACAGCGCAGGAGAGGAAGGCCCTCTATGAGGTGGATTGATGCAGTGACTGGGATAATTGGGATGGGAGTGTCAGAGACAGTGCGATTGGCACAGGACAGAGCGAAGTTTAGGGCTGTTGTACATAGGGTCGCTATGAGTCGCAGGCGACTTGACGGCACATAACAACAACAACAACATCTGCCTGTCATTGGAGAGTGGAGTCTTGCATGTTGCTATGTTGTTGTTGCTATGTGCTGTGTGGAGTCACTTGTGACTCATAGGGACCTTATGCACAAGAGCCCCACACCCTGCTCTATGAGGTGTCAACCTCATTGTCTCCGACACGCCTACTCCCATTACCCCAGTCACTGAATTGATCCATCTCATCAGCGGCCTTGAACCATCTTATCAGCGGCCTTCCTTTCCTGTACTGTCCCTCCAATCTCCCAAACATTATGTCCCTCTCCAAAGACTGGTTCTCTCCTTGCAACATGTCCAAAGTATGTCAGACGAAGCTTCAGAATTCTGGACTCCAAAGAGCAGTCCAGCTTCACCCTCTCCAGGACAAACCTGTTTGTTCTCCTAGCAGCCCATGAAGATGGAAGGAGTACACAGAGTCACTGTACCAGAAGGAATTGGCTGACACAGAAGGCTGGGTTTAGAAGAGGTCATGGTACTAGGGATATTACAGCTCATGTTAGATGGATCTTGGCAGAAAGCAGAGAATACCAGAAGAATTTCTCTCTTTGCTTCATTGACTATGCAAAGGCTTTTGATGTTGCTATGAGACTGAACAAATTTCAGGGAAGCTTCTAGACTAAGGTGGACAAAGAAGAAAGATCTGCGATCTGCTTCTGAGAACTAGGCAATGAAAACTCTATGGATCACAATAGCCCAATCTGCAATGCATGATGGGATGGCCCAGGACAGGGTAGAGTTTTGTTCAGTTGTGCATGTGTCGTCATAATGTGGGACCAACTCAACAGCACCTAACAACCGTCAACAGCTCAACCCACCTATCATTTGTGCAAATGGTCATTTGTTCCTTGGGTTCAGTTCATTAAAAAAGAAAGGACTGCTTTTATGTTAGAGTCAGCTCAAAGATCAGCTCTGCAGAAACAGGAACACGCCTGGGAGATACTGGGTTTCCAAGGCCACAGATAAGGAGACTTCAACTATTTTTACTGAGATATCCAGAAGGGAAGTCACAGCTGACATATCTGTGTACATGCATTAATTTACTGATGCAAGTCTACAACTTTCCTTGAAGACAAAAGATGATAAAGCTTTGTCTCACATATTTTGGATGTATTTTTAGGAGAGTCTATTCCTTAGAAAGAGACATCATGCTTGGAGAAGTGGAGGGTCAGAAAAGGAGAGGAAAATTGATACAGTGTCCATGGCAATGGATTCCAATATGTTCAGGATGATAAGGATGACTTAGAATAGGATAGAGTTCAGACCTGTTGTTCATAGAGTCACTACGAGTCATCGTTGACTCGACTCAATGGCACTTAACAACAAAAAGTCTACAACAAACGAGAACTGGAGAGGTCTCTGGATTTGGTAGGGCTAATTGAAAATTAATGTCAAGGACATTCGACTTTAATATAGATTGAAGTTTAACATCACAAAGACAAAGTTTCTCACCACTGGGCCAATTATCAGCACCATGACATGACAGATGGAGAAGAGGTTTAAGTCCTTAACAATTTCAGCTTATTAGGCTCCACAATCAACACTCTTGGCATTAGCAGTCAGGAAATCAAAAGATGAGTTGCAATGGGGAAATCTACTGTCAGGGACCTCAGTAGAGTGCTGAGGAGTGATGACAGAGACTAAGGTGCGCCTGATCCAGGGCATGGTCTTTGCAATTACATGCTATGCCTCAGAGAGCTGAACAATGACTAAAGATGACAGAAGAATTGATGCCTTGTGATGAGTTGTGGTGCTGGAGAAAAGTTTTGAACATGACGGTCAAGAGAACAAATAAGTCTGTCTTAAAGAAGGTGAAACCAAGTTTCTCCCTAGAGGCTTGGATTTTGAAGCTTCATCTCACATACTTTGGGCAGGTGGCTGGGAGGAACCAGTCTTTGGAAAAGGACATCATGCTTGGAAGGTTGGAGGGATAGTGCAGGGAGGAAGACCTAAATGAGATGGATTGACATGATAACTGGGGCAATGGGATTAAGTGTGCTGGAGTCAGTGAGACTGGTCAGGACAGGGAAGATTTCAGAGCTTATTGTACATAGGGTCGCTAGGCAACTCCACGGCACATAACAATAACAGTTGAAAATAATTGCCCTGAAAGGGAGATTTGTGGTGAAAAAGAACACTGCCTAGCAAAGAGGAAGAATATTTCAAACGGTTGATGACTTTTTCAAAGACTCAGAAACTGAGCAAGCAAGCTGGGTGAAGGTTAGCGATTAAGCACAGCAGTGGTCAAAGGCATTACATTGAGGAAAGATTGCTGTTTCATCAGAGAAGCATACCACTCCTTCTCTCTGTTTCTCTCGCCTTGACTCCATCCTTATGGACTTGGGCAACGGTGATCACATGACCGTGTTCCTCTCCCTGGAGCATGTAGTCAGTGGATGTGAAGGCCAGCCACTGGTGGCTATGATTTCACCGAGGAGTCAGGAAGACTGGTCAGAAGCCTCGTTTGTATAAGGCATCCAGACAAGATGACACTGGGACCATTGGTGTGACCGTGGGAATGAGCTCTTCCAAGGACACTGGAGAAGACCATGCTGAAGGAAGTGATGATAGTGTTTCCCAGTATTTTTGGTGCTCATCATCGTAACATTTTCTTGTGACCCCTTGTTGGTTACGGTGACTTTATAGCAGTGATGGGTTTCACAGCTTCAGTACTAAGCCAGTCGCTCCTGAGACAGACCTCAACCACAAAACATGTCCTAAAGCCAAGGGCATTCACTGGCACCCAGGGGAGCTACACTGAACCAAAAAAAGAGCTCTTACCCAGGCTTTTCAAGAAGGAAAGGAAGCAATTTGGTTATCAATTCCCCAGTAAACTCTCTTGACTCCAGATTAAAGGGCAGTTGGGTCCCTCCGCAGGAAGCACTGGGCGCTCTTCTCTGGAGACCCGGGACTTGAGCTGATGCGTCTGGCATCCAGAAACATGATCAACGGGGAGTTAAGTCCTGGAGGGATGCTATGATGACACAAGCCAAGAATGTGTCCCAGGCCAGAGAAACATCACAGCTTGCAAGACAACAGCCTGTGTTTTCTAACCACCTATCTATGTAAATATTTGTGGATCTTTCCCCTGAGGTCTGGAAATTTTAAAATAAAGCAGCCATACACACTCAGCTTTTCCCTTCATCAGTCTTTCCCTTACCTAAGACCCCTTGACATGACTTACTTAGAAATATAAGAGAACATCTCTTAGAGTAACGAGTCCCTTAGCGTCTGGGTTTTACATAAAATAATAATAATAATAATTTTTATTTTATTCTGATTTATTTACAAAATTTGAATACATTGTTATTCACAAAATATCCTTCCCATTTCCTTCACCTCACCCACCCATCGAACTATGCAACCCTATGATTAGACCCTTTATGAGGTGGATTGATTCAGTGACTGGGGTAATAGAGGTAGGTGTGTCAGAGATGGTGAGATTGGCACAGGATAGGGCGGAGTTTAGGACTGTTTTACAGAGGGTTGTTATGAGTCGCAGGCGACTCAACGGCACATAACAACAACAACTTGATTAAACACTGTACCTCATCCTGTTTCTTGTGGGTTTTTGTTTTTGTTTTTGTTTTTTTAAGATGAAAGGAAAGGTTACATATAACATTGTCATTTCATACTGTGTTGCCTCTGGCTTCATTATCCATCAATAACTTCACTAATTCCAAAGAAAATGTTGATATGCAACTAAACAATTCAATCTGCAGCAGAGGCCAGTAATTTAGATCTCTGGCGCCTCAGGACTCAATTTCAAAGTCTACACATTTAATTTTTCTACCGTGAGACATGAAAAGTAACTTGGATCAGTTGAGGTGGGCTGGATGTTATGCTATTGTAACAAAAGCCCCCACACCTTAATGGATCTAACAAAGGTTTTTGCTTGCTCAGCCCTATGTGTAACACAGAGTAGCTAGGAGCTCCATTCACCTTTGAAAGGAGCTCCCAACTAGCTGACAGACAAGCACTTACCATCTCAAATTATCAACTGCAGCAACTGAAAGGAAAGGGAAATGTGGTGATTCTCATACAGGCCTTTAGTGCTGTCCAGAAAATTCACATGTCACTTACCCTCCCCTGTCATCTGCCAGAATTAGTCATGGCCACACCTAGCCTAAGAGGTCAGGCAAGTGTAATCCTAGCACATGGTCAGAATGGGAAGAAACTAGAAATATTCGGTGAAAAACCATTAATGACTCCCACAGTATCTACCTGCCCAAAACCAACCAAACACTAGGCCATGTGATACAAGTCAGAAATGAAAATAGCTTAAAGTAGATGAGATGATTTCATACAAGACTTGGGTCAATTTGGCCTCCAGGAAAGAGCAGAGTTGGATGGACTTTGAAAAAGTCATGAGTTACAAGATGGGAGGATACGGGCAAAAGCTCAGGAGTAGAGCTGAACATGATGTTGACAGATGATCGTAAGAAAGCAGTTATTGCCAGGTGGAGTCCTCCCACTCACACCAGCTCTGTGCACAACCGAGTGAAACACTGCCCTGTCCTTTGCAGCTCTCCCCATCTCCACTGTGTTTCAAGACTTTGTGCAGTTACTATGTGAATCTGTCTCACTGAAAGTCTTCCTCTCCTTCTCTCACTCTCTATCCTTCCAAGCATGATGTCCTTTCTAGGAAGTAGCCCCTACTGAAAACTGTGGACTCAACTATAACTCATAGTGACCCAGTGAACAATTTAGAAGCCTGCCCTATCCGACTCCGTCTGCGCCACCTCCGTCAGGCTTAAGCCCACTGTTGAAGTCATTGTGTCAATCCATCTGGTTGAGTCTTCCTCTCCCACTCTGACCCTCTCCCTTCCCCAGCATAATGTCCTCCTCAAAGGCCTGGCCCCGCATGACCATATCCTCAAAATACGTGAGATGAAATTTCAGCATTTTGGCCTCTATAGAGCACCCTGCTTACACTTCCTCCAAGACAGACTCGTATTTTCTTTAGTCATCCATGGAGTATTCATTACTCTGCTCCAACAACACAACTCAAAGGCTTCAATTCTTGTTCTTCCTCATTTCTTGTCCAACTTTTGCATGTGTCTGAAGCAACTGAAAATCCTTTCGTTTTAGTCAGGTGCACCTTAGTCATTAAGCTAACATTTTTCTCCTTAGAACTCTGAAAAGCTCCTTGGAGATTTGCCCACTTCAACCGGTTTGGGTTTTGTTGCTGTTGTTGTTTTTTGGGTTTTTTTCATTTCTCAACTGCTGATACCATGAGTATTGATTATAGAGAAATTAAGTTCCTGACAACTTCAATTCATCATAATGCTGTGTAGTGGTCCAGTAATGAGAATTTTTGTTTTCTTGATATTGATATGTAACCCATATTGTCTTCTACATTAAGTGCTTCAAAAAAACCTCACTTTCTGCAGACAAGGTTGTGTCATCTGCATTATGCAAGTTGCCGATGAGTCTTCCAACCTGACACAACATTCTTCTTCACTTCATATAGTCCAGGTTCTCAAAGTACCTGCTCGGCATACAGAGTGATTAAGCATGGAGAAAAGACACAAGCCTGACACCCACTTTTCCTAGTGTTAAAAGTCCAGTGTTCCCTTGGCACAGCTGCTCTTGGTCTATTTATAGGTTTTGAATAAGCACAGTAAATTGTTCTGAGATTCCTCTTCTGCTCAATGTTAGCCATAATTTGTTATAATCTACACAGTCAAATGCCTTTGTATAATCAATACACAAATAAACATCTTTCTAGTATCCTCTGTTTTCAGTAAAGATCCATCTGACATTGTTGTTGTTGTTGTTGTTGCTACTGCTATTATATGCCAAGGAGTAGCCTGCGGCCCATAGCGCCTTTGTGTACAATAGCTCTGAAGCCTGCCCTGTCCTGAGCCAGTCTCACTGATTCAAACACACCAACCCCCATTGCACCAGTCACTGTATTGACCCATCTCATCCAAGGTCTTCCTTTCCTGTGCTGTCCCTTCACCATTCTGAGCATGATGTCCTTCTCCAAGGTCAGGGCCCTCCTGGCCACATGCCCAAAGTACATGAGACAGAGTTTCAAAATCTGACATTAGTAGTGTTGACATCTCTTGTGTCATGGCCTTTTTAGAAGCCAAGATGAATTTCTGGAAGTTTCCTGCTTATTTATGTACTGATCCAGTCATTTTAAAATAATCTTCATCAAGATTTTATTTGCATATAATACAATAATTTTCACACACTGTGGGGGTCATCTTTCTTTTCTTTTTTTTTTTGAATGGGAATAAATCAGGATCACTTCCATTTGGTTGGCCAAGTATCTCTCTTTCAAATTTCTTGACATGAACTGGTGAACAGGACCAGGGCTGCATGTGTTTCTTTGTTGTTAGGTGCCATCGATTTGTCTGATACTTATAGCGACTCTATGTACTACACCTCTGAACTCTGCCCGATCCTGAGTCAATCTCTGTCTTTGATCTATCTACTTCCATTACCCCAGTAACTGTCAAGCCACCTGATGTAGGGTCTTCCTCTCCTGCACTTCCCCTCCAACCTTCCATGCATAATGTCCTTCTCCAAGGACTATCCCCTCCCGGCAACATGCCCAAATTATATGAGATAGAGCTTCAAAATCCTTTCCTCCAAGAAGCAGCTTGATTTCACCTTCTGCAGGACAGATCTGCTTATTATCTTGGCAGTGCATGGTATGTTCAATACTCATCTCCAGCACGACTCAAAGGCATCAATTCTGCTTCTGTCATCCTTAGTCTTCATGAATCTAACTCTTTGATATAGCAAGTAATTGTGAAGACCATGGCTTGGATCAGGCACACCTTAGTCTCTAGACTGACATTGTTGCTCTTCAGCACTCTGAAGAGGTCCCTGACAACAGATTTTCCTAATGCAATTCATCTTTTGGCTTTCTGACCGTTGGTGCCAAGAGTGTTGATTGTGGAACCAAGCAAGCTGACATGTTAACACTCTCAATCTTTTTTCAATCTATCACAATTTTGCCAAATTGGTGCTGTGGTGAGAATCTTGAGCTTTAATCCATATTTAAGACTACAGTCTTTGACCTTCTGCAGCAAACACTTCAAGTCTTCCTCAGTTTCAGCAAGCAATGTTGTGTCATCTGCATAACACAGGTTACTGATAAGTCTTCCTCCAATCCTGATGCCATATTCCTACTCATAAAGTCCAGCCTCCCAAATTATCTGTTCCATGTACATGTGGGAAAAATAAGGAGATAAGATGCATGCCTGATGTACACCTTTTCTGATTTTGAATCATGCAGTGTTTCCTTGCTCTGTTCTGACAACTGTCTCCTGGTCTAAGTGTACGTTTTCTATGAGCACAATCAAGTGTTCTGGGATTCCCATTATCCTCAAGATTAGCCACAATTTTTCTGTGATCCACACAGTCAAATGTCTTCACATAGTCAATGAAACACAGATAGACACTCCTCTGGTCCTCTCTGCCTTCAGCTAAAATCCATTTAACATTGATTATAATGTCCCTCATGCCACGGCCTCTTCTAAACCCAGCTTGAACATTCAGGAGTTCTCTGTTGATATACTGTTGCAGTTGTTTTTGAATAATCTTCATCAGGATTCTTCTTGCTTGTAATATGAGTGACATTGTACAATAATGTCCACACTCTGTTGGGCTAGGGTTTTTTTGGAATGAGAATAAATATGGATCTCCTCCAGTTAGTTGGCCAGATAGTTGCCCTCCAAACTTCTTCCACAACGTAGTGAGCACGTCCAGGACTACATCTGTTTATTGAAATATATCAGTTGTTAATCTATCAGTGCCTGGGGGTCTTGTTTTTTGCTAATTCCTTCAGAACAGCTTCAACTTCCTCCTTCTTCACCATTGCCTTTTGATCATACATTGTCTCATGAAATTTTTCTATCAGCCAATTATTTTCTGTACAGTCACTCTGAATATTCCTTCCATTTTCTTTTTTTTTTTAAATTATGCTGATTTATTCACAAATTTTGAATACGTTGATTTTCACACATGATCTTTCCCATTTCCTTCGCAACCTCCCCCATCAATTTGTGCGACCCCATGATTCTAACCCTTCCATCCTCACCCGTCAGCTGCCACCCTCCTCCCCCCCTTGGATCCTCAGACTCATTTTACAGTAATGGTTTCCTATAGTATTTATCCTTATGGGACCGAGTTCGTTAGTTAGTCCTTATGGGACTCAGCATAATGCTTTCCAGTCCCTCCCAAGTTAAATAGTAATTTACAAAATCATTGTTCCTACATGGTGCATTGTTGTTGTTGTTGTTGTTATGTGACGTCGAGTCGTTTGAGACTCATAGCGACCCTATGTACAACAGCTCTAAACTCCGCTCTGTCCTGTGCCAATCTCACTGCCTCTGACACACCCATCCTGATTACCCCAGTCACTGAATCAATCCATCTCATAGAGGGTCTTCCCCTCTTGTGCCATCCCTCCACCCTACCAAACATGATGTCCCTCTCCAAGGACCTGTCCCTCCTTTCAACATGCCCAAAGTATGTCAGACAAAGCCCCAGAATTCTTGCCTCCAAGGAGTAGCTTGGTTTAACCCTCTCCAGGATGAATCTGTTTGTTTTCTTGGCAGTCCATGGTACATTCAATACTCTTCTCCAGCACCACAGCTCAAAGGCATCAATTCTTCTTCTGTCCGCCCCAGTTATTTTCCAACTCTCTGATACATAACAAGTGATTGCAAAGACCAGGGCCTGTATCAGGCATGCCTTGGTCTCCAGAGAGACACCGTTGCTCTTGAGTACTTTAGAGAGGTCCCTAACAGCTGACTTCCCCATCACAATGTGAATGTATGATAATTACTCAATCTATGTGATTGTGATTGGAAATCTGGGATGTTACCATGTTCTTGTGATGGTGAATAAAAAATGGCTATGAACATTGGTGTACAAGTCTCCAGTTGAGCCTCAGTTCTCATTCTCTCTGGGTATATTCTAAGCAGTGGAATAGCTGGGTCATAAAGAATTTCTATGTTCAGCTTTCTGAGAACACACCAAATTGCCTTCCAGAATGGTTTTACCATTTTACAATCCCACCAAAAATGTATAAGAGTTCCTATCTCACCACATCCGCTTCAACATTTATTACTTGCTGTCCTGTTCCTTCTATTTTCTTTTGCTGCTTCCTGGATCATTCAACATTCTGCCCATAGCATCTTTAAGTATTGCAACTTGAGGCTTGAATTTGTTCTTCAGTTCCTTTAGTTTAAGAAATATCGAGCGAGTTCATCCTTCTTTATTTTCTGACTCCTGAGGCCTTATTTCTTTGCCAAAACTAGTGTGATACTATTAGGTCTTTCAGGAAGCTCTGATGGCCTAGTGACAAGAAGCTGCATCACAATCCAGAAGATACATGGTTCAATCTTCTCCCGTAGGATCAGCTATGAGTTGGTCCCGACTCTATGATACACAACAACAAGGGAAGAGAGAGAGGAGTTAATAGGTGCTTCAATCCCAAGCATCTCTTAAGGCACCTTGGAGTTCCTAGTGTACATAGCAGTGTGCAAGATATACTTTATTTGAGCTTAGAACACTGGTAAAATTATACTTCCACAGGTTTTTCCCCTTTAATAACTCTTTCAATCCATCTCATGTAGGGTCTGTCTCTCTGCCCTCCCAAGCATGATGTTCCTCTCCAAGAACTGGTCCCTCCTTGAAATGTGTCCAAAGTATGTCAGATGAACCTTCAGAATCCTTGCCTCCAAGGAGCAGCCTGGTCTAACCCTCTCCAAAACGAACATGTTCATTCTCCTAGCAGTCCATGGTATATTCAATACTCTTCACCAACACCAGCTCAAAGGCATCAATTCTCCTTTTATCATCCCTAGTCATTGTCCAGCTCTCTGATGTATAGCAAGTGATTGCAAAGATCATGGGTTGTATCAGACATGCCTTAGTCTCCAGACTGACATCATTGCTCTTCAGTACTTTGGAGAGGTCTCTGACAGAAGACTTTCCAAATACAATTTGTCTTTTCATTTCCTAGCTGCTGATGCCAAGAGTGTTGATTGTGGAGCCAAGCAAACTAAAGCTATTTACAGTCTCAATCTCTTCGTTATCTATCACAATGCTGCCAGAGACAATGAGAGTGGCATAGTACAGAGCAGGGTTTAGGGCTGTTGTACATAAGATCACTATGAGTTGCAGGCAACTCGACAGCACACACCACCAACAACAACAATATCTCTTTCAGATATGCAGGCTAGGTTTATTTAGAAGAAGCTGTGCTACTTACTAGGAATATTATAACTAACATTAGATAAATTTGGCTGAAAGCACAGAGTACCAGAGGAATGTGTATGTTTCATTGACTATACAAAGGCATTTGTCTATGTGGATCACAAAAAAAACTGTGACTAACTCTGAGAAGAATGGGAATCCCAGAACATTTGACTATGCTTATGCAAAACTGATACTTGGACCAGAAGGCAATCATCGGAACAGAGCAAGGAAACACTACATGGTTCAAAATCCGGAAAGGTGTAT
>NW_006399774.1:13383523-13412807 GCF_000299155.1 Elephantulus edwardii
ATGGGTTTGTCCTATAGAGGTTGAAACCAGGCTGCTCCTTGGAGGCAAGGATTCTGAGGCTTCATCTCACATATTTGGGGCATGTTGCAATAAAGGACCAGTTCTTGGAAAGGGACATCATGTTTGGAAGGCTAGAAGGACAGTGCAAGAGAAAAAGACCCTTTGATGAAATGGATTGATTCAGTGACTGGGGTAATGAGGATAGGTGTGTCAGAGACAATAAGATTGGCACAAGATAGAGCAGGGTTCAAGGCTGTTGTTCATAGGGTCACGATGAGTCTCAGGTGACCCGATGGCACAGAAAAACAATATCTCTTTTGTCTTATGTGTGTAATGAAAGTAGGGTATGTAACTTTCAATATATGTGGGAATATGAACACGTGCTCCAAAACCTTCCAATTATGCACCCCCCAAATTATTATGCCAACTGTTAAAAGATCACCCACAAGATTACAGAACCAAACATTAGAATCCAAAGCTACGAAGCCATCTATCACTTGATGGGCCAACATCTTGTCTAGAGAAGTGAGCTTAACATCTATCCTGTTTTGCTCTATAACATTTACATATCTGTAAGCAGCAGCTAAGAGATTAAAATATTATGTAGCACCTCTAGCAATCTCAGAGTGCTGTGGGGATAAACACTGTAAGTCAGGGCCCACACAGGCTTTTAGTTGAGACTCCCTGATACCTTGGGATATAGGGAAACCACAAATAAAAATCCTTCACAAAAAAATGTAATAAGCTTCTAGTCATTATAGTCCCAGTCTGAATTTAAGTGATCTTCTCCTGCTCAAATTACTTGCCAAAAGTAAAAGTAATGGCTGTTCTGAAGATAACATCAACCCAGGTCCCTATAATTGTTCATATATGATGCCCAATATTCAATCAAAATTACGAGCCATAGTAGGAAAGGAGATGAAGTGACTAAAAACTAAACAAGAGAATATATTACAGAAATAGATTCGCTGTCAGATCAGACATTGGGCCCTTAAGTATGGAATTAAAGAAAGGATCCCTGGTGGCACAGACTGTAAAGCATCAGGCTGACAGCCAGTGGTTGTCAGTTCACCAACCTCTCCAAGGGAGAAAGTTGGGGATTCTTTCTCCCATAACAATGTACTCATGGAAACCTGATGCAAGGTTGCAATGTCTAGAAACCTACTCACAGCAGTGTTGGGTTTCTTTCAGTTTGGTAAAGACAATGAGCCCTGGTGTCATAGAGATCAAAGTGCCAGCTGAGACGTTCATGATTTGAACGCACTTTCTCCTTCACAGGAGGAAGATGTAACAGTTTGCTTTCATAAAGATTACAGCTTTGGGAACCTATGAGGCAGTGGTACAGTCCTATGTGGTCATGTTGTTGTTATGTGCCGTCGAGTGAGAACTGACTCGTAGCTGAGCCTCCAATGGAGGCTGTAAATCACACAAGAAAAGACTGTGCATCTTTCCTCCATGGAGCAGCTGTGGATCCCCACTTCCAGAGAGGCGCCATCTGAGTTACCAGTGTGACTGTCTGCCTTCTACAGCACTACAGCTCCTGAGAAGACACTGTGAGTCAGAGTCAACTCGACAGCAGTGGAGCTTGGTGAATTACAAGTTCATAAAATAGGTAACAGAATGGAAAACTTTCACCAAAATGTATAAAATAATGAAATGGGTATTTCAAAATTGAATTACAGTAACTGGATTTAAGGACTTGGCAAATTAGACACGGAAGACAGGAGTATTAGGAGCCTGAAAGACAACTCAGTGGAAATTATCCAACTGACTGAAAGAAAAAAGATGAAAAAAAGTGAATGACAGAAAAGACAATGTGATACTGTGGAACTGTCTAAAATATAGGTCTTTGAAGTCCTAACAGGGAAAGGAGAGAAAATAAGACTGCAGCAGTACATGAAAATAACAAATCAGGGGTGGGCAAGGGAGAACCCCACAAAACCAACCCATTTTGGAGCAGATTCTAAGTCATAAAATCTATTAGAGTCCTATCTTTCACCACAGCTACTCTCCATCAGATTTCCAAGGCCATACGTCTTCACAGGAGCAGATTCCCATCTTTTCCCCACAGAGTAGCTGGAAGATTCAAACCACTGACTTCAATTAGCAAAGAAACATGGCCCAGAGCAGCAGGCCCCCACGGCTTCTTCTATGAAGACACAGTGGCTAACAACGTTCCCAAAATTATGAAGGAACTCAATCTGAGATTCTAGAAACCACATGACTTCCACATAGAAAAAATGTGGAGGCTTTACTCTTACTCCAAAATTCATTACCATCAAGTCAGAGTCAGCTCATAATCGATTGTCTGGTGGGTTTTTAGAGGCTGTAAGTTACACAGGAAACTGTACATTTTTCTTCTAAGAAGCAGCTGGTGTATTTGAGCCACTTGCCTTTGGGATGGCAATATAAATCCTTACCATTCGGCCACCAGAGCTCACCAACATAACATCTAAAAATTTTAAAAAAAAAAAAAAAGAAAACCATCTGATGAGTGGTCAGATGTCACTCTACAGTAGCCTCTAATTAATGACATAGGAAGTGGTATTTCTAAAATGAATCTTACTTTTTATTCTTGTCCTACAGAAGTAAAGCCGACTATAAAGTTTTAAAATTCGTTTTTAAAAATACCTCACTATGCCTTGTTACAATAGAGCATTTGTTTTCAACACACAGGCCACTGTCAACCTCACTTGATATCCATGTTCAAGTTTTTCCACTCAGATCTTTGTAGTAATGAAAGGTCAGAAAAATACTCAACTGAGCTCACAGCTACTAAACGAACTTAATTTAAACAAGAGAACAAAAACAGAGTTTGCGTTTTCTAAGTGTGCCTTGAGCATTTTCTAGCAGATTGGCCCAACAGTGCAAAGTACATTTGTCTGCAAGAGAAAAGGACACAGAAGAGTTAAGGTTAAAAAGTGTGGTCTCAGACTGTGTGTGTGTGTGTGTGTGTGTGTGTGTGTGTGTGATATTTAGACAAAACTTTTATAAAAATTAAAGCAATAGTAATAACTGAGTTCCAGGAGCATTGACTCTAGGACAAAAAGAGTATCTTTAAGTCATTTCATAGGGACCCTGTGATGTCATAGGGTTTAAGTCTTTCATGACAGAACTACTCTTTAGTTTTTTTTTAATGTCACGTTTTCATTGATGTAAGGTATGCTGACTCCATGAGAGTTTCTGGAATTTTGTTAGGAAGTATAAATTTTTATACGTATGTCAGAGGACTCATTTGTCCCTCTAAATTTTAGGGTAGGATTACAGGGTACTCATGTGTTACTCTGGCCTCTGAGAGGTAAAATTATGTGGAACACATGTATTACTCTGCACTCAGTGGGTAGAACTAGAGAGAGACACACACCCCTCTAGATTCTGCATGGGCTTCTCGATACTGCGACAGGCATGTACAATATGTTGTTTTGTTGTTGATTGTCGTCGAGTTGAGCACTACTCATAGCATTATATGTATGATAACAGCCCAGAACAGAAGGTACATTGCAAAGAGGACTGGGGGGAGGAGAGAAGGGAGGTAACTGTGCAACAATGGATGTTGTGTTTTTTTTTAAAAAAAAAGTCAACTGGGGAAGGGGGCTGGAAGGGATAGGGTATAAAAATGCACAAAAATGAATAAATGAAAATCTAACTTCTGTAAACTTTTGTTAAAATCACAATTAAGATAAAAAATATTATTTTTTAAAAAGGAATGAAAGAAACATAAATGTAAATTGCTACATAAAACAAACCAGTCTAAAACAGTTATATAAGATTCCAAATACATGACATTTTTAGAAAGGCAATACTCTAGAGATAGTAAGACTATCCATAGTCTCAGGGGTCCAAGGGAAGAGAAGGGACAAAAGCGGGCACATGGGGCATTTTTAGGGCAGTAACACTGTTCTGTATTACAATGCAACAGTAGACACATACCATTATGCATTTGAAAGACACTACTTGAAAAATGAGTTACATTGGGAAAATCTGCTGTCAGGATCTCTCTGATGTGCCAAAGAGCAACAATGTCAGTTTAGCGACTAAGGTGTGCCTGACCCAGGCAGTAGTTTTCTCAATTGCTTGGTATGCATCTGAGAGCTGGACAGTGAATAATGACAGGAGGAGAAATGATGCTTTTGAAGTGGTGATGGAGAAGAGTATTGAACATATCATGACTGTCAAAAGATACTACACTTGATCTTAGCCAAAAGGCCGAGAAGCCATGACTGCCAAGAGAACAAATAGGTGTGTCCTGGAGAAGATGAATTTGCTCCTTGAAGGCAAGAATTTTCAAGTTCCGTCTCACATGTTTTGTGCATATCACAAAAAGGGACCTATTCTTGGAGAAGGACATCAGACTTGGAAGGGTCGACATAGAAGAGGAAGACCATGGATGAGATGGATTGATACAGTAACTACGGAAATGGGATCAGATGTGTCACAGATGGTGGGGTTGGCTCAGAATAAGGCGAGGTTCAGAGCCAATGTTCATATAGGGTGACTGAGACGGCACACAACCACAATGTGAGACTGCACAACACAGTGATTCTTACTCTGAACTATAGACTTGAGCTAACTGTAATGTCTCAATCAGCATCATTCATCAGTTGTAACAAATGTATCACAAAGCAAGATGTTGATCACAGAGGAAGCTGTGCAAAGGGAGGACTGAAGAGGATCACCCTCTGTAGATATCCCCATTCTGCTCGACTTCTTTGTAGAACTAGGACTGCTTTAAAAAATTAAAGCCTCTTCTAATGGATGAACTTCTAAGTGAAGAGAGAACATCAGAAGGGACAGTCTGAGGTAGAGGAAATAATCTAAGAGAGAGACCTCCCTCCTGTCCCTTCCTCACGCTGTTGGCAAAGTAGAGTGGGCACCCACATTACTGGGTCTCAAGGGTCCTGGCGAATGCAGGCTTACCTTCTGTTTGCTCACTTTGTTTTCACCTACCTTTTTACACAGTCATCAGCAGGAGATTGCAGAGTGGAGCATACTCAGGGTGGGAGTGGGGGCGGTGCAGTGGGATTGTATACCAATGAAGGAATTTTTCTTTTACTTTTCAAAGGGAACAGCAAACTGGGGCGGGGTGGGGGGGAAGTGCAACAATGAATGAATGGAAATCCAAAATCTCTGTAAATGTTCATTAAAAGTAATAATGAGAGAGAGAGACTGTTGGAGGATATACCCTGGTGGTAGTGCGCATTTGGCTTGAAAGATATCCCCATTTGTTTACTAAATGTGTGAAGCTACATATAATTTAGAGGGAATGTTGTTGTCATTGTTATGCACCATCAATTAATCTGCGACTCATAGCAACCCTATGTACAACAGCTCTGAACACTGCCCTGTCCTGAGCCAGTCTCACTGACTCCGACATGCCTACTCCCATGACGCCAGGCACTGTGTCAATCCATCTCATCCGGGCTCTTTCTCTCCTGGGCTGTTTCTCCACCCTTCCAAGCATGATGTCCTTCTCCAAGGATCAGTCACTTCTGGCCACATGCCCAAAGCATGTGAGATGGACCTTCAGAATTCTTGCCTCTAAGGAACAGCCTGGCTTCACCTGCTCCTGGACGAACCTGTTTGTTCTCCCATGGTATATTCAATACTTTTCTCCATCACCACAGCTCAAAGATATCAACTCTCCTTCTATCATCCCTAGTCATTGTCCAGCTCTCTGATGCATAGCAAGTAATTGCAAAGACTGTGGCCTCTATCAGGCACAACTTAGTCTCCAGGCTGACATTGTTGCTCTTCAGTACTTTAGAGAGGTCTCTGACAGAAGACTTACCCAATGCAATTGTAATACCCTGGCTCCTGGTACCAAGAGTGTTGATCGTAGAGCCAAGAAAACTGAATCTGTCAACAATCTCAATCTCTTCCTCATCTATCATGATGCTGCAAATCGGCCCAGTGGTGAGAATTTTTGTCTTCTTGATGTTGAGCTTCAATGCATATTGAAGGCTGCAGTCCTTGACTTTCTGCACCAAGCACTTCAGGTCCTCCTCTGTTTCGGCAAGCAGGGTTGTGACATCTGCCTAACACAAATTGTTGATGAGTCTACCTCCAAGAGCCCAGCCTTTATATATCTATACAATGAATATACTGTTGTTAATTTCATTATCTTTTGTATCTTCCAGAGTGTTAACGTGTCTTGGTCCTCTTTACTGTAGGCATTATTTTTGTGTTACATGGTGACAACTGGTGGTGTGTTTACCAGGTTCTGATTTGACGTCAATGAGAATGAGGATCACTATGTTGGTTTAGGGATCTCTCGTGGTGATACATCAGGAAGTTGAGCTACTCACCCAAAGGCAGAACCTCTCTGACGATCTGAATCCTCCAGCAACATCTTGGGAGAAAGTGGACAACCTCTTCCCACACAATTTACAACCTCTGAAAACCTGCTGGAGGGTCACCTTTAAGGTGGTTCCAACCTGACACCAATGAGTTGAGATTCTTGGTTTTTTCTTCCTTTATTTCTTTTTGCTTTGTTTTTCCCATTGGGTTATTTTCCTGTCAGACATTGTCACTTCATTGTCTGCTCCAACTATCTTGTCCTTAACCTTTAGAGATTTAAGCAAGAGATTTAGGAAAATATTCTAATTCTTTTTATTGCAACATCTGTAAAGACTAGACCAGTCACATTTTACTCCCTGCCAACATGCTTGAAATAAATGAGACTTTTCATCTCACATGAATAGGCTAGAAATCTGTCTCTCAACATGAACTTGCTTTAGTTAGGTCCAACACAGAATACTTCAGAGTTAAATGAGTTTGACCGCAGGGCAGTCTAAAATCTGCTCTAGATGGAAACAGCACAAAACGATTCAGTGAGTGCCATACTGTTTATAGGTTCCGTTTGTTGAAAACTTTTCAAGTCTTTCTTCGTGACATTTACAGAGCAGTTTGAGGAATGTTTAGTAAAATAGACTATGAAAATGTCTTTCTTCATCTGCATTACCCATTTATACACAGCCAGTATCTAATTACGGCTCAAGATTGACTCTAAAAATGTGGCGAAGGAGGTAATCATCCAATCCTTTGGGATCAATCAAACTGAGTCCTGCAGGAAAACAGTAGTGGAAGGCAGTAAGACAGAAGGCTTCACCAAACCACATGGAAAGAAAGACCTCTCCCTCTGCAGAGTTGAATGGCAGATCAAATAGACTCTATGTGTTGGTTTTTGTTTTGTTTGTGTGGTGTTCTGTTTTCTTTTTTATTTGACTGAGTTCTAAGATGCAAGGGAAATCATCAATGGCAAAATGGTGTGATTGTTTTTGTTTTGTTTTGTTGAAGCCTTTCAGTTGAAATCAAGATAAAGAGTTTTGGTCTTTAAACTAAGGCTTCAGGTAGAGTTGACATAAAGGCCAACGGTGACACAACTCTTCAAAGAAAGAACCCGTGTTCATTGCAGCCTTGGCCACAAGAGGCAAAAGGTGGAAAGAAACGAAATGTCCATTAACAGATAAGTGTGGTGCATACGTACATTGGCATATCGTTGTTGTCAGATACTATCAGGTACGACTCACAGCAACCAGCCTACCCTATGCCACCTTCGTCATTGCAGCAGTCATGGTGCCAATCCGTCGCACTGAGAATCTTCATCTCTTTTGCTGACCCTCCCACCTCTCCAAGCATGAGGTCCCTCTCCAGGGAACAGCTTCTCCTAGCACCATGCCCAAAGTATGTGAAACAAAGCTTCATTATCTTTCCCTCCAAGGAGCACTCTGCCTGTATTTTTTCCAATCCATCTCTGTTTATTCTTTTGACAATCCATGGGATATTCAGTACTGTTATCCAACACCACAGCTTACAAGCATTAATTCCTCTATGTCATCTTTATTCATTGTCTACCTCTCAGATGCATAGTAAGTGATTGAAAAGGCCATGACCTGAATCCAGGGCACCTTAGTCCTTAAACTGACATCATTGCTCTCCAGTATTGTAATGAAATATTACTATCCCAGAAAAATAAACAAAATCTTGATACTAATGACAACATGGATAAACTTTGAAACCTTAAAATGAATCAAGTCACTAAACACAAGTATGTTGTTGTTAGGTGCCGTCAATTCACAGACGACTAATAACAACCCTATAAACAAAAGACCTAAACACTGTTCATAGGGTTTCCAGAGGCAAGCCATTTCGGAATTGGATGCTACTCCTGCTTTCAAGCTTGTTTTAATCGGGGAGCTCCACCAAACACTGTCCACCATGGGTGATCATTATGGCATTTGGCACATCAGTGTCACGGCGTTTAGCATCACATCAACCACGAGTTACCTCTGTACAGCAATGCACAGGCCAGTACTATACCACTTACAGGAATGTTTGACACACAAAAAATTTAAGCCAGGCCTGAGGGCCACAGTTTAAAATCACCCACCTTGAGCTTGGTTGCATAATCTTCAGTGCAGCCTAATGCTGCCGACCAAAAGGCTTTTTAACTAGGAGGCTGTACCCATCCCACCCCCCACCCCCTGGCCACTTAGTGAATCAACTTTCCACCCTAATGCTCACCAATCTTGCCCACCAAGCTCCTGTAGAAGCCAGCTCCTGTAGATGGCTTTCAAAATGGATTCCAGCCATGCTGCCAAATAGTATGATTTTATTGATAAACCCTTCAGATAGGCAACCACAAGTCTCTATGAGAATAACTGACTCAGTGGCAGTGGGTCAGTTGATACAGAGATCACAGCTGAACAGCAGTCACTGTTGTTGTTGTCATGTATCATCCAGAAATGACTCATAGCTGACCCTCCAACCGGCTTTCAGAGGCAGTGAACTGCACGGGAAGAGACTGCCCATCTTTCTCTCAGGGAGCAGCGGGTGGATTTCAGCTGTGTATCTGTAGGTTGACAGTGAAGATCCACTAAGACCTCTGAGTGGCAGGAAAGAAGGAGAAAGGAGAACTCTGTTTATCTCGCACTGAGCTTCCTTTATAGAGATGGAAATACAGATATTGGTAATAGTGGTACACTATGATTTTTTTTTTTAATGGTTTCACTGACTTGTGCAAGTGACAAATGCTGACATGGAAAATGTGTTATCTATCTTTTTCATGACAATAACTCTTTTAAAAGTTTTTAAGTTCAGTTGAAGTTGTTGTTGTTGTTGTTGTCATGTGCTATTGACTCACCTGCCCATAACAACAGCTCTGAAGCCTTCCCTGTCCTGAGCCAGTCTCATTGACTCTGACATACCTACCCGCATTGCACCAGTTACTGTATCAATCCAACTCATCCAGGGCCTTTCTCTCCTGCACTGTCCCTCCACCCTTCCAAGCACGATATCCTTCTCCAAGAATCTGTCCCTCCTGGCCACGTGCCCAAAGTATGTGAGATAGAGTGTCAAAATCCTAGCCTCCAAGGAGAAAGTTGGTTTCACCCTCTCCAAGACGGACGGACCTATTTGTTTTCTTGGCTGTCCATGGTATGTTCAAGACTCTTCTCCAGAATCACAACTCAAAGGCATCAATTCATCTTCTGTCTTCCTTATTTATTGTCCAGCTCTCTGATGCATAGCAAGTAATTGAGAAGACTATGACCTAGATTAGGTGTATCTTAGTCTCTAGACTGACATCATTGCTTCTCAGTACTCTGGAAAGGTCTCTGACAGCAGATTTACCTAATGTAATTTGTCTTTTAATTTCCTGACTGCTGGTGCCAAGAGTGTTGATTGTGGAGCCAAGCAAGCTGTAACTGTTAACAACCTCAGTCTCTTCTCCATCCATCATAGTTGACCAGTGGTGAGACTCTTTGTCTTCTTGATGTTGAGCTTCAATCCATATTGAAGACTACAGTCCTTAACCTTCTGCAGCAAGTACTTCAGATCCTTCTGAGTTTCAGCAAGCAAGGCTGTGTCATCTGCATGATATAGGCTGTTGATGAGTCTTCCTCCAATCCTGATGCCACATACATCTTCATAAAGCCTAGCTTCCCAAGTGGTATGTTCTGCATACAGATTGAAAAGGTATGAAGACAGGACGCATCCCTGATGCACAACCTTCCTGATTTTGAACCATGCAGTGTTTCCCTACTCTGTTCTGAGGATTGCTTCCTGGTCCAGGTGTAGGTTTTGCATAAGCACATTCAAGTGTTCTGGGATTCCCATTCTCCTCAAGGTTAACCACAATTTGTTGTAATCCACACAGTTAAATGCCTTTGCATAATCAATGAAACACAGATAGATATCCTTCTTGTACTCTTTGCTTTCCGCTATAATCCATCTGACATTGATGATAATGTCTCTAGTGCCATGATCTTTTCTAAACCCAGCTTGTATTTCTGGTAGTTCTCTGTCAATGCACTGTTCCAGTCATTTGGCACCAAAGATGAAAAAGTTAAGATACAGACAATTTGAACAGTACAATTTACAAGCTTGATTCAAAAACCTTGATAAAATCCTAAGAACAGGCAGTCTCCTCTCCTGTAATTCACTGCCTCTAAAAGCCCGCTGGAGGGTCAGCTATGGGTCAGTTCTGACTCTGCAGCACACAACAAAAGCTAACTCCTGAAGAAACAACCGGAATGCTTTGGGAGCACACATAGATGTTTTCAAGATAGTCTCACCAGTCTGCAACAATCAAGCCCTCACTCAGCTCTCCTCAAGGAGACACACACATATTTGAAAGTGAAAGACAAGGAACAACTCCTGAACTGGAATAGTTAGTCATCTAGACCAGTCTGGTGTTGTGAGTTTACAGAGAGGACTGTTGGAGATAGAACTATTCGCGTGTGATGACCTTAAGTATATGGAAGGTGTATCCGCATTCACCACACAATGTATGATTTTAAAGAGGAAATATTATCCCAGTACATTAGAGACACTTTCAAGGGATTACAGCAATAGGTCAATTTGGGGATGTTTATGTAGAGAGACCTTGTACACGTGCTTGATGGGCCAGATCCAGATTAAACCAGCTGAGACTACCTGTGGTTGCTAGGTGCTGTCAAGTTAAGTACAACTCATAAGGACCCTATAAACCACAGATCTGAATCCTCTCCTCTCCTGTGCCATTCTCCTCATCTCTGGCACACTTGAGCCCATTGCTGCGGTCACTCTGTCAATCCATGTGGTTGAGGGTCTACCTGTCTTTCGCTGACCCTACACATCCAAGCATGATGTTCCCCTCCAAGGAATAGCCTCTCCTAGCAACATGCCCAAGGCATATGAGACAGTTTTATCATCTCTGCCTCTGAGGAGCACTCTAGCTCCACCTTCTCCAAGACACATCTGTTTGTTATTTTGGCCGTCCATGTGATATTCAGTATTCTTCTCTAATATCACAGCTCAAAGGCATCAGTTCTTCAGATGCCAGAGACGACTCAGGGTTTAGTTATTGCCAGAACTTATGGGTGTGTTTGGAGTTTTTGGAGGATTTTTTCCTATCAGTCTCCAGAGTCAGAGCCTGTCTCTAAAAGGGAAGCTCACAAGACATTTGTTTCTGCTTTAGCCCCTGGCCCAACCAGGGTTGCTGCACAAAGTAATCGTTTTCAAACCATCAATCTCAATAACCACATAATAATCTAAAACAAAACTTTAGGAAGTTAGAAAGAATTGGCAAAAAATACAATGATTTTACATTCCATTAGACTCAAGATCAAGATCAATAATAAAACTATAGATAGTAAAAAACAGTAAACACTTAGAAATTTTGAAACATTTCTCTAAATGAATGTAGACAAAAAGAAAGCTTAATTTCTAATTGGGCATTTATAATTAAAATGAAAAGACATTCAATTTTGTGAATCACAGCAAACTGTGAATAACCCTGTGAAGAATAGAAATTCCAGAGCATTTCACTGTGCTCATGTGGAACTTGTATGTTAACCAAGAGGCAGTCATTCGAACAGGACCAGAGGACACTGTGGTTTAGCTTTTGGGGGTTGTGGGGTTGTTGTTTTTTTAATTGATTTGTTTAAAATAACTCTTACCTCATTTTAAGTTTTCCATTTGCTGTTGTGTACCATCAAGTTGGAACTGACCCATATCTGACCTCTAGCAGGATTTCATAGGTAGTAAATCTCATGGGGTGGAGATTGACCATCTTTCTCCCCCAGAGTCCCTGGTAGATTTAAATCGTGTCACTTCAGCTTGGCAAAACAACAACAACTTCAGCTTGGCAACACAGCTCCATACCATGAGGCCACCAGAGCTCTCTGACACTGTGGTTTAAAATTCAGGAATGGTAAGCAAGCAATTGCTAACCAAAATTTCAACAGTCAGAAGCCATCAACTTCTCCTTTCACCATGCCTATTCAATCTGTATGCTGAGCATATAATCTGAAAAGTTGAAAAAGATTGTGGGATTAACATTGAAAGAAGATGCGTTAACAACTTATGAGAGGCAGGTGACACAACCTCGCTTACTGAAAGCAGAGAGGACTTGAAGTATTTACTGGTGAAGATCAAAGCTATATAGCCTTCAATCTGCATTGCACTTACTTTAATATAAAGAACAGGTAAGTCCTCACAACTGGACCAATAAGCAGCAACATGATAAACAGAGAAGATTAAAGTTGTTGAAATTTTACTTTTACCTAGGTCCACATCAAAGGTCTACATCAAAGGTCCTGGAAGCAGCTTTCAAGAAATCAAAGAACACATTGAATATGAAATTAAAATGAATGTATTGAATAGGCAAATAGGCTGCAAAAGATCCCTTTAAAATAGTAAAAAGCAAAGCCATTATATTGAAGAGTAAATCTACCTGATCTTAGCCACGATATTTTCAATCATCTCATATGTATCTGCTTCCTAAACCACAAGCCTCTGGAAATTCTATGAACTTTGAGAAACTATAGTTATCGAAAGGCTTCAGGTCTTTGTTCATAGGGTCCCTATGAGGCGTGCTTAACTTGGCAGCAATCAACAACAACATATGTATGTGAAAGCTGTGCAATGAATAAGGAAGACAAAAGAGACATGATATTTTTGAATTATGATGTTGGTGAAAAAGAATTAATCTAGCATAGGCTGTCAGAAGAAGAACAAATTCATATTGGAATACAATACAGCCAGGAATGCTCCTTAGAAGCAAGGATGGCAAGATCTCGTAATCACTTGCTTTGCGCATGTTATCAGGAGACAGCAGTCCTTGGAAAGGGATATTATTGTTGGAAAAGTAAAGAGCCAGGGAAAAGCATGGTTAGATGTACCGCTTGCAACAGTGGGTTCACATACCACAGCAACAACTGTGAGAAAAGCACCAGATCCCGGTCTTTTCTATGGTCTGTAAAGTACTATAAGTCAAAACTGACCCAACAGCACCCAGAACAATAAAGGAAACCTGGTGGAACAGTTGTTAAAGCACTCAACTTCTCACCAAAATAATCAGCAGGAACTCAGCAAGTGATTCTTGAGGGAAAGTTGTAACAAGCTGTCTGCTTCTGTAAAGATTACAGCCTAGAGTTGGAGTAGGTCTGCCCTGCCGTGGGGGGGTCACCGTGAGTCAGTGTTAACTCCATGGCAAGGGATTTGGGTTGATTTTTTAAGAGGGAACTTATGATGTATGTAATTATAACATGCCTTGCTCTAGGGAAAGTTGTCCTTCTGCGTCTCTCTTCTGCATTGCTACAGTACTTTGAAAATAACTCTTCTACTGGACTTCCAATGTTGTATTTCAATGCATTGTTTCTACCACTATATTCTCCAATCGGTCAAGAGCTAACATAGAACTTTGAAGATTAAAAGTCCTTGATGTTTGTAGCAGAAGGGAAAGAAGTAACAGAAGGCAAAGCGTGATGACTGTATGTAACTCATATGACCTCCTTTTCTTTTATATATATATAAATGATTTTTAATGTGATTTTATTGGAAGTTTATAGAAAACTTGGACTTCCATTCATTCATAGTTGCACATTTCCTCCCTCCATTCCTCTCCAGTCCATTTTGCTATGCACCTCCTATTCTGGACTGTTGTCATGCAAATAATGCCTAATCATATATTCCTTCTAAACAGTTCTCTCCCTCATCTGTTCCAATGCGGTGTTCATCATTTACTTCTCTTTTCTTAGTTTCCGCCCCCAACAATCAGAGAGTTTAGTTTAGTCTTGTCTCTTAGAAAGACTTGAAACTTCCAAATGCTGTGAACTAGTGAAATATTAGGAATTTCCATTCCACTGTGTTCTTTATATTTAAATCTACTATTTTGGAGTGGAGTAACTATCTGTTAAGATAAGAGCCTTGAATAGCACTGGAGATAAGTTTGCCTGAGTTGATCCCACTCCCTTCTCTGGTTTCTCTCATAAGAAAGGTTCCCCTCTGAGTCAGCTGGGTGTACATGGTAAAAGCAAATGAGCTCAGTCAGAACTTTACCAAAAATCATGAATCTTCACACAGAAAAGCTGGCACCTTCATGTAAGCGTTTTCCTGTGACACTAATGACCACATGTCCAAGAATTTAGCAGCCAAATTCTTACCCTGTCATGGGCTTCTATTTTCAATATTGGAAAGGGGAAGTAGTAGTAGTAGTAGTAGTAGTAGTAGTAGTAGTAATAGTAGTTGCTATGTACCATCAAGTTGACTATGACTCACAGAGACCTTATAAACAATAGCTCTGAACCCTGCCCTACACTCAGCCAACCTCATGGTCTCGGACACACCTTACTCCTTTGTCACAGTCACTGTGTCAATTCATCTCATACAGGGTCTCCCTCTCTTGCACTTTTTGCCTTTCCAAGCATGATGTCCTTCTCTTAAGGACTGACCCCTCGTGACAACATGCTCAAAGTATATGAGATGGAATTTCAAAATCATTGCCTCCAAAGAGCAACCTGATTTCACTCTCTCCAGAACAGACCTGTTCATTCTCTTGGAAGTCCATGATATGTTCAATACTCTTCTCCAATACCACAACTCAAAGACATTGATTCTTCTTTTTATCCAAAAGCAATTAATAAGAAACATGTTTAATCTACCAACAAATAATGAGTATCTATTTTGTGTCTAGTATTGCCTGGGAAACACAAAGAAGTCCAAAGAAACATAAGGACCTTACCCTCATCCACCTCAAAGACTCTCTGGGAATGTTGGTCCAGTATCCAAGATTCAGTCAGGTAAAGAAAGCCTCACTGATTTTCATGGAATATGGTATTTAATATAGGAATTATACCTTACACAAAGGTGGTAAGGGCTGAAGACATGAAGACTGAAAAAGCAAAGTTGGGGGCTCAAAGAAGCCAACAGCTAGACCTCACACTCTGGCTCTGGTGGAACAGTAGGAGTTGGCAGGGAAGTCTGAGAACCCAAGGGCAATCCTGGCAGCCAAAATGATTCTGCCAAAGGAGAGACCCCTGGGAAGATGTGCCTCTGTGACTCACATCCCAGTGGAGGACTTGGAACCACTGTTGGTCAGCACAGCTAGCAGCTGGGAAGACAAATTGGCCAGAGCAAAGGGTTAACTTAACCTAGGAGCCATTGACAGCTCCTTATCTATCTGTCACCATGGCCTCCGAGAACTTCTACAAGAAATGGCATTGCTTCACTCTCACCATCCACTTCTGGCAGATGTCTTTGGACCAACCTGAGCCCAGCAAAGGGGATTCAAGGAAACACAGCCCCCAAAGTGGCACAGAACAAACAAGCATAGCTCTTTACTAACTTGATGAGCACACTTTGAAGAGAGGAGAGAGGAAGGAACGGAAGGATGGGTAGGAAAACTCTTTAAAGGAGGTGCAGCTTTCAAGAGGTTCAAAGAAAAAATATGTCTTCTGTTTAAATATGGCTGCTTCCTTTCACTTCTGTTTGGTTCAAAAGTACATGAACCTTCACCAGTAACATTTCACAGAGACATGGAAAGGAGACAGAGAGACAGATGAAGAACTTCCTTCTCTGAGGCTCTGAGTCTGTCCTGGGGAAAGACCGAGCCAGCATCCTGCTGCCTGGACCCACTGGCTCACTCAGAGTGGAGGAACAAGCTTGTACAACAGCTGAAGTTTTGCATTCCCATCTGTTTCTGTGTGTCCTCGGAGACCATTTGGCCTGACAGCTCAAGAACAGAAGTCAATTTTAAGAAGTACAAACCCTGCCTGATTGCTTTGTAAAGGCAAATTTTAAACTAAAGACTGTTTTTGGAAACAACTAGAGTTTTGTTCTCTGCTGACCTCAGTGTGGTGCCTGCCTGTACCAGTGCCCACTAGGCTGGCCCAGATGGTCTCATTACCTTGTGTTACTTAGAGTGAACAGGCAGGTAAGGGAAAAGCTGATGGGATTTTAGGGAAGAGGGCGAGTGGTCACCAGTCAAGGATCAGGGTGGGGGACTCCAAAGATGGACCCTCACAAAAGGTGCATGTGCTCACATAGGGGGGTTAAAAAAGGAGGAGGTGGTTGCGAATAAAGGAGGCTCCCCAAAGGTGAACAACAACCCTCCACGAACAGTCATCCTGTTAGCAACATACCCAGATCCTCGGAAGCCATGACTAGCCTGGATCTTGTTAGTAGAATCCATGTGAGGTCAAATGGCTTAAGAGGTTTAATTGTTAATCCAAAGGCTGAAGGTTCAAATTTACTCAGCGATGTTTGAAAGAAAGTCCTGGTGATCCACTTCTGAGCAGTCTGTCTTTCAAAAGCCACAGAATAAAATAAAAAATAAAATAAAATATTTTTTTAAAAAGCCACAGATTGAGAAATTATGGTACATTCACACAGTGGAATACTATGCAGCACACAGGAGCAATAACTTTGTAAATTATTACCTAACTTGGGAGGAACTGGAGAGCATTATGCTGAGTGAACTAACTCAGTCCCACAAGGATAAATATTGGATAAAACCGCTATTGTAGAAGGAGTATAAGGATCCAGGAGGGGTGGGAGAGGCTGGAAGCAGAGGGATGTGGATGTGCCGGGTAAAGGGGATTAATCATGGGATTGTACAATTTGATGGGTGGGAGGGTGAGGGAAATTGAAAGAATTTGTTAGAATTGGTATTAGAATTTTGTAAATAAACTAGTGGAAAAAAAAAAACAAACACAGAGCACTACTCTGTTCTGTCAACCTAGGGTCTCTATCAGTAGAAACCAGGTTGACGGAGGCTCACTGTTTGTGGGGAAGAACAGTTAATGCTGCTCCGCCTCTACTTGCTGTTGTTGCTCTTGTGTTGTTAGGTGCCATGGAGTTGAGCGTGATGCTAGTGACAGCAGATCTGAACCTGTCCTCTCCTGCACCATCCTCACAATCTCTGACACACTCAAGTCCATTACTGCAGTCGCTGTGTCAATCCACCTGATTGAGGGTCTTCTCCCCTCCCACAATCCTTCTGCCTTTCCACGCATGATGTTCTTGTCCGAGGAGCAGACCCTCCTACTAACGTGCTCAACGTATGTGAGACAAAGCTTTGCCATTCTTGACTCCAAGGAGCAATCCAGCTTCGCCTTCTTCAAAGCACATCTGTTCTTTTGTCAGTCTATGGAATATTCAGTCCTCTCCTCCAACACCACAGTTCAAAGGCGTCGATCCTTCTTCTGTCATCCTTAGTCACTGTAACTATTCTTGCTTGTTTATCAGTGTTCCAACTGTACAGCTGTATCAGTTTGTTGTACTGAGGTAACTTATGTGTGTTATTCTTCCAACCTCTCCCACCCCTCCTGGATCTTTATACTCATTCTACAACAACAGGTCTTACACAATATTTATCCTTGTGGGACTGGTTAATTCACTCAGCATAATGCTCTCCTGTCTCTCCCAAGTTAGGTAATAATTTACAAAGTTATTACTCCTGCGTGCTCCATTGCCTGAATGTACCAGTGTGTCAAATGCCAGAGGGGTCACTCACAGTGGATAGGTTTTGGTAGAGTTCCCAGATTAAGGCAGACTAGGAAAAATGATTGGTCATCGACTTCTGAAATAGTTGACCTCTGAAAACCCTACAAACAAGAGAGGAACACGGATAATTATAGTTTATTTGCTTTATTGGGCCATATTCATCTCTTCAAGTAGCATGGAAGTTTCTAGATTGTATATGTTTTGCCTCCTGCTGTTGACCTCATGCCTAGTACAATTCCTGCCACATCTTAGCTTCACCCACAGTTAAAATGGACAAGAAATCTGTATGCAATAGAACAAGAGACTCGAACTTCTTAACCTCATTTTTATTCATATAGTTAAAGTGTTCTAGTAAAAATCACTGACCACTCAGCTCCAAAGGACACTCGGCTACCGCTCCTCTAACTCTCCTGATGAGAAACATGAGATGCCCAGTAACCACAAAAGAATCCTTGAAGGGCAGAGTCCGCTAAAAAGTCGTAGACTTCCGTCACTTGAACCACAGCAGGGAATTGTACACTGCACACACTGATAAGTCATCCTCACATGGTCTTTCTATCAGTTCTTAGGATCCCAAATTTCTCCTATTTCCCAAATCCTTATTCCCAGTAAGTTCTGTCTTCAGAAAAGCCTTCAAGACATAACAATTTCAACCTTAAAGCAATATTGATAGAGTCTTACTAGTCAGAACTTCTTCCAATTCTGTGTGGAAACTATGTCTCTCCCATTTCCACTCTAGATATCTCATCTTTGAAACACTGGTCCAAAGAGAAAATATTCCACTCTTAGGGTGAACTATCTTTGCCCAAACATGCACGGGCATCTGAGTGTTTCTGCTGAAGGACTTCTCAGGTCAATGGGATATAATCTTGTTGAGGAAGAGGAATTCCCAGAAGGCGCTGAAAATAAATAAACAATTTGGCAGCGATAGAAGACATTAAAAGGATTTTCCAGCCTCAACAAGAGGTAAAATAAGGCCAAAGAAGTAACTTTGAAAATATACATGGAAAAGATAATAGGATTCACTTCTAATAATAGTGCTGCTGAGAAGCTTGCTCGCCCTAACATAAGCACTCGAAAATATTTTCATGTGCAATGGCAACATGAAGATTACTGGCCCCTGTAGTTCCTTGGGGATTATTTGCCTGTGAGAAGCATATGAAGAAACCATTGGAACTGAATCCATATAACAGAAAACATCTGTTTGGGTATCTCTCAATTACAATATGTTACAGAGAGAAAAACTGGAATTTAGAAACACCAGTCTGACGCGTCAACTGGCTATTTCTGATCCAAACATCTCTTAGATTCCCTTTGCAGCCTCAACTAGCATGGTTTTTCAAATTTATCTCTTTGTCTCCTGCAATCCTTAAAAAGTATGTGTCCCTGTAAATAAAATAAATCAGGAATATAAACAATGAAATAGTAATGAGGCCACATTCAAAACCAATTTCTTAGTATGTAAGAAAAGGGAGAGAACTGGATGAAGGTCACCGGAAAATCGAAGTCATGTAATGTGAGTCACTGATTGTAATTGTTCAGGTGGAAGATGCAAGGATTGAATAAAAAAAAATTAAAAATGACAAGAAGAAACAACGAGTCTATTTTATGAAAGCAAGAAGAAAAAAACAAGCAAACACCTTTGCTCTCATATTTTCCTCAGACAGCTTTCTTCTCTCCCTTCTTCCCAAGTCTCCATGCTCACCCTCGGCCCTCCAGCCTTTTACTTGCAATCCTAAGAAACTTGGCTAAAGTCTCCTTAAAGCTACAAATGGCACTTCAATTGCCAGACAATACAAAAAGCATCTGACTTTTTAAAATTCATTCTTCATTTGCCAGTTGGTTTGTTTTTCTTTCTGACCCCTTTGTAGATTTTCCTTCAGCCTGTCAACCCTTAAATATAGGTGTTTCCCAGAGCTTTGTCTGGGCCCTCAGCATAAGGTTCTCCTTCTTCAATCTCGGTCATTACTTTAGTCCAGACCCTCTTCCTCCTCACCTAGGAAGCCACCACAGCCTCTTCAAATCCCCTGCTCCAGATTGCCTCTCCATTTCTACCCCAACTCCAAATCATCCCTCAATTTGCTACCAGAGCCACAATTCCAGTACACAAGTCTATTTGCATCTCTCTTAGAGCTAGGAATTTTGAACATTTCTTCATGTGTTTGTTCAGCACCTAAATTTCTTCCTTGGTGAAATATCCATATCCTGGGCCCATTTTCAATGGGGTTCTTTATCTTGTTGTGCTGCTTGAGTATTTTATAAATTCTAGATATAAGTCCCTTATAAGACATGTCATTACCAAATACTTTTTCCCAGTCTGTGGCTTCCATTTTTACCCTGTTGGAGAAGTTTTTGGATGTTCATAAGGATTTTATTCTTAGAAGGTCCCATTCATCTATTTTATCCTCTCTTGGTCGAAGGTTTTCAGGATGCTTGGAAGACTGTTTATGTTGTGGGTGAGGGCTTCTAGAGTTCTTCCAAGCTTTTCTCAATGAGGTTTACTTATAGTTCTTGGTTTTAGTCCTAGTTCCTTGATCCACTTTAAGTTGGTTTTTGTGTATGGTGTGAAGTGTAGATCTTGCTTGAGTCTTCTGCAGATGGTTTTCCAATTTTGCCAGCACCATTTGATAGAAAGGCTATACTTTCCCTACTTAACTCTATGTCAAAAATAAGTTGAGCAGAGGTAGATGGGCTGATTTTTGGGTTCTCCATTCTATTCCATTGATCTATGTGTCTGTCATTGTACCAGTAGCACCCTGTCTTGACCACCATCGCAGTGAAGGAGGATTTTAAATGAGTGAGTGAGATGCCTTCTTCCTTGTTTCTTTTTTCAAGGAGTGTTTTGCTTATTCAGAGCCTCTGTCCATTCCAAATGAGATTGGAGATTGCCCTTTCCATATCGCTGAAGAATGGAATTGGTATTTGTATTGGGATTGCATTGAACGTGTAAATTGCCTTTGGTAGTATTGTCATTTTCACAATATTGAGTCTTCCTATCCATGAGCAAGGGATATTCTTCCATTTTTCCAGGTCTCTTTTTGTTTCTTGTAGTAATGTTTTATAATTTTCTTTTAATAGATCCTTTGTGCTTCTGGTCAGCTTTACTCCCAGTATTTAATCCTTCATTCATATTGTGTTTCATCATATCATTCCCATACATTGTGTTTTATAAAATTATTCCCCATTGAACTATGGGGAATTATGGGGCTCCCACTGCCCCATCCTTTCACACCCCTGCAGAACTTTCTCATTTTCTTTACCTCGTTCTTCTACCCATCATATTGTGTGACGCTGTGATTTCTCCCCACCCACCCTCGTTTCTCTTTTCTTACACTCTCTCCCCCCTTGGACCTCCACACACATTTTACTAGTTATCTTTCTCTAGTATATCACTTTAAGGAAATTTTATCCATTCAAACATTGCTGTATATATACATATATATCTCATATGATTTGTTTATGTAGTTTTTCAGTGAAGGTTTATAAATCTTACTGAGGTTTTATTCAATTATTCATACACATTTTGTTTTATAATATTAATTATAATTGAATACTTAATTAAAATTTCTAGTCAGTCCTAATTGTATATTGCTTTTCCGTTCACTCAACTCACCTATTCATTAATTTTGCTCCCTTCACCCTCCCTTCCTATCCTTCGTAAGCACCCAAGAATGATTCTGTCTGTATGTAAACTTTTCCTTAGCTTTTTCCCCCTTAGCTTTTTAAATAATAGTAGTCTTCTATCATAATAGTTCTTTTGTACCTGACTTATTTTGTTAAACACAGTGCCGTCTAGATGTATATATGAATTTTTTTACTATTTTTTTAGTGATATATAGTACTCTATTTTGTAGGTTGTACTATTTCTTTATCCACTCATCCTTTAGTAGACACTTGAGTTGTTTCCAGTTCTTTGCTGTTGTAAATAATACTACATTAAACATAAGTGTGCTATATCTGATAAACATCATCTCGGACTGCAGTCCTTCTTTGTTTGATGTACACCTGGTGTCAGGACAGGCATATGCTTTGAAAAAGAATATTTTTGTTGATATTGTTTTCCTTTGACCCTTTTATGTGCATTTTTCCCTGTGCAAAATGACAATGCTTCCCTTTGATCTCATATGGTTGATTATTCCAGGGAATGTCTAATCCCTGTTGTTATTATTCACTTTATAAGCCTTCTTATTGTTGAACAGGAAAATGAGCCATGCGATGCCTCAGAGTAACTCGCTAAGGGCCGTAATCTGAGGTGAGGAAGGGAAGAGTCTCACCAGTGTCTCTCAGACTGTGAGCAGGGCTTCTTTATTTGCATATGCTTCATTTTATATTTTTTCTTCTGTCCAATTTTCCACTTTATCAATTCTTTCTTCAACTACAGCTAATCTGGCTTTCCATTTATCTATTGATTTTTTTAAATTTTGTTATTATACTTTTAAGTTGTAGAAATTTTTTTTCTCACTTATTCTTTTGGGTTTGTTTCTGTTGTTTCTTGTTTCTGCTGGTTCTTTCTCAGATGTACCTACAAGTGTCTTGTTTGTTGTTTTGGGGGATGCAGGAGTTGCATCCATTTCCTAAACAACATGTCTCTGGAAACTCTCTGAACTTTGATAAAGTCGAGAGTTATAGAAAGACTTCAGGCCTTTTGTTCATAAAGTCACTATGAGTCATGCTCAATTAGAAGGCAATCAACAACAACAACAGTTGTGTATTTAGTATTTCAAAATGTGTTCAAGACACGCTTGAAAATATAGAGTAATGCTATTTTCCTCTATTAAAAAATTGTATTTATTTATACCATCTTCTGGGAATACTATCATTTCATTATCATTCATTCTAACTTGAAAACCTGACATTTTTCTTGGTCACTCACATGACCTAGACTTGCATCATATGTGGTTCATAGAAGAACTACTTTACTTTCATTTTCTTTTTATTTCTATGGTTTAATTCTGCTTACTCTTACACCAAAACATGAACATATTTATTTGGGGGGATCTGTGATCTTACTTTATGCCCGCTTACCTTTCACGGCTAAAGAAATGCTGTTTCTTTTTTTAGTCATATATTTCAGAATTTTCTGCCCCTTGGTAAAAAGAAGTCTCAAATGCCAAGGTCACTTCTCTGGATTTTCATCTTCTCCAAGATCTTAGGTAGTCATTTTTTATTATCTTATAAGCTTGGTGGTATAGTTGAGGTATTTGTTTTAAAACATTATTTCATTTTTGTGGCTATTTTTCAGTTAAAAAATTCAAATACTTTGGGTATGTTGTCAAAGGTCTTTGAAAAAATACATGATGCAGGAAAAGGTGGAGGATCATAGACAGAGAGGAAGACCTGCAAGAAGATACATGGATATAGTGACTATAAAAGAGAACTCGGGCAACTGAAACCGCGAGGACAGTGTAGGATAAGGCAAGTTCCAGAACTGTTGTTCTCAGGGTAACTATGAGTCATAGATGACTCGATGGCACCTAGCAATAATATTTTAATTGGAGAGGTGGTTTAAAATACCCTGCTACCATTATGATGATGGAGGAGGAAGGAAGTTCAAATTGTTCTGAAGGAATTGGCAAAAAACAAGGCTCTAGGAGTTGACAGCATACCAATTGACATATTTCAACAAATGGGCACTGCCCTGGACGTGCTCACTAAGTTGTGCCAAGAAATCTGGGGAACAGCCAGCTGGCCCACTGACTGGAAAAGATGGATATTTGTTCCCATTCCAAAGAAAGGTGACCCAACGGAATGTGGAAATCATTGAACAATATCATTAACATCACATGCAAGCAAGATTGTGCTGAAAATTATCCAAAAACGGTTGGAACAATATGTCAACAGAGAACTGCCAGATGTGCAGGCTAGATTTAGAAGGGATCGTGGTACTAGGGATATTATAGCTAATCTTAGATGGATCTTGGCAGAAAGCAAAGAATACTAGAAGAATGTCCATCTGTGCTTCATTGACTATGCAAAGGCTTTTGACTGTGTGGATCCCAACAAGCTGTGGCTGACTCTGAGAAGAATGGGAATCCCAGAACATTTGATTGTGCTAATGAGAAACCTATACTTGGACCAAGAGGCAGTCATCAGAACAGAACAAGGAGACACTGCATGGTTCAAAATCAAGAAGGGGGTCCATCAGGGATGTATTCTGTCTCCATACCTTTTCAATCTGTATGTAGAACAGATCATCCTAGACACTGGGCTGTGTGAGGAGGAATGTGGCATCAGGATTGGTGGAAGACTCATCAACAATCTGCGTTATGCAGATGACACAATCCTGCTTGCTGATACTGAGGAGGACCTGAAGCGCTTGCTGCAGAAGGTCAAGGACTGCAGTCTTCACTATGGATTGAAGCTCAACATCAAGAAAACAAAGATTCTCACCACTGGGCAAATTGGCAGCATCAGTATGGATGGTGAAGAGATTGAGATAGTTAACAGTTTTCGTTTACTTGGCTCCACAATCAACACTCTTGGTAACAGCAGCCAGGAAATCAGGAGACGAAATGCATTGGGAAAGTCATCTGTGAGGGATCTCTCAAGAGTACTGAAGAGCATCGAAGTCAGGCTGGAGACTAAGGTGCACCTGATCCGGGCTATAGTCTTCGCAATTACTTGCTATGCATCAGAGAGTTGGACAGTGACTAGGGATGATAGAAAGAGAATTGATGCCTTTGAGCTGTGGTGCTGGAGAAGAGTGTTGAATATACCATGGACAGTTAGGAGAACAAACAGGTTTGCCCTGGAGAAGGTGAAGCCAGAATGCTCCTTGGAGTCAATGTTGGCTCCTTGGGCATGTTGCAAGGAGGGACTGGTCCTTGGAAAGGGACATCATGTTTGGCAGAGTGGAGGGGTGGCGAAGGAGAGGAAGATGGATCGATTCTGTGACTGGAGTGGTGGGAATAAGTACGTTTGGGATGGCTAGGTTGGCACAGGATAGAATGGCATTTAGAGCTCTTGTACATAGGGTCGCTATGAGTCGCAAGCGACTCAATGGCACATAGCAATAGCAACAACCATTATATGGGAAAATTTTCTTACGACACTTTCAAGACATATTCTTAATTTTTACATCATTAGTATGAATTAAGTGTAAGATAGTAGACCATGTGGTGGTCTGAAAAGATTGTGGTATTATAGGGAACTAAGTACAGCATGTTTAGTATTAGATAAAAACGTAGAAAGGAAGTATTCCATTTCTACCAGCTAGTATATGTCCTCCCTCTAGTTTTTGTTGTTGTGTTTCATCAAGTCAGAACTGACCCATAGCTGACCCTCCAACATGTTTCCAAAGGCACAAAATCTCATGAGAGTAGGCCATTCATCTTTTTCCCTGGAGAACCACTGGAGGATTTGAACTGTGTACTTTCAGGATTGCAGCACAGCTTCTTACCACTGGGTCACCAGAGCTGCCCCCTCTAGTAGGCTTCACTTTTCTAAACCACTTGGCCCCTCATTCATGACTAAGGCGTCATTATCTCACTTTCCTTCCTTTGTTGCTTCCTTGGTCACCTTATCCATGTCCTCATAAATTCAGTTCACCTTATAAATTGATTTTAACTCGTTCTCATTTTCCTCTTTAAAATATAGACTGGTTCTTCTTCCGAATGAATTCAAATAACTCTTGTTGGAATGTTTTCCCCTTAAATAAAAATTTAGTTCAGTTGCACTAAACTGAGCAGCTTTGAGAAATGATATTAAATGGGTGATTCATCATGTTGACATTAACTGGGAGAGTCTCCAAAGCATACTAAATACCACTTAGAAAGATGATTTTTCATGTTTAAAATAATAATAATCACTTACTCTTCATTAAGGCTTAAAGTTCCAGACTAAAAGTAATTACTAAAAGTAAAAAATGCCAGTAAAAAGTAAATTTTTACCCAATATAGAAACATTGTGAAAATCATCATTTCTCCACTTTTCTCTTGTGTTTATTATTCTGTAACTGGGGCTGGCCTACTGTAAAGAAATTGCACTGCACTTTCAGCACTTCTATTCCTCCTCTTCTCACATACTCAGCCTTCTTCCCAGAGGAGCCTTCATAAGTATCATCTTCAGAAAAGGAATCGTTTGGGGAGAAATGAAGAGAGGATTCCAAACCTGCAAGATTGAGCTTATTAAAATAAAACTTAAAGCCTCTACATTCTTTACTTTTTAGATATTTCCAAGATAACAGCCTTCAATAGCACAAGCTACCACAATAGGTCTTTTCCAATGAAAACAAACATGTTTTAACTGCAAAATCACAAAGTCCAGGCAAACAAGAAGTCAGATAGCCTCTTTCAAGATGAGACAAATACTAGTAAAGAATGAGGCAAAACAGTAACTTTCAAAGACCATCACCTCCCATAATCTCCATCAGCATATCCTTAAGGTCCACCAGCCGTCTTATACATCCTATCCTAGCCAATGAGCAATCTAAAGAAAGCTAAATCTTTGCTACACAACTGCAATACATGTATTTTTATCCATTGGCAAAGAAAAAAGCAAATGAAATTAGGTAAAATGTTAACATTCGGGGAATCAAGGAGAAAGACTATTTGAAAATTTATAGTATTGTTCTTTCAGCCTTTCTGTCAATCTGAATTAATTTCAAAACAAAAACCAAAAGGAATAGCAGCAAAAAGTCCTAAAGTGTCCATCCTGATTTATATGCTAAATAAATAGCTTTATTGTCCCCACAAACAGCATCATAACCTGACAGGCAGATTACAAAGCGGTCACGTGATGATCTTCCTTATGTCAACAATATTCTCAACCTGCCTTCTGAAGCCATGATTTGCTACCGTGATCAAACTTGGGTAGATTCCAAATTTTGATCAGAGATAGGTTAACAAGTAATCTCTTTATGTAAGAGCATTTACAGAGGGATAGTTCTATCTCTTATGTTGACTTTTCCTCATGACTTTTAGAAAATGATCCATTGACTTTATCTCAAGATGCACTCTACAATAGAACTCTAGGTGATGCCACACTTTAAGCTGACACTGCAGCTCTAAAAGTTTGTCCTAGAGAAGGAAATAAGAGGTATCCAAATTGATAAAAAGGAGGTAAAATTATATACAGATTATATGACAATATAGTTAGAAAACCCTAAAGACTCAGCAAGAAAACAACTGGACATAGTTGACCAATTCAGCAAAGTAGCAGGATACAAGATCAACATACAAAAATCAGTTGGATTTCTCTACAGTAACAAAGAAAATACAGAACTGGAGCTAAGGAACACAATACCCATCACAATAGCTAATCACAAGATTAAATACTTGGGAGTAAATCTAACCAGAAGCACAAAGGATCTATTCAAAGGAAATTACAAAACATTACTACAAGAAACAAAAAGAGACCTGAAGAAATGGAAGAATATCCTTTGCTCATGGATAGGAAGACTCAATATTGTGAAAATGACAATACTACCAAAGATAATCTACACATCCAATGCAATCCCAATACAAATACCAATTCTATTATTCAACGAGATGGAAAAGGCAATCTCCAATTACATTTGGAATGGACAGAGGCTCCGAATAAGCAAAGCACTCCTAAAAAAGAGAAACAAAGTAGGAGGCAACTCACTGCTTGATTTCAAATCCTACTACACTGCCGTGGTGGTCAAAACAGCATGATACCAGTATAATGACAGAGACATAGATCAATGGAATAGAATGGAGAACCCAGGAATCAGTCCATCTACCTATGCTCAGCTGATTTTTTACAAGGAGTGGGAAAACAATAACCTTTTTAACAAATTATGTCGGCAAAGTTGGAAAGCCCTCTGCAAAAAATTCAAACAAGACTCATACCTCATACCATACACAAAAACCAACTCAAAGTGGATCAAGGAACTAGGACCAAAACCAAGGACTATAAGCTTCATTACAGAAAAGCTTGGAAGAACTCTAGAAGTTCTAAAGCACAACATGAACAGTCTTCCAAGCATCCTGAAAAACCTTCAACCAAGAGAGGATAAAATAGATGAATGGGACCTTCTAAGAATTAAATCCCTATGAATATCCAAAAACTCCAACAGGGTAAAAATGGGAGCCACAGACTGAGAAAAAGTATTTGGTGATGGCATGTATGACAAGGGACTTATATCTAGAATTTATAGAATACTCAAGTGCCACAACAAGGTAAAGGTAAACAACCTGATTGCAAAATTGGCACAGGATGTGAGCAGACACTTCACCAAAGAAGACATTCAGATGGTGAACAAACACATGAAGAAATGTTCAAAATCCCTAGCTCTAAAAAAGATGCAAATCAAAACAACTATGAGATTTCATCTCACTCCTGTAAGAACAGCAAAATTCATCAGAGCAGCAAACCACAAATGCTGGCAAGTTTTGCGGAGAAACTGGAACCCTAGTTCACTGTTTGTGGGAGTGTAAAATGGTGCAATCACTATGGAAGGCAGTATGGCACTTCCCCAAAAAGTTAGAAGTAGACATACCATTTGACCCAGCAATTCCACTACTGAGAATATACCCTAAAGAAACTAGAACCATCACCCAGGCAGATATACGCACACTAATGTTTACTGCTGCTTTGTTCACAATAGCAAAGAGTTGGAAACAACCCAAGTGCCCACCAACAAACAAATGGATAGAGAAGCTCTAGGATAGTCACACAATGGAATATTGTGCAGCACTGAAAAACAAAGAACTCATGAAATATTATACAAAATGGGTGACCATGAAGGATATTATGCTGAGTGAAATAGCTCAGTCACAAAAAGACAAATACTGTATAATGCCACTGTTATAAAACAGGACTGACATGGGGGTTGGGGGGAACTCAGAAAAGAGGGGGCAAAGAATGTACACAGCATTGAAACAAATGAGGGAGAGAACTGTAGAAAAGGAATATATAATTAGGTATTATTGGCATGACAAGAGTCCAGAATAAGAGCTGCATAATAAAGTGGACTGGGAGGGGAGCAATAAAAGAATTTTTTTTTTCCAAAGTAAAAAGCAAACTAGAGGGAAGGGGAGCAGGGAGGAAAATGTGCAACAATGAATGAGAGGAAATCCAAGTTCTCTAAACTTTCATTAAAATCTCAATAAAAACCCAAAAGTTTGTCCTCCATAAACTGAACAAAAGCCCATAAATGGTCATATTCTACATCAATGTTTTATTCATGCACAAGGTAGCCAAAGCTAATGGTGGTTGATATTTCTTGCCCACTCCAATTAATTTGTTGAAGAAATTTCTGGAAAGAAAAAAAGTAATGAATTAGAGATGAAACTATCTTCTGGGATATCAGATTAGAGGGTGATTAAATGCATCTGTGGTTCTGCTACTCACTCCTCTGAAAACCCAGAAATAATATAGCAACATCTAAATTCTTTAGATGTTCTAAGCACGAGTTCATGTTTGCATAGTCACTAGGAGAAAAATCTCTCATGCACATTTTTCAGGTCTGTGTTGCCTCAGTTACTCAAACTGATAAATCAATTTACATGTGCTCTTTACAAATTTCAGAACCCTAGGAAAGAATGTTGTTGTT
>NW_006399774.1:13414562-13420048 GCF_000299155.1 Elephantulus edwardii
AAAATAAAGCCCTAAAATACTTTTAGACTATTCTCTCCCCCATAGACTTCAATGCCGTAAACATATTTCATCCAGTTTTTCTCAGTCTTACCCCCATCCCAATGCCAGCCTCATTCTACAACAGTGGCACCATCTTCTTTTAATACTTCTTGGATCATTTAATATTCTGCCGAAAGCATCCTTGATTACAGCAACTCGAGGTTTAAGTTTGTTCTTCAGTTCCTTGGGCTTAAGAAATGCTGAGCAAGTTTGGCCCTTCTGATTTTCCGACTCCAGCTCCTTGCACATTTCGTTGTAATATTTTGCTTTGTGATCCCGTGCTGCCCTTTGGAATCTTCTGTTCAGCTCTTTAGTGTCTTGAATTCTCCAATATTTGGAAAACATGTTGTAAGTTGGGTTGGTGCAGGATAGACAGGGCAATCCTTGGGTGTGTTCTCTATGTGCTTAAGACTTCATATCGTTAATATGTTTCAAGAAGCTCATAAAAATCAAACTCATTGCTATTGAGTCTGGCCTAACTTTTACTGACCTCATGTGCTGCTAGTAGATCTGTTCCCATAGGGTTTTTGTAGCTGTCATCTTTACAAAGTACATCGCCAAGCCTTTCTTCCACAGAGTCAATGGGTGGATTCAAACTTCCAATTTCTCTATTAGTTTCTATTAGTCAAGTACAAACTATTTGTGTTACTTCTTCTTGTTGTTGTTGTTATGTGCCATTGAGTCACCTGTGATTCATAGTGACCCTATGTATGATAATTCTGAACCCTGCTCTATATTGAGCCAGTCTCACTGATCCCAACACACCTACCCTGATTATCCATTAATGTGTCAATCTATCTCATTCAGAGTCTTCCTCTCCTGTCCTGTCCCTCTACCTATCCAAGCATGATGTCCTTCTCCAGGGACTGATCCCTCCTGGCCATGTGCCCAAAGTATGTAAGACAAAACTTCAAAATCCTGGCTTCTGAGGAGAAACTTGGTTTCATCCTCCCCAAGACAGACCTGTTTATTCTCTTGGCAGTCCATGGTTTGTTCAATATTCTTATCCAGCATGACAACTAAAAGGCATTAACTCTTCTCATCCTTAGTAATTGTCCTATTCTCTGATGCATAGCAAGTAATTGCAAAGATCAAGGCCTGAATTACATGTACCTTAGTCGATAGACTAACATCATTGTCATTAACACTTTGGAGAGGTCCTCAACAGCCAACTTCCCCAATTTAATTCTCCTTTCAATGTCCTAACTGCTGGTGTCAAGAGTGTTGATAGTGGAGCTGAGCAAGCTAAAATTGCTAACAACCTCAATCTCTTCTCCATCTATCATCCAATTGGCCCAGTGGTGAGAATCTTTGTCAACTTGATGTCAGGAACCTTATAAAATTATTATAATTTTTTTAAATGTATGAAATATCTATCAGTATCATTTTCCCACTTTCAATATATCCCCCCAATTTTTTAATAACTAAAGAAGGAAGACATTCTCTTGTTAATTATCAATTAATTTTACTGATAGCTTATTGAGAAACACCTGAGGATGTTCATCATTTCCCTAGCTGTAAGAACTAAAGTATAAAGTTAAGACTTGAGTTGCAATACTGAATGATTCTGTGGGCAAAATGTTGAGAGACGCAGGAAACATCAAAATAAGATTGAAAAAATAAGATGCAAAGTCACTGTACCAAAAAGAATTGGCCAAGACTGAATTATTTTAGTAAGCAGCATATGATCAAGAACTAAAAGCATTGACCAAAGAAATCCAAGCTGCACTGAGGTGCTTGCAAAAGGTAAGGCTCCAGGAATTAAAGGAATAGCAACTGAACTGTTTCAGGAAACACAGAAATCCTTCTACATGCTTATAAGTCTATGCCAACAAAAATGAAAGACAGCTAACTGTACAACCACCTGAAAAAGATTTCTATTTTTGCCCATTAAAAAAATAATAATGCAAGAGTGTGAAAATTATTAAAAATATCATACAAAAAAATCATACATATCTCATACAAGTAAATTCTTGCTGAAGATTTTTCAAAAATGGCTAGAGCAGTACATTGACAGGAAACATGCAGAAAATTCAAGCTGGATTCAGAAGAGGTCTTGGAAAGATTTCATGGCTGATGTCAGATAGATTCAGGCTGAATGCAAAGAATACTAGAAAGGTGTTTGCTTGTGTTTTATTGATTATGAAAAGATATTTGACTGTGTGGACCATGTCAAATCATGAATAACATTGAGAAGCATGAGAATCCCAGAACACTTTATTTTGATGGTTGTTTTTATTGTTGTTAGGTGTCATTGAGTCAAGTACGACTCATAGCTACGCTATGACCAAAAAATCTGAACCCTGCTATACTGTGCCATCCTCACACTTCCTGGCATACAAGAGTACAAGAGCCCATTGCAGCAGTCACCATGTCAATCACCTGGTTGAGGGTACCTCTCTCCTTCATAGACCTTTCCCTCTCACCAGCATCATGTCCCTCTCTAAGGAAGAGCCCCTCCTACCAACATGCCCAAAGTATGTGAGGTGAAGCCCCATAATTCTTGCCTCCAGAGAGCACTCCGGCATCACTCTCTCCAAGACATATTTGTTTGTTCTTTTGGTTGTCCATGGGATGTTCAGTGCTCTTCTTCTGCAACACCACTGCTCAAAGGCGTCAATTCTTCTTCTGTCATCCTTATTCATTGTCCTACCTGGGGTTGCTGTGATACTGAAAGCTGTGCCCTGGTGTGTCAAATGTCATAAGGGTTACCTATGGTGGACAGGTTTTGGTGGAGCTCCCTGATTAAGACAGACTAGGAAGCAGGATTTGCCATCTACTTCTTAAATAACAGGCCTTTGAAAATCCTATGGACACTAGAGGAATGAGGATAGTTACAGTCGTGTAGTGGTAGAACTCAGACTGAAAGCCAGTTGAAATGAGGAAAAAACATTAACAAACATCATTTAATAATTGGAACATGGAATATACATAGGTTGAATGTTGGGAAACTGGAAGTTGTTAGAAATTAAATAGAATGCATGAACATAGATGTCCTAGGCATTAGTGAGATGAGATGGACAATCACTTTTAATCATATAATTATATGGAATATTATGCTGGGAATGAAAAACAAAAGAAGAATGGTGGTGTATCCATAGTCAAAGAGTCAATTTCAAGTTCTACCCTAAAATACAATGTTGTGAGTGAGAGGATAATAGCCATACTCCTAAAAAGAAGACTCATTAACGTGACCTTTATTCAAATCTATGTGGTCCCTACATCTGGAGTCAAAGAGGAAGAAATTCAGAATTTTTACCAGATCTGGCAGTCCAAAATTGACAGAACATGCAATCAAGATGCATCAATAACAGTTCATGACTAGAATGAAAAAAATGGAAAACAATAAAGAAGGAATAGTTGTTGGAAAATAATTGACTTGGTAATAGAACTGAGGCTGGAAAGAGAATGATTGGATTTTGTATTTACAATAATTTGTTCATTGCAAATACCGTTTTTAAAAGATACACAAGGGATCTCTGGTGGCCAAGTGGGAGGAAGCTATGCTGTAATCCCGAAGATACATGGTTCAAATACACCAGATGCTCCACTGGAGAAGGAGGGGCCGTCTCCTCCGGGACCTGTAGGATCCAATTCGAGGTATACAACAAGAAAAAAAATACATAAAACACACAAACAATGACTTTATTTTGATTATGCCAACTTATACATAGACCAAGAAGGTCTGAACAAAACAAGGAAACACTCGTTATACAGATGACCCAAAATTGGTGGCAGAAAATTAATAAGACTGGAAGTACTTAATAAAGATGACCAAAACCCACAGCCTTCACTGTGGATTACATCTCAACATCAAGAAAACAAAAATCCTTACGTCTGGACCAATAGGCACCATCATTACAGACAGAGAAGAGACTGAAGTTGTCATCCATTTATTTTACTTGAATCCACCATCAACACTCATGGTAGCGGTACTCAATAAATCAAAACACATGTTATATTTGGGGAGTGTCTTGTCAAAAATCTCTCCAAAGCACTAAAGAGGAAGAATATCTGTCTTATGACTAAGGTGTGTCTGATGCAAACCATGGTATTTTCATTTGCTTCCCACGCATCTTACAATCGGACAATGAATAAGGAAAACAAGTCCTTGAGTTGTAGTGGTGGCAAAGATTATTGAATATACCATGGACTGCCAGAAGAACAAATAAGTCTGTCTTAGAGAATGTGCAACCAGAGTGTTTCCTAGAAGCAAGGATGATAAAATGTATCTCATGTACTTCCGGCATGTTGTCAGAGAGGACTTGACCTTGGAAAGAGACATCATGCTAAGAAAGCTAGGGGGTCAGAGAAAGAAAGGAAGATTCTCAATGAGGTAGATTGATACAATAACTATAAGACCTTAAGCATATGAGCAACCATGAGTATATTGCAGGACATGGGAAGGTTCATCCGATATGTTGTTCATAGGGTCCCTATGAGTCGTAGTTGACTTAAGAGCACCTAAAAAAGAACAATTAATACCTTGTTGATGATAGTATATATTTTAGTCTTTTGTTAATAATGACATGTGTAATTGGTACATGTCAAGTAACTAAGGGGGGAAATAAACACATAATAAAGTTCAAAAATTACACAAAAATAGCAGTGTATTTACAGTCTGGTTTGAATGCTCTTGTCTCTGGCACGTTTTTCCCCCAAGTTGTGTTTCTCTACTGAGCTGCTTGTCTTGCATCTGTTCTGTCCCGTCCTGACATGTCCAGCCCATGACAGTCACCTCACATTCTGACACAAGGGCTCACACGGTGGTATTTATTGTAGAGCTAATTTGGATTGTTTACAATATATTTTCAAATTTCAAGCGTAAATGCTCAAAAATATCTCTGCCACAACCACACAGACTTCACAAATTTTGGTCCTTTTGCTCAGATTTTTTTCTACTGTACAAATTCATCAGTTCAAATTCTTTCTACAGCACAAATTCATCAGCTATAAGAACTGCTGGAGGTTAGACTTTCCTCCAAATCAAACACATTCAGTAAAATACCAGATGTTTGCTAACATGTCTTGAGCTATGGCCAGGAGTTTATAAACTTTCTTGATTTAGGTAAGATAAACCAGATACTTCAAGTTAAGGACTTTTGGAAAGATCATTGCCTATTTCTCATGGTCTTTTCTTCTCTACTTTCTTTTCTACATACAGGGGATAAACCTAACTCACTAGCTAGAAATATGCATTGTTGGACCTTTGAGATTTTGTGTCTCATTCACTCATATCCGGGGCTTACAATCACTAGTGTCATTTTTGTTTTCAGCTTCAGGACCAGAGAGTATTCCAAGCAGGGCAAGATACCCAATCAACCTCTGGACCAGTAAAGAATCCAGGCAGGGCAAGTCTTTCCACCACCCCAAGGACTTCAGGCAGAGCAAGTTGCCCAACCCAGAACCAGCAAGAGCCCCAGGCAAGAAAAACACTATCACCACAA
>NW_006399774.1:13420941-13437963 GCF_000299155.1 Elephantulus edwardii
AGGGAAACATTATAAACCATAGAAAAAGAAGCAGCAACAATCCAGAATAATATCAACATTTTAGAAATTCCCAACATGTAGGAGGGACAGAGTAGCATAATTGAAAAGATGGGAAGCAGAATCAGCAAAACAGAAGACAGAGCTTATGCTAGAGCAAAAAGCAGAAACCAAAAGGAGGGAACGTGAAGAAAGACTAAGAAGAATGTGGGACACCATCACAAGGAACAACATACAAATAATTATAAATACAAAACAAGAAGAAACAAAAAAAGGAATCCAAAGAAAATTGTGAAAGAATTACTAGAAGAAAACTTTCCAAGTATTATGAAAAATTATAAAATATACATCAAAGAAGCTGAGAGAACACCAAACAGAACAGATCCCAAACAAAAATACCAATGCACATCAGAGTCAAATTCTCTAAAATCAAGACAAGAAGAGAATTCTGAAAGAGGTTAGAGGTAAGTGAAGAGTAAAGAAAAGCAAATAAGATTAAGCTTTGATTTCTCAGCAGAAACTCTATGAGCAAGAAGAGAGTAGAATGGCATATACAAAATACTCAAAGAAAACAACCACCAACCAAAAATACTGTGCTCAGCTGAATGGTCCATAAAATATGAGAACAAAATCAGAACATTTTCAGAAAAGCAGAAACTAAGGGAGTTTATAAAAGCAAGACGAATGTTGCAAAAAAATACTAAAGGAAGTCCCTACCATAGAGACACAAACAGAATAGTGGATGAATCAAAATAACCAGCAACAACACAAAAAAGAGTTCAACAAAATGACCGAGTAAAACCTTGTCTTTTCACAAGAGACCTGTATAAGGAAAACTACAAAACACTACTGTGAGAAACAAGAAGAAACTTAACTAAATTGAAAAATATTCCCTGTTCATGGATTAAAAAAAAAAAACTCAATATAGTAAAAATTAAAATCCTACCAAAAGCAATCCATGTTTAATGTAATCTCAATACAGATATCATTTTTTTTAAAGTTAGAAAAGGCAATTGGCAAGTTTGTTTGAAAGGAAAGAGACTTTAAATTAGTAAAGCTCTTCTGAAAAATGACAACAAAGTCAGAGGCATAGCACTCCCTAATCTCAAAGTCTACTACACAAGTGTAGTAACCAAAACAAAATGGTACCGGTACAACAGCAGACACAAAGACCAGTGGAACAGAATTGAGAATTCAGAAATTTGTCCCTCTACATGGGAAACAACAACTTTTTCAACACATACTTCTGGCAAAACCAGACATCTGTCTGGAAAAAATTGAAATAGGATCACACCATACAGAAAGTCAACTCAAGGTGGATCAAAGACCTAGGGATAAAAGCCTAAAACCATAAAGGTCATAAAAAACAAAATGAGACCAAACTTAGAAGCTCTAGTCTTATGGTAAAAATAAACTTGCAAATATAGCCAGAAATGCTATATTTTCAGGATATAGTTTTCAGAATACTACAAGAGCTCCACAAGAAAAAGACTGATAGCCCAATCCAAAATGGGAAAAAGACATAGAAAGTCTTTTGACAAAGAAAGACATCAAGAAGGCCAACAGATACATGAAGAAATGCTCAAAATCACTGGCAAAGAAAGAAATTCAAATTAAAGCAATGAGATACCATCTCACCTCGGTAGCAGTAGCAAAGTTTAGCATGATAGCAAACAATAAATGCTGTAGAGAATATGGAGAGATTGAAACGATCATGCACTGTTGGTGGGGTTGTAGATTGGTGCAGCAGGAAGGCTTTTTGGTGTTTCCTCAAAAAGCTGAGGATGTGCAGGAAGGAAGGGGCATTAATCACGGGGTTGTACAATTTGATGGGAAGTAAGGGTGAAGGAAATTGGAAGAATGTGTTCTGGAAAATAATGTATTCAAATTTTATAAATAAACTAGTATAATAATAAAATTATTTTTTAAAAAAAGCCGAACAGAGTTGCCATATGACCCAGCTACAAGGAATACACTCCAAAGAAAATAGAATTGAGACACAAATGGAGATGTGCAGACCTATGTTCATGCAGTGTTATTCACAATAGCAACAAAATGGAAACAGCCTAAATTCCCATCAACAAATCAATGGACTGAGAAATTATGGTACATTCACACAATGAAATACCATACAGCATTGAGTAGCAGTGATTATGTAAAATAATACATAACATGGGAAAGTCTAGAAAACATTATGCTGATGAACAAACTCAGTCTCATAAGGACAAATACTGCATAAGACCATTATTGCAAAAACAGATAACTAGCAAGATATGTATAAAAATCCAAAGAGGGAAGTGGGGAAAGGGAGACACAAGAGTCGAAAAAAGAGGAAATCACTAGCGTAACAGTTTGGTGGGTGAAGGGAGGGGTGAAGGAATTAGAAAGCATTCAACGGGAACCTGCAAAGATGGGGTACAGATCAATGATGATCAACTTTATAAAATATAAGATATGTCAATGATAGCATGAAACACAATGTGAATGAAGGGCTGTGTGAGATACAATGTACATGACTGAAACACAATGTATGCAAAATAAATTTTAGTATTTTTAAAAAAACCTTGTATCTTGATAATTATACTGAAGGTGAATGGAAGATCGCTGAAGGAGAATAAGACCCTCAACCAGGTGTATTGACTCGGTGACTGCTGCAATGGGCTCTTGTGTGTCAGGAAGTGTGAGGATGATACAGGACAGGACTGGGTTCAGATCTTTTGTTCATAGGGTCGCAATGATTCTTACTCGACTTGATGTCACCTAACAATAACAACAACAACAAAAAAGAATACCAGGTTGAATTTAAAAAAATAAAAACAGTAAGTTTTCTACAAGAGATACACCTGAGAAAGGAAGACAAAGATGGACTGAAAATCAAACGCTGGGGGGAAAAAATCATCAAGCAAATGGCAATAACAACAACAAAAAAAATCAAGAATAACAATATTAATCTCTGATAAAATAGACTTCCAAGACTCTATATAATGTTTTAAGGGTCAACAGAATAAGAGGACTTCATCATAATAAATACCTACACACCAAATGATAGGGCTTTAAAATACACAAAACAAATGTCAACAGATTTGAAAAAATAAATAGCAACACAATGGTAAGAGGGGACTTCAATATACTTCTATCAAGAAAAGACAGGACAACTAGAAGAAGCTAGAAAGAAAAAAAAAGGAATGTAGAACTAAACTACATGATTAACGAACTTAACTTCACAGATAGTGTAATGAACCTTAAAAAAAGCTCAATATACATTCTTCTCCCACACACATAGAATATAATCCAGAATAGATCATATCTTAGGTCACAAAACAAGCCAAAATAAATTGTAAAAACATTGAAATACTGCAAAATGTTTACTCAAACCATAATACAATAAAATTAGAAATCAACAAAATAAAGGAGAGAAAATCATGTACTTGGAAGCCCTCTGCTTGAACACTATTTAGTAATAGAAATAAATAAAATAAAAACGTTTCTTGAAACAAATGATAAAGTACTGAGGAGCAATGGTGTCATTCTGGAGACTAAGGTGCGTCTGATACAGGCTATGGTCTTTCCCATTACTTGCTATGCATCAGAGAGCTGGACAACGACTAGGGAGGATAGAAGGAGAATTGATGCCTTTGAGCTGTGGTGTCGGAGAAGATTATTGAATGCACCATGGACTGCTGAGCAAATAAAAAGTTCATCCTGGAGAGGGTTAAATAAGGCTGCTCCTTGGAGGCAAGGATTCTGAGGCTTCGTCTGACATACTTTGGACATGTTGTGAGGAGGGACCAGCCCTTGGAGAGGAACATCATGCTTGGGAGGGTGGAGGGACAGTGCAGGAGGGGAAGACCCTCTATGAGGTGGATTGATTCAGTGACTGGGGTTATGGGGGTAGGTGTGTTGGAGACAGTGAGATTGACACAGGACAAAGCAGGGTTTAGCACTCTTGTACATAGAGTTGCTATGAGTTGCAGGCAACTTGACGGCATACGATAAACAGAAAACCAACTGAAACTATCAACAAGACCAGGAGTTGGTTCTTTGAGATGGTTAATAAAATCAACAAGATACTGGCAAATCTAACAAAGAAAAAGACACAAATATTTCTAATATGAAATGAAATGAAATGGGTGATGTTACAACAGAAGCAACCAAAAGAAAAAGGATAACTATAAAAAACTATGACAAATGTTAAAACCTAAAGGAAATGGACAAAACTTAGAAATTAACAACCTACTCAAACTAAGACAGATTGAAGTAGAACACTTTGACAGATCCATCACCCAAAAAAAAGAAAGAAATTGAGCAGATCATTAAAAAAAACCCTCAAAACAACTATCAGATATCATCTCACCCCAGTAAGAATAGCAAAATATAACAGAACAGCAAGCAACAAATGCTGGCAAGGTTGTGGAGAAACTGGAACTCTTATTCACTGTTGGTGGGAATGTAAGAGGGTGCAACCATTGTGGAAGGCGGTGTGGCGCTTTCTCAAAAAATTGCAAATAGATATACCATTTGACCCAGCAATCTCATTACTGGGAATATGTCCCAGAGAGACCATTGTCTGCCATCCAAGCAGATTTATGCACACCCATGTTTATCACAGTTTTGTTTACAATAGCAAAGAGTTGGAAGCAGCCTATGGGCCCAACAACAAACGAATGGATAGAGAAGCTGTGGTATATCCATACAATGGAATACTACGCAGCATTGAAAACCAAGGAACTCATGCAATATTATTCAAAGTGAGTGACCATGGAGGACATTATGCTGAGTGAAATATCTCAGTCACAAAGGGACAAATACTGCATGGTGCCACTGTTGTAGAATGGGTCTGACATCAGGGTGGGGGGATGACAGAAAAAACTGGATAAATTATGTATATTGTATTGAAACAGATGAGGGAAAGAACAGATTAGAAGTGATATATGATTATTATGGTTAGCACAAGAATCCAGAATTAAGGTTGCATAGAGAAGTGTGCTCAGGGTGGGGCGTGGGGGGGAGGGACGTGGGAATTGTATACTAATGAAGGAATTTTTTTTTCTTCTCTCTTCGGAGGGGGAAGCGAGCTGGTGGGGAGGGGTGGGGTAGGGAGAAAAGTGCAGCAATGAATGAATGGAAATCCAAAACCTCTGTAAATGTCTATTAAAATTAATAATAATAATAATAATAAAAAATTTTAAAAAAACCCTCTCAACAAAAAAAGCCATGGACCAGATGGCTTTACAAGCAAACTTTACCATTCAAAAAAGAGCTGTCATCCATGCTACACAAACTATTCAAGAAAATAGAAAAAGAAGAGATTTGCTGAAGAGTAATAATGTCATTCTAGAGACTAAGATGCTCCTGACCAAGGCCGTGGTCTTTGATCTGGACAATGACCAAAATAACAGAAGAAGAATTAACCTTTAATTTTTGATCCTAGAGAAGAATATTGAACATACGTACCATGGATTGCCAAGAGAACTAACAGGTCTGTCTTGGAAATGGTGAAACCAAGCTACTTGTTGAAGGCAAAGATTGTGAGGCTCTGTCTCACATACTTTGGGCATACTGCCCAGAGGGACCAGTCTTTGAAGAAGGACATCATACTTGGAAGGGTGGGTGGACAGCACAGGAGAGGAAGACCACAAATGAGGATTGACACAGTAATTGAGGTACTGAGGGTAGACACGTCAGAGACAGTAAAATTGGCTCAGGATACAGCAGGGTTCAGAGCATAGAGTCACTATGAGTTGGCTCGCTGGCACATAACAACAACACACAGCTGGTGAAGTCAATTTATATAGCCAATATTTGTGGTTTTTACAAAAGGTGTTTGCAAATGAATAAATCATAGTTTTTACAAAATTCGATCATTCCATTTCCAGCCTTGTTTCTGTCATCAGACCCATATTTTCCAACTACTGGTCCTTTTCCTTGTTCCCATTCTTTGCATTCCAGTCACCAATTATTATTAATCAATCTTGGTTATGTGTTCAATCATTTTCAGACTGCAACACTGGTCGGAAATCTTCTATTTCCTCATCTTTGGCTTTAGTTGCTGGTGCATATATATTGAATAACAGTGCTATTAACAGGTCATCCTTATATGCGTATGGACATTATCCTGTCACTTACAACTTTGTACTTTTGCATGAATCTGAAAATGATCTTTTGGATTACGAATACAACCCATTTTTCTTTCTTTTTTCACTCCCAGCATAGTAAAACATATGATTACCTGATTTAAAGTCACCAATGTTAGTCCATCTCAGATGACTAATGCCTAGAATGTCCATTTTTATGTGTGCCATTTCTTTTTCAACAATGTCCAATTTTCCTACATTCATACTTCATATGTTTCACGTTCCAGTTACTAGTGGATGTTTGCAACTATTTCTCACTTTTGGTGTCTTCCTCTATGAGGACTTAACTGCCAATGTTATATCTAAAAGTCTAAGTGTATGCTAATGTACATAGGGCTTTCCATGGCCTGTTATTTCAGAAGTAGATGGCCAATCCTTCTTCTAGGATTAGGACTTAATTAGGACTTCTTCTAGGACTTAATTTGGGAGCTCAACTTTAGTACAGCATCTGACAGACAAGCATTGTCTCCAAAAGAGCAGATGACAGACAAGCAAACGTATACTTTATCTAGGCTATTAAGAACAGCAACATGCAAAAAACATTTCCCTAACACAAGAATATGACAGATAAATGATACCCCTAGGAGCAAACCATAAGTATAAGCCAACAAACAGATATAATGGTGTGAGTGGCAGAGATGTCCACATCAAGGCAGTGGGGTAAGGCCCAGAAGGCCTAGAAGTTGCTGACCCTTGGTCTGCAAGAACTTTGATCTCCCCCAGCAAGGTGGACCAGAAGGTAAAGCAAGGAACAGACAGCAACAACACCAGTTTTGGAGGCTGGCAAGAAGTATAAAACATACTCCTTAACACACTGAAATTTGAACTCTCTGAGAAGATAAGACATGAATATGTTGAAAAAAGCAGAAGAACTGACAAGTTACAGAAGTCAAGGATCTTGGAGGATTTACCTCTTTGGAAGAAGGATGTGACTACCGTGACCCCTCCTGGTGGAGTTCCAGGGCCTTTCAGATCAAACGAGAGACACGTTTGCTTGCCAAGCTCTCCTGACTCTGAAGATCCACCCACTGTGGGTATCGTGCCTTTCTGACAGGCCAGCCTTCCTCCCATACATACTACGCTGGATCTGTTCAAATGAGCTCAATGCCCAGTTCACTGTTAACAACAAGTTCCAAGTGTATATAGGAGCCCATGATGGACTGAAGGTTTCAGGGCTCCAAGGGGTAACTCAAGAGGACATACTGTATGCCTCTTGTGAATTTAAATATGATTATGTTTTCCAGGCCACACTAGATAGGGATGTTGGAGTAAGACCGTGGCAGTCTTGAGCTCCACATTTAATCTATGAGAATTCCAGTCATCTCCTCTTCCCACTGAAAGCTGATAGGGATCACACCCATTACTTTTCTATACTTTTTACCTCAGCAAAAATACAATTTATGCATATCAAGTGCCATGACCACAGGCCCAGATGGCCCTGCCAAAGCCTGCAATGCACGCTGTGAGGGCGACTAGAGATGATGCTATGGTCATTTCCTCAGGAGAATCTGGTACTAGGTCTGGAGGACACAAACCACATTATGCCCAACACAACCTATACCACTGAAGATGACTGGTTGACCAGCAAACCTCAGTCCCCATTTGTGAAGACAAGTATTTTTTGAGGGCTTGCCTTTGCCTTTATCTTTCGTTGCTAAATTTTCACTGTTAAACTCCAGATCTGAGATGAAAACAGCTGAGACTCCATCAGGGATCCCTATCTTGCTAGACCCTCAACAGGAACTGCAGAACATCTGGCTTTGAGCAATGGGAATGCTGGCCCTGACCATCACGCAAAAACGAGCCTTCAATGGACAGATTAAAACAGAATCTCTTGTCGTCATTAGCTGCTGTCAAGTCATCCATGACTTTTGATCCCATACGTGACAGAATCAAGCACTGTCTATTCTGCACCACCTCACGTTTAGTTATAGATTGGATCATTGAGTCTTTAGAAGCAGGTTGCCAGGCCTTTCTAGCTCATCTCAGTCTGAAAATTCTCCTGAAACCTCTTTAACATCAGAGCAACACACAAGCCTCCAGTACAGATAGGAATTACCTGTGCCTGGTGTGCATTGGTAGGAAATCAAACCCAGATTTCCTGCACAGAAAGCAAGTGTTCTAAACTGCTATTGCCTCCAGAGAATCTCCTAGTCCCAAAGTGACAGTGTTCCAGCCAAAGCGATACCAGGCTGATGACATTTCTGAACTAAGCTCTCCAAGTCGACAGCTACCAGGCTCCAAACTCTGGGAACAAGAACACAGGTGAACAAGTAAGTTTCAGATGCTCCACCCTGTGGTAGACGGTGCCCCTCCCATCATGACCATGTAAACAGAGCCCCCAGGATGCGCATAAGGGAAACGTAGACTGGCTGGCCAAAGTCTGCTGTGGGCCAAGCAGCGAGGGCAGCTCTCTGTGAGAGCTGTGTGCTGGTGAGGTGTCCTGAGCAGTCTAGGATCTTCTCAGTGGGACATTCTGGCCCTAAGCTGGAACAGAAGGCCGGAGCTGGCGTTCCCCTCAGATGGAGACATGGTAGAGACTTTCAGGAGGGGCTCATGAGAGTTCTTTTTCCTTTAGGAAAACAGACTTTCCTGGAACAAGTCAACCAGTGTGAGCTCCTGCTTAGCCCACAGCTCTGGTTTGGCCACTGAGGCTGTGCCCACAGCTCACTCTGGCCATTACCTCATCCCTGTGTGCTCCAGGACCTTCTGCCAGAAAGGTCACGCGGGAAGGAGAAGTTAATTCCTGGAAAAGGAATGACTCCGGGAAGATCCTTCTCTTTTCCCATGCAGGAGGTGCCGCAATAGCATTCCTGGAGAGATAGAGGTCCCCCAGGTTGGTGTCTCATCCATCCCCTCCAAAGACAACAGAGAATCTTGGGCTTAAGTAAAATCAGTCAGTATCCCAAACTGAGGTGCAAAACCACATTACAACCATATGGCAAGTGATAATTTAGAGTTTGTACCCAACTTAAATGATTTATTCATGGAAATATTTTTTTTAATTAATATCACACAAAAGCAAAATCCTTCTGAAAATTGTTTTAAAATGACTGGAGCAATACATCGACAGGAAACTTCTGGAAATTCAAGCTGAATTCAGAAGAGGCCATGGCTTGAGAGACATCATTGTAGATGTCAAATGGATCTTGGCTGAAAGTAGAAAATACCAGAAACATATCTATTTGTATTTTATTGATTATGCAAAAAGGCATTTGACTGTGTGGTTTGCATAACAGATTATAGCTAACACTGAAAAGAACGGGAACCTCAGGATACTTAACTGTGTTCATGTGGAATCTATACATGTTGTCCAAACAGAGCGGGGGAGACTGCATGGTTTAAAATCAGGAAACATGTTTGTAAAGGCTGCTTTCTTTCCCATACCTATTCAATCTGTATGCTGAGCAACTTAGTTGAGAAGCGAGACTATATGAAGAAGAATGTGCCATCAAGATTGGAAGACAACTCATTAACAACCTGTGTTATGCAAATGACACAGCCTTGCTTGCTGAAAGAGAGGAGGGCCTGAAGCATCTGCTGCAGAGGGTCGAGAACTCAGCAGACAGCAGCGATGATTTTATAAATCACTGCCTAACTTGTGAGGGACTAGAGAGTATTATGCTAAGTGAACTAACTCAGTCCTATAAGGACAAATACTGTATAAAACCATTATTGTAGAAATAGATAACCACTAAAGCATGTATGAGGATCTAAGAGGGAGAAGGGGGAAGCAGAGGGGTAAGGATGGGTGGTGGGGAGATGGGTAATTATAGGATTGCAAAATTTGATGGGTGGAGGGAGGGGTGGGTTAAGGAAATGGGAAAGATCCAGTGTGAAAAGCAATGTATACGAACTTTGTAAGTAAACCAGTAGTGTGTGTGTGTGTGTGTGTGTGTATGTGTATATGTATATATGTGTGTATGTGTAAATATATATATATATGTATATATATGTGTGTGTGTGTATTTATAAAGGGAGCTCTGGTGGCCTAGTGACAAGAAGCTGAACTGCAATCCCAGAGGTACATGGTTCTAATACACCAGATACTCTGCTGGAGAAGGAAGGGCAATCTTCCTCTGTACCAGTCAGATCCGATTTGATGGTACACACACAAAAAATAATAAAATAAAGTAAAAATGAAAATAAAGGGGAGAATAAAGAAGGGTTTGACTCATGACTGACCCTCCAGAGGTTTCTGAGGCTGCAAAACTGAGTGAAGGAGACTGTTTCTCTTCCTCCTTAAGAATGCCTGGTGTATTCCAATTACCTTTGAGCTAGCAGGGCAACTCTCTACAGACTACAGCAGAGCTCCCCCAGGAGATAAGGAGGGAAGTGAGGAACTGGTGGGGGAGTGTGAGAGAGAGAAGAAAGAGCATGCAACCAATTGTCTTCTTTATCAAATATTACAAATGAAAATTCATGGCCTTGTTCCAGAAAAAAAAAATCTTTTTTTCCCTTGACATTGAGCTACAATCCATAATCAAATCTATAATGAGCTATTTCTTCATACCTATATGAAGGTTGTTATTTTAAAGAAATAAACAAGTGTTAGTGAAGATACAGAGAAATTGGAACCCTCTTTCACTGCTACTACATATAGTCACTATGGATAACAGTTAGGTGGACCCGCAACAAAGTTGAATATAGAATATTATCCCTTGGTCCAGCTACTACATTTTTAGGTCTAATCAATGGAATTGAAAGCAGGGACACAAAGGACTTTCCCACCAGTGTTAACTGCAGCACTATTTACAATAGACAAAAGGTAGAAACAACCTAAGTGTCCACCAACTAACGAATGGATAAATAAAATATGGTCCACGCGTACAATGGAATACTATTCAGTCACAAACAAAAATGAAATCCAGATATACCTGGATGAACCGTGAAAACCATGCTGAGTAGACTAAGTCAGTCACAAAAGGACAAATATTATAGAATCCTACTTAGATGAATTGACTCACTGACAAGGATAATGGGGGTAGGCATGTCAGAAGCAATTAAATTGGCTTAGGATAGAGCAAGGTTCAGAGATGTTGTCGTTATGACATAGGGTTGCTATGAGTCACAAGCAACCTGATGGCACATAATAACAACAACTTACATGAATGTCTATTTGTACTTTATTGAACTATGCAATGGCATTTAACTATGTGGATCATAACAAGTTATGGCTAACATTGAGAAGAATGGAAATTGCAGAACACTTAGTTGTGCTCATGTGAAAACCTATTCCTAGACCAAGAGGCTGTTGCATAAACAGAGCAAGGGAACACTGCATGGTTTAAAATAAGAAAGGTGTGCATCAGGGTTGTATTCTCCATACCTGTTCAATTTGTATGCTAAGCAAAGTATTAAAGAAGCTGGAATCTATAAAGAGGAATGTAACATCAGGTTTGGAGGAAGACTCATCAATAACCTTCATTAACACAACTTTGCTTGCTGAAGGTGAGAAGGACTTGAGGTACTTGTTGCAGAAGGTTAAACACAACAGCCTTCAATGTGGATTGCATCTCAATGTTAAGAACACAAAAATACTTTCCATTGGGCCAATAAGAAACATCATGATAGCTGGAGGAAAGATTGAAACTGTCAATGACACCGTCTGTCTTGGATCCACAATCAATAACTTGGTCCCAGCAGTCAGGAGACCAGGAGAAATGTTGCGCTGGGAAACTCTGCAATCAGAAACTTCTCCAAATTATTGAGGAGAAATGATGTCAGTCTGAAGACTAAGGTGGTTCAGACCATAGTCTTTTCAGTCCCTTGCCGTGCACCTACGAGCTGGACAATTAATAAGGAGGGCAGAAGAAGAATTGATGTCTTTGAACCATGGGGTCAGAGAAAATATTGACTATTCCATGGACTGCCAAAGGAACAAACAGATTTGTCTTGGAAAGGGTGCAGCCAGAGTGCTCCTTGGAGACAAAGTTAATGACGCTTCATCTCACCTACTTTGGGCAGGTTGTGAGGAGAGGTTGTTCCTTGGAGAGGAACTTCATGCTTGGAAGGGTGGGAGGTAGCAAAGGAGAAGACGACCTTCAACCTGGTAAATTGACCCAGTGACTGCAGCAATGGACTTGAGTGTGTCAGAGATGGCACAGGACAGGACAGGTTCAGATCTATTGTTCATAGGGTTGCTATGAATCATACTAGACTCAAAGGCACCTAACAACAACAATAATGTACATAAAATATCTAGAACAGGCAAGTGTAAGAGATCTGTATTGACCATTTGTTACCGGGGTGGGCAGGAAGGAGGAAAAGAGGGGATTTCAAAGCTTAAGGAACATTAAACATCTGTTAAGAATTATGGGAAAATTTAGGGATGGAAAATGATGACACATAAACAACATGATGGATACACGTGAAGAACATCAAAATGACAAATGTTAAGTTTACTTGTACATATTCAGCACAGGATAGAGGGGAAGGGAGGACTACCGTTCGAAGCAGAGACCACAAACCTCAACAAACCTTGAGAAAATGAGAAAGCTGTTGACATGAGCATTTTGAGAACACTAAGAATGACACTTGTCACTATAACGTGTTGTAAAGTCAAGACGGGAAGTGGAGAACATCTAGGTCTAGGTCAAACACCTCAAAAACACTGAGGGAGCACGAACACCAACCAGCTAAGCAAATTCTTACCCATTATCTGGTTCAGATGAGGCTAGACGAATTTGCTTATAAGAAATTTTGTGACTTCTCAATTTTTACTTCTAGAAGTCTTATTTTCTCTTCTGGAAAGAAACCCTTAAAAACTAGGTTATGCTGGGTCGGCAGTGTTATTATGGAAAATTGCATTTCCTGACAGTTTCGTTCATTTTACTAAACTGTATTTGTTGTAAGATGCTTACTGTGGGAAATTCATTTATGTATCTAAATCATAATGTGCGAACCATCACTGTGATAATTAACCCACTATCTATGATCTCACTAATTTTATTCTGGAAAGTTCTTCTTGCAGATAAATGGCTCTATTTTACTCCTAAGACAGAAAGCATTAAGAGTTCTTCCTGGCTTTTTCCACACAGATTAGCTTGAGAAATGCACTGGACTGTGATCAGATTCATCTCTTTAGAAACAATACAAACTGAGTTTTCTACAGGACAAATGCACATAAAGTTCCAATGAGTAATGCCAAAGAGAAATTACACAAGCCACTCCGAATTGTATGGGTTTGTTTCTAAGTGACAGCTGGCTTTGTGTGTTTTATATGTTTTCCCAGCTCTTCTAAGCAGGGCCTGGTCCTTAACCTCCATCAGCGTTAAACTTCTTGTGTTAATTCTAGAAGTCGGCCCTTACTCATCATCAGCTTTTAGTCAGAGCAGAGAAAGGAGCTGAATTTCTCTTTCAAAAGACAGCTTAAGAAGACAAAGTAGAGAATTATAATGAACTGTGTAAAAGACTGGAGTTGGAAAAACCAAAAGTGAATAATGCATTCAGAATGTCTCAAGAAGAAAGTGCCAGAACATGAGTCCCTTAGGTTGGAAGGCACTAAAAAATACAACCAGGGAGGAGTTGCCTCTTCAAAGTTGTTATGGTTGTGTATCATTGGGTCTGAACCAACCCATTCCTGACCCTTCAGCAGATTTTCAGAGTCAATTCATCATATAGGAGAAGATTGTTCATCCTTTTTGCATAGAGCAGCTGGTGGATTCGAACTGCATGTCTTTGGGATTGCAGTACAGCTTCTTACCACTAGCCCACCAGACTTCCCTAAGTCTTAATGGTGTGGATGAAGTGAGCTTTTACACAATGAAAAAGTTTCATGTCTAATGTGACACAACTCAAAATAAAGGCAAGCAGTGTTAAACACTAACTAATAATCTATCAAAGCTTGGAATAAAGTTTCTAGGACATTTGGATGAAGAACCTTGAGAAACTGAAAGTTGTTAGAAAAAATAGAGTATAAAAAGATCAATATCTTGGACACTGTTGTTGTTTTGCGCTGTTGAGTCAGAACCGACCCATAGCTGACCCTCCATGAGTTTTCAGAGACAATAAATCTAATGGGAGGAGATTGTCCATACCACCCCTATAATTTTAGGCATTAGTGAGTCAAAATGAATTCATATTGGCCATTTTGAATCAGGCAATCATATAATCTACTAAGCCAAGAACAACAAATTAGAGGGGAAGGGTGTAATATTCTTCAACAAAGAGAACATTTCAAGAAGTATTATTAATATTTATAATAGGATAATAGAGGGACAGCACAGGAGGGGAAGACCCTCTATGAGGTGGATTGATTCAGTGACTGGGGTAATCAGGATGGGTGTGTCAGGGCAATGAGATTGGCACAGGATAGAGCAGGGTTTAGGGCTATTGTACATAGGGTCGCTATGAGTCGCAAATGACTCGACGGCACATAACAACAACAACAACAACAATAATAGGATAATATCCTATCATGCATATTGTCAGTGCTGTCAGTGATAGGATAATATCAAATGTTCAGAACAATGGCCTGTTAACATGACCCTTATTCCATTTACATACCATTCACTAAAGTCAAAGGTGAAGAAATTGGTAAAGAGTAGCACTGCCAGTGCAGAGGCACGCAGATAAAATGCAGCAGCTGCTCCCCAAGAGAAAGATGGGCAGTCTCCTGCCATGTGATTTATTGCCTCAGAAAACTGACCAGAGGATCAGCTTTGGATTGGTTCTGACTCAATGGTACACAACAACAACAAACATCTGCACCGAAGGTGAAGCTCTACCATAAGCAATGCCATGCTGAGGAAATACAATCAAAAAAGGCTATCAAGATTCCTGGAAAGAGGAACACCAAACAAAAGAATGAAGAGAAGACGCTATAAGGGGCAGTACCTGCCTATCTGTTGGACGGGGAAGGGCAGTTCTGAGCTAAAGTACTTTCCAACATGATTGAACAAAAATGCAAAGAGAAAGTGGGGAAATAGGAAGTCCCTCTACCCAAAGTTCATGCCGAAAGAGAAACGGAAGTACTGAAAGGTATTCAAAAAGAGAAAAAAGAAAGCATGGAGAGGGTGGTTACTAAGTCTGCTTTGTTGGCGATGACTTTACATGAAAACCACCTAAATTCAAAAAGGCACATGTAACACATCTTGAATGTAAAGCCACATTTTGCCTGCCGATACTTAGTGTAAAGAGGAGTCCTTCATCCCCACTGTATACAACCTTGGGTGTTGTTACCAAAGGTACTGTCATTAAGGTGAATGTGAGTGAGTTGGGTCTTGTGACACAAGGAGGGAAAGTTATTTGAGGAAAATATGCCCACGTTACCAACAGTCTTGAAAATGATGGATGCATGAATTCTATCTTCTTGGTCTAATAGCACTTCTATACAAGTAAATAATTGACTACAAACCAATCAGAAAACTGATATTACCATGTGCTTCTGACTGCTACCAAACAACCTTCCTTACACATCCTGCAATCATCAAGAGAACTATTTATTATGCTATAAAAACATTAAAATGGGGAGGTGAAGAAAAAGACAGAAAGAATACACCAATTGATTGTACCAACAAGAATTTGTTGACTGGATTGAGAATCTGTGGAATATTCACACTATAAAATACTATGCAGCACTCAGGAACAATGATTTCAAAAATTACTATATAATATGGGAGAAGCTAGAGACCATGATGCTGAGTAAAATAACTCAGTCTCATAAAGACAAATGCTGCATGAGACCATTATTGTAAAAATAGAAGAATAACTAGTAAGATGTGTATAAAAGTCCAAAAGGGAAAGGGGAGGAAGTAAGGGGCTTAGAGGGAAGGAGGGAAAACACAGGATTGCAGAGTTTGGTGGGCAGAGGGAAAAGGTGAAGGAATTAGGATAGATCCAGTGGAGACCTGAAAACATGGGATAGTGGGCACAGATCAATGCTGATTGGTTTTATAAAACACAATGTGTATAGCAAGATGGTGCGGCAGGAAGCAGGACGGTGCTGCCAGTGCTACACCCACAGGTATTTGGGGGGAAAACTGCTGTCTAGCTTGACTACATGAGACCCTTTAACTCAAGTAACAGGGAGATTCTGGGCGCCTGGATGGAGGCAAGAAGCCACTTCCAGAAGGGAACAATAGGCTTCCTCCGTGGTCATTCAGATACTTGGGGGGGGGGGGACTGTTTGCAGGCCTCAGGCCAAGAAGGGAACACAAATATATAGGTGCTTCAGAAAACACTGCTGTACCCTAGGTAATTTTATAGTTATAACAGTCTATATCTACTAAGAAAATACTCCCAGAATGTCAAGAAAGCAGCAATACACATCAGCCATCATGAGAAAACAAAATAACCCTTCTCCTAAAAAAAGCAGACCCAATGAATACCCTGGATAGAGAGAACCAGAAGAAATAAGTAGAGATATTTTATCAGCTACAGAAAAAGATGCAAATGTGGAAGAAACAATGGAAGTTAATAAGCAAGTAAATATTTCAGAGACAACAGTCTAGAAGAAATATATGGTGGATGAGGAGAAACTTGAACAGATATGGGTGAAAATACAAAAGATGTAAGAAAAAATTGATAGAATAAACAAAGAGGTACAACAGAAACAGAGGAAATCAAATCAATACTATCAGAATACTATGAAAAGCTATACTCTAATAAATTTAAAAACCCAGAGAAAATTGACAAATTCGTTGAAACGCATCCCCTGCCCAGATTGACAAGGACAGATATAGAACATTTGAACAGACCCATCACAAGAGAAGAAATTGAAAAGGTCATAAAAAGACTTCCCCATAAAAAAAGTCCTGGACCAGATGGCTTCACAGCTGAATTCTACCAAACATTCAGAGTGGATTTAGCACGCATTTTATTTAAATTCTTTCAAAAAATTGCAAAAGATAAAACACTTTCAGAGTCATTCTAGGAAACAAGCTTAACC
>NW_006399774.1:13445292-13462056 GCF_000299155.1 Elephantulus edwardii
CCAAGTATAGGTTTAGCATTAGCACGATTCAATGTTCTGGGATTCAGAAATATTGGCCAGAGAGCTGTTCTGAAGTTTGCTGCTGCTACTGGGGCCACGCCTATTGACGGGCACTTCACTCCTGGAACCTTCACTAACCAGATCCAGGCAGCCTTCCGGGAGCCTCCTCTTCTGGTGGTTACTGATCCCAGGGCTCAAGGGCTCCAGACGTTGTGGAAGTTTCCCCTTAAAGTTACAACGGAAACCAGAACAACGCCGTATGGACCCTTGTGTGAGTAACGTGGAAAGGCATTTTCTTGATATTGAGACGCAATTCCTTGATCTTCTTCAACAAGTGCTTCAGGTCCTCCTCATTTTCAGCGAGCAAGGTTGTGTCATTTGCATAATGAGGTTATTGATAAGTCTCCCTCCAATCCTGATGACACACTCTTCTCCACAGAGTCCAGCTTCTTGAATAATTTGCTCAACATACAGATTAAATAGGTTTGGAGAGAGAATATAGTCCTGATGAACTCCCTTGTTAATTTTAAACCAGGCAGTGTTACTCTGTTCTGTGCACACAACAACCTCCTGATCAAGGTATAGGTTTGGAATGAACCCTGTTAATAGCTCTGAGACTCCCATTCTTTTCAATGTCAGTCACAACACACACAGTCAATATTGACTTTACATAGTCAATAAAGCACGAATAGATATTTAAAAAAACAACTACACATCAAAGAAAAAAATTGTGGTGTCAGTCTCCTCCTGTGTGTTCTACTGTCTCTGAAAACCTGCTGGAAGGTTAGTTATGAGTCAGTTCTGACTCAACAGTACATAACAACAATGATAACCTGGGATCAAATACGACTGAAAATGCAAAATAACCAGAGGATAAATTGGGCAATTGAGACTGTCTAAAAATCTAATCTTAAGAAGATCAGTTCTCCAAATGAGTAAACAAGAAGTTCTCCAAAAGAGTAAAAAGCAAGTCTACAAATTGGGCCAGCGGTGGGGGTGGTGGTATCTGTCACTGATGTGTTTAACAAGGACTAATCTCTTAACATACAGAAAAATGGACAGAAATGTCAACACCTCACCAAGAAAAAGACAAACAATACAATTACAAAATAGGCAGAGATATGAAAAGACATTTCACCAAAGAAGACATTCAGGTTATCAACAAACACACAAAGAAATACTCAAAGACAATTAGCCATTGTTGTTGTTGTTGTTGTTGTTGTGTGCTGTCGAATCATAACTGACTCTTCAGTGGGTTTTCAGAGACACTTAATCATATCGGAGGAAACTGTCCATCCTTCTCCGGCGGAGCAACTGGTGGCCTCAAACTGTGTGCCTTCAGGATTGCAGCACAGCTTCTTACCACTATAGCTCCTTATTTATTCCTTGTTAATTAGCTATTATGTTGTTATTGATTTGCACTATCAAATTGGAACTGACCCATAGCTGACTCTCTAGCAGGTTTTGAGAGGAACATAATCACACGGAAGAAGTTTTCCCATCTTTCTCCCACTGAGCAGTTGGTGGATTCAAACCGTTCACCCTTGGCCTGCCAGTGCAACTCCTTACTGAATCAAATAACAATGAGGTATTATCTCATCCCAAGGACAATAGTAAGACAGTAAACACAAAATGCTGGTGAGAGTATGGAGCGATTAGAACTCTCATCCACTGCTCATGGAAATGTAAAACGCTGCAGGCATAATGGAGAGCAGTGAGGTGCTTCCTTAGAAAGTTAGAAATTGAAATATCTTTAATCCAGCAATCCCACTAAGAGATATATATCCTAAAGAAATAAGAGATGTGACTGATACGAACAGATACATATACACTTGTGTTCAATAGGAACATTATTTACAATAGCAAAGGAGAATAAACAAACCAACGTCCATCAATAGATGAATGGTTAAAGAAATTCTGGTACATTCACACAGTAAAGTACTATGAAACACTGAAAAACAACAAATAATTTGATAAGCACTTCATATAATGGACGCATCTAAGGCCATTATGCATAAGTCACAAAAGGACAAATACTGAACAAGATGAGTATTCTTAACAGCTAAGTAAGAGACTTCTCCAGGCTGCTAGTGACTAAAAAGGGAACACAGAGAAGATACCCACTCCTCTCCTGAGGACAAACTGCATCAGATGGGGAAGCTGGTCACAGGCCCTGCTGCTGACCACTGAGGATAATAATAGACATTAGGAGAGATGGGCCAGCTATGGTGAGGGACTCCCTCATCAACTGAAACCGTCAACTAGACCAGGAGCTGGTTCTTTTAAAGATTCAATAAAACAGACAAACCATTGGCAAACTTAACAAAAGAAATGGAAGAGAAGACACAAATATCTTGAAGAACAAAGAAAAGCAGTGACATCACAACACAATCAGCTGAAATTAAATCTATAATAATGGAATAGTGTGAAAAGCTACACTCAAAACCTGGAGGAAATGGACAGATTCCCAGAAACTCACATCCTACCAAGACTGACACTGACAGTAGAACCCTTGAACAGATCCATCGCAAAAGAAGAAATAGAGCAGGTCATAAAAAGTCTGTTCCCCAGAAAAAGTCCTGGCTCAGGTGGCTTCACAGCTAAATTGTATCAAACATTCAGAGACACACTAACAGCAATTCTACTTATTTCAAAAAATAGAAAAAGAAGAAACACTCCCAGAGTCATTGTATGAAGTAAACATAACCCTAATACCAGAACCAGGCAAAGACATTATCAAAAAGAAAAGCACAGACTAATATCTCTCATGAATATGTTGTTATGTGCCATCGAGTCGTTTGCGACTCATAGCGACCCTATGTACAACAGCCCTAAACCCTGCTCTATCCTGTGCCAATCTCATTGCCTCTGACACACCCATCCGATTACCCCAGTCACTGAATCAATCCACCTCATAGAGGGTCTTCCCCTCCTGCGCTGTCCCTCCACTCTACCCAGCATGATGTCCCTCTCTAAGACCTGTCTCTCCTTACAACATGTCCAAAGTATGTCAGACGAAGCCCCAGAATCCTTGCCTCCAAGGAGTAGCCTGGTTTAACCCTCTCTATAGATGTAAAAATCTTTAACAAAATCCTGGCCAATAACAAGAGATGCAAATCAAAGCCACAATGAGATATCATCTCACTCCAGTAGCAGTGGCAAAGTTTAACAGGCCAGCAAGTAATAAATGCTGGAGAGGATGTAGAGAGATAGGAACTCTAACAGGCTATTGGTAGATTTGTAAAATAGTACAGCCACTCTGGAAGGCAGTTTGGCATTTTTTCAAAAAGCTGAACATAGAAATTCCATATGACCCAGTTATATGCTTGGAATATATCCTGAGAAAATTAGAATGGAAGCACAAAGAGAGATTTGTACATCAATGTTCATAGCAGTGTTATTCTCCATCACAAAAAAAACCATGGAAACAGCTCAAATGTCCAACCACAAGTGAATGGATTGAGAAATTGATACATTCACATAATGGAATACTATGCAGCATACAGGAGCAGTGATTTTTTAAAATCACTATCTAACTTGGGAGGGACTGAAGACTATTTATTATGCTAAGTGAATTAACACAATCCCATAAAGATAAATACTGTATAAGACCATTTTTGCAGCAATAGAAAGATAAGTAATAAAACATGTATGAGAATCTGGGGACGGGGGAGAGGGTAAGAGCAAAGGGGTGAGAATGGGCAAAGGAGTAATCATAGGGTCACAAAAATTGGTGGGTAGAGGGAGGGGTGGGTAAAGGAAATTGGAAAGAACCAGTGTGAAAAACAATGTATACAAGCTTTAGAAGTAAACCAGTATAAAATAAAAATTTTATTTAAGAAAAAAAAATCTGGCCAATAAAGTCCAAAAGTATATATTAAAGAAAACAATAATTCATCACAGCCAATTGAGATTCATAACAGATATGCAAGGATGATTCAACATTAAGAAAAACAACATAATTCATCATATTAACAAAGCAAATAACAATAAACACATGATCTTATAAATTGATGCAGAAAAGTCTTATATCCAACACTCCTACCTGATTAAAACACTCAGTAGAGCAGGAAGAGAGGGGAATCTCCTCAGAATGGTGAACAGTATGTAGGCAAAACTAAGAGCTAAAATCATTCTAATGGAGAAAGATTAAAGGCATTCCCTTGTGAACAAGGGCCAGACAAAGATGCTCACTATCACCGTATTGAAATTTCTTGCTGGGGCAATAAAACAAGAGAAGGACATAAGAGGCATCCAAATTTGCAAAGAGATGGTAAAACTGTCACTACCTTCTAAAGATATGATAGTGTACACAGAAATCCCCAAGAACTCAACCAAAAAACTGTTAAACCTAGTAGAACAATTTAGTATAATGGCAGGATATAAGATCAATATAAAAAAATCAATAATAGGCCTTATATTAAAAAACCGTGCAACCGCTGTGGAAGGCGGTATGGCACTTTCTCAAAAAGTTGCAAATAGAGATACCATTTGACCAAGCAATTCCACTACTGGGAATATACCCCAAAGAGACCATAACTGATGTCCAAGCAGATATATGCTCACCCATGTTTATCGCGGCTTTGTTCACAATAGCAAGGAGTTGGAAAAACCCCAAGTGTCCATCAACAAACAAATGGATAGAGAAGCTGTGGTATATTCACACAATGAAATATTATGCTGCATTGAAAAACAAGGAACTCATGCAATATTATTCAAAATAGGTGACCCTGTAGGAAATTATGCTGAGTGAAGTATCTCAGTCACAAAAGAACAAATACTGCATGGTGCCACTGTTGTAAAACAGGACTGATAGGTTGGGGGGAGACTGAGAAAGATGGGTTCAATAATGTATATTGCATTGAAACAAATGAAGGAGAAAACTGTTTAAAAGGGATATGTGTTTAGGTATTTTTGTCATGACAGGAGTTCAGAGCAAAGGCTGCATAGTGGAGTGGACAGTGGGGAGGGATTGTAAAACAATGAAAGAATTTTTCTTTTACTTTTCCAAGAGGCTAGTGCACTGGGCAGGGAGGTTTGGAGGGGAGAGAAGTGCAACAATGAATGAATGGAAATCCAAAGTCTCTAAATTTTCATTGAAATTAACATTGCTACATGAGAGTGTAGAGAGGAAGACATGGTCAAATACCTCTTAAATGTAGCCATTCTAAGTCAAGTAAGTGAACTTGGATTTCTTATGGTCTCCTTAACACCAGCTTCCTTCGCATGCCTCTAGTTCCCACTGCCCATTCACAACCTGCAGAAGAGCAAGTTTGTGAAAACACATGGACCACCTTCTCCACTCACCTGAGACCAGAAGAAGTAGATGGTGCCTGATAACCATCAACCACTCTGGTTACTGAGACTGTACATTTTAGACACACTTCAAGCTTAGAACTGAATCTACTCTCGGAGACCACCTTTCAGCCAAACAACATGTGGATCAATAAAGTGAACAGTGAGACCCAGGAGAAGTATGCTACTAGAAATGGGAAATCCAAGGTAGAAGGGGGAGAGTGCTGATACATTGTGGGATCGCAACTGATGCCATAACATAATCTGCATGTAGATAGACTGTTGAATAGGAAAATAATTTGCTATGTAAACTTTTACCTAAACCAATACAAAATATATTTTTGAAAGAAATATATAGAAGCAATTCAGTAACTTAGTTGTTGTTTGTTGCGCATCATTAAATTGGAACCAACCCATAGCTGACCCTCCAGCAGCTTTTTCAGAGGCAGTAAATCACACAGGAATTGATTGCCCATTCTTTATCCATGGAGCAGCTGGTGGATTTGAACTAGGGATAACAGAAAGAGAATTAATGCCTTTGAGCTGTGGTGCTGGAAAATGTGTTGAATACACAATGGACTGCCAGGAGAACAAAACAGGTTCATCCTAGAGAGGGTGAAGCCAGCCTGATCTTTGGAGGCAAGGATTCTGAGGCTTCATCTGACATACTTTGGGCAGGTTGTAAAGAGGTACTGGTCCTTGGAAAGGGACGCCATGCTTGGAAGGGTGAAGGGAGGGTGACCATCGATGAGACAGACTGATACAGTGACTAGGGTAATGAGGATAGGTGTGTCAGAGACAGTAAAGTTGGCACAAATAGAGCAGGTTTCGGGGCTGTTGGACACAGGGTCACTATGAGTCGCAGGAAACTCGATGGCACATAACAACAACCACCTTTGAGTTGGCAGCACAACCCCATGCCATTATGCCACCAGAGTTCAGTGGATTTGGAACTCCTCTAAATCAGAAGCTAAGTGACCGTGATCAGGATTCACTAAAATCATGCTGGCTACCTCTCAGGTTCCGACAGTTGAATGTAACCATGTTCAATTCCTGGAACTTTGCTGTCAATGGAGCATTTGGGAAATTTTTTTTTAATGAACTGTTGCCTCCAACGCTTGCTACAAGCCACGCCTAAAATGCACATCGCCTGCCAGGAAAGTAAAGCCGCTTTACACAGCCTGATCAGATTGTCTACACTGTCCAAGAGTGCTGGCAGGCTGGGGAGCGTCCTCTCTGGGTTCTGGCTCCGATTCCCACACAGGATCAACCAGGGCTTCCAACATGACAAGAGGAGGGGGTTTAAGCACAGCATGGCAACAGAAGGTTTAAATGGAAGTTGCTCTTATAACCCTGTCCCTAATTGCCTTGGTACCTGGTGTATCTCCTCCCCTCCTCTGTCCTTGTCTAAGAGACCCTGTGTTCTGCACAGACACACACTTACTTCTGCCTTCTTCCCACATGGTCCTGCCTCTGCTGATATTGACGCCCTGCCCTACGCCAAGGATTCTTCTGTGTGCATTTTTTACACAGTGCATTTGCATACAGTGTGGGGAAGTAACATCATAGAGGCAGCAAAAATAAAAGCAAAATCCCTTTCACTGTTGATGAGTTGGAATCAATATACAGCAAGTTTTCAGAGGCACCTCTGGAATCACAAGAGGTGCGTGTCCATCTGTCTCCCATAAAGCCTCTTGGTGGATTTGAACCATTGACTTAGCAGCACAGCTTCCTATGGGCCGAACCACCAGCATTGCCTAAATAAGGTCAAATAAAGTTTCTTCTGGAATAGAGACAGTCCAGGCCAAAGGAAGGTCCAGTGTCAGAGAACGAAGATGGCCACTCCACCAGACTACAGAAATAAGATACATTCTTCTACTGTTGAATCCAGAACTAAAGGTTACAGAACTCATGACTGGCTGAAAGACCATCAGAGGAGTTTAAAAGGTGGGATATCTGGGAGGAAGCCTTTGGCAGCAGTCAGCCCATCAATGGGATCCCATAACTGGTCAAAAGCACATGCCGTTCGGTTTGTTACATGGATGTCCTAGAACCTAGAAAGGTGGGCTGAACTGGTTTTCTTTGTAACCATTAGTAAAAGTGCTTTCAATTGTGTCTGTTCTTGTGCAAGTCCATAGTAAAGATTCAGATCCTTCTCCAGGGATCTCCTTGGAGAACAGATTCAATCTCCTGCACAGTCCAGACCTTAGAAAAAAAGGAATGCTGTCCTTGAGGTGTATGGCTTAAGTGAGCATGAAGTTAGAAGGGCTGTCCTTTTAAAGACAGTTCTTCAAAATCCACCATGGATTCCAGACTCAAGTCAGGACTTCAGAGTTAAGTCCTCACTTGGAGACCATGCTCTCCTCATTTCTATGGTGTATTTGGGCTGCATTTCTCTGAAAACAGATTTGTGTGTTTGTTTGCTTGTTTTTTTGTTCTTCTGACAGCAAATAGTATATTCAATTCTTTGCCAACACCATAATTCAACAGCATCAATTCTTCTTCCATTACTTTTTCATTCAGGATCATTAGAAACATCAGTTCTTAGAATGGAGGCTATTTCTGAAAGAACCTGAACTCAAACCTCACCAATTTTTATAAACAGATGATGCATTTCTGGGAATTGATAAATGTCTCAGTCATGGGTTGAGTAGCGGATGAATGCTCTCATATCAGCCTTGCCCAATATGATCTCAAGTGCAATTTGCTGGAAATAAACTTGAACTAGCTGTTGACAAACATCTTCATTTTCAGAAAGCCTAGGAGCATGACTGTTTTTGAACTTGATTTCTACTAGTGGGCCTGCTCAATAAGCTCAAGTGATTGGGCTCCTGGGTGAATGAGTCAACTTCTGTGAGGTAGATTTATGGCCAGTTATGACAAGAAGATGACAGTTGTTTGAGGACGAAAAGAACAGGATGTTCCAGTGGCAAAGGGAGAAGATGGCAGCCTGGGGAGTACTGTTTTGCTCACGTAGTTGCTTCTCCTTGAAGACTGGAGAGGTAACAGGAACAGCCCCTCCGCATTCTGATCATTGACAGTGGGGGACACTTTGTTCTAGGAGAGCCAGAATACTTTAACCCAGAAAAGGCAGGGTGGTGGCCTCCTTCCAAAAGCCTCTGTGTCAACCCCAGCACAGAGAAGAACAAGAGCAAACTCAGAAGCCTGATCAAATGTCCAGGTTGCACATTTAGTTAGGGAAACCCCAGCTGGTGGTCAACACGTTGCAGGACAAGTTTGGAAGGGACTCACTCAGGGGCCAGTAATCAAGACAGTCATTGCCAAGGACAGTGCTTAAAAACTGTCTGGAAGCACCCTGTCCTGGTGCCCACTGAGCACAGGGACCCACAGCTCTACCCTGACCTGTACCTCAGGACCCTCAGTGTTGCCGTGGAAAGATGGTCACTCTTGGACAAACGCCCCAAGGCCCTGCATGAAATCATCGCTGTGCACTATTACTCTACACTTCAAAGGGAAAGTTCCCTCTCTAGAGCGAGAGTCGCTGCCAAATTGCTTAGTTACCAAATGTGTGTTTGCAGTTATATTTACAAACTCAGCCCAACCCCTACCCTATTTTAATCCCCAGAAAGCCTCTCGGTTCATGGCCTTGGCCCCGACTTTGAGATCAGGCTGGCCAGAGTGCAGACTAGGAGTCCACTCCTGCCTGACGAGCGAGTCCTCCGTGGGCTCTTCCTTCTTCACATGGCACAGTCTTCCACAGTAGCTCAGCTTCATTCCTTTCAGACTGAGCCTCTCTACCCCAATCCTGCCATCTCTCACATAGGCTTGCTGCCGTGGTCACATACTGTCAAGTCAGAACCAATTCAGAGATAACTCTCAAGAGGCTTTTCAGAGGCGAGAAATCACACAGGAGGAGATTGCCCATGTTTCTCATGTGGAGAAGTTGGTGAATTCGAACCTCTGGCCTTGGGGTTGGCAGCACAACTCTCTACCACTGGGCTATCAGAGCTCCATAAACAGGTTTGTACTGAACACCAGCTATGTACTAGATGTTGTGCTACACACTGGGGACTTCAAGGGAGCATGAAACCACCCCACTGCCATCAGGCTGCAACTCTTAGCCAACATGGAGAGCAAAGCAGACTGTCTCATTCGGTTTCTGACCATAAATCTCAATTTACGGCACATTTCAATCGCTTCTTTTGCATCTGAATGTTGGACACTGAGTAAGAATGAGTGGAAAAAATTCAATGCATTTTGAATTGTGACGTGGGTGAAGTGCATTGAATGTCTCATGGACCATCAAAAACTACAAACAAGTCTCTCCTGGAAGAAGTGAAGTCACGGTGCTCTTTGGAGGCAAGGATGGCCAAACTGCATCTCACATACTTCAGGCATCTTATCAGGAATGTCAAGTCCTTGGAAGAAGACTTCAAGCTGAGAACAGCAAAGGGTCAGCAAAAGAGAGGGAGATCCTCAGTGAGATGGACTGACACAGTAACTGTAACAGGCTCGAGCGTGTCAGAGATCCAGGAGCGCAGGCTCGGGTTCTGATCTGTTGTCACTATGAGCAGAGTTGACCTGATGGCACTTAACAACAACAACAAATCTTCATGAAGCAAACTACCTCCTGTTTCTTCTAAGGACTGGGGCCAAGCTTTCGGTTAGGAGCCCAATGTTTACCCCACAGAGCTTCCAGGGCATCAAAGCAGCCTGCAGTAGCTCTTTGTATATATGAGTCTCAGTTCCAGTGACTTCCCATATTCTGATTTATTTAATTCTCACAGTAATTCTGTGGGGAAGATGTTCCCATCCTAGAGAAGAAGAGAAGTAGAGGCAGAGGAATCAAAGGAACATGTGTTGGAGGCTGGACTTGAACACAAGAGTGAAGAGTCCAAAACTCACGCTCTGAACCGCACATACAAGTTCCATGACTGTGCTTGAACTTCAGTATGTTAACCACTGCACCAAAGCTGGGGCAGCCCTGTCTGTCTCCCATGACTCAGAAACCCAGCACCTTCAGGATTGTCCCATCCACGCCCGCCCTTCTAAATAAAGGTGGAGATGAAGGAGAGAGGGGTGTGTGTGTGTGTGTGTGTGTGTGTGTGTGTGTGTGTATGTGCGCTTCTAGAGGAGAGAATTTGTCCTGAAATAAGACTCTGATGAAATTAATCAAACGGTTAATGGACAAAACAACATGGGGAGGAGAACCACACTCCCATGGAGATAAGGGAGAGCAGCTAACATGTAGAGTAAGTCAGGAAAATACCAACATTCCTGACTATCCAAACCCACTGAGTTCTCCAGCCAGATAACAGAGAGAGGTGTGGGGTGCAAGTGGATGGAGCTGCCCTTTTATTTGCTCAGAGAAAGATTTCTTGAGAAGGCCTTTCTAGAGTAAAGCAGAGAGTGAGTTGTGCAAACTACTGGCGGAAGTGTAGCTGAGGGAACAGTCTATGCCAATTTCTGGCTGGGCAGCAAGGCTGGAGGATGTTGGAAGACCACCCAACATCCCTATGTTAGTGCAGCATCCCTGGATGTGGGAGGAAGGCCGCTGAAGAGCTCTAAAGTAAGAGGGTCTGAAGTCCGCTCCTCCAGGCATCAAATGACCAAGCAATTTGCATAAATGCCTACAATTTCCTCAGTCAGTTCCCAGACTTACAGATGGGAAGACTGTTTTTTTCAGGGGCTGTCACCTTGACTCCAATTCACAGCTACCCTCCCTACATACACTGAAACCTTGCCCAATCCTGAGCCATCTTCTATGTGTTTAAACACGTTGCCACAGTCACTGTGTGAATTCATCTCGTTGAGGGTCTTCCTCTCTTTCGCTGATCCTCTGCTTTCCCAAGCCTGATCCTTTTTCCAAGGGCTGGTGCTTCCCGACAACATGTCACATGACATATTGCCATCTAGGAAAAGACAAAGAAGACACTATGGAGACGTGGGTGGAGTCTGCGGGCTCAGCTCCCTGTGTGGTGGATGTAAGAGGTCCAGCCAGTCAGAGAGGTGCACAGCATGACAGCAGGTAGTGTCTTCTGAGGTGCACATGCTGATGGAGCTCTGACAATAAGGAGCCAACAAAGAAATAAAGCAGCACTTTTCCCAAATCAGTTGAAGACCAACCTTGTCACCAGTCAATTGGCACTTTCCTCTTTTTTTTCATTTGGTCTTATTTTAGGTTTGATAATTTCTTTTCCGATTTCCTGGAGCTATGCAATTCTATCTATAGCTGTGGGATCACAGACTCTATTTAGAAAGGATGTTTGGAACCACACAGGCACTCCCATATTTTACAAGCGACAGCACTGGCATCCAAGGAGGCCTGGTGGCCCATCAAGTCACTCTCCCTCTGGTGGAGACTAGGAGGTACAACACTCCTATTGTCTTTTAACTTAAATTACGATCTACTTTTCAATGATTCCGAAATCTGTAACCTACTGGTTTTGTCATTTCTGTGTTAAACATAATAAGCTCCAGAGCCTTGATTCTGAAAATTCTACATTTGGTTTAGTCTTTTGAATCTTCCTCTGGCTCCCTAAGAGTCTAGGGTTTGGATTTGCCTCTATTACTCATTCACCCTTGGCTTTGTTCATCTTCTAATTCTACCACTAAGGAATTCCAGGTGTTTCCGTCTTGAATCATGTCTACTGTTGCTCATCCCATGATCTGAAGTCTATAGTGCCATCTTGAGACAAGAATGGGTTGAGATGCCGTGCGGAATCCAGTCTCCCAGTGAGTGACAGGAAGGAGAAAATTAATTGAGAAGAAGAGAATGATTACATCTTTCTTGCTGCTAAATGTCTTAGTTCATTTGTTGAGAATAATATTGAAATAAGTTATTGTTGCTTATAAAGTTGCTGTGAACAAACTCCAGGTATTGCCTTTGTGGGGTTCCAGTCCTGGCACTCACAGATGCTTTCCATTTTCTACCTAAGTTACATTGTTGTTGTTGTGTGCTGTCAAGTCACTTGTGACACATAGTGACCTCATGTATAACAGCTCTGAATCCTGATCTATCCCAAGCCAATTTAATCACTTCCAACACGCCTACCCTCATTACCCCAGTCACTGAGTCAATCTATCTCATCCAGCGATTTCCTCTGTTGCACTGTCCCTTCATTCTTTTTTTTATTTTATTGATTTTAATGAACATTTACAGAGATTTTGGATTTACATTCATTCATTGTTGCACTTTTCTCCCTAACCACCCCTCCCTTCCAGTTCACTCTTCTCTTTGAAAAGAAAAAAGAGAAATTCCTTCATTGGTAAACAATCCTCCCATCCCCTCCTCCTACCCTCCCTCGCCAAGTACACTCCACAATGCAGCCTTCATTCTGGACTCCTGTGATAACCATAATACCCTATCATATATCACTTTTAATCTGTTCTCTCCCTCATCTGTTTCAATACAGTATACATAATTTATCCAGTTTTTCTCAGTCTTACCCCAACCCTGATGTCAGTCCCATTCTACAACAGTGGCACCATGCAGTATTTGTGCCTTTGGTCCCTTCACTCTTTCAAGCATGATTTCCTTTTCCAAGAATTGGTCCTTCTTGGCAATATGCCCAAAGTATGTAAGACAGAGCTCCAAAATCCTTGCTTCCAAAGAACAGTTTGGCTTCACCCTCTCCAGGACAACCTGTTTATTCTCTTACCAATCCACAGTATTTTCAATACACCTCTCCAACACCACAACTCAAAGGCATCAATTCTTCTATCATCCGTATTTATTGTCCACCTCACTGATGCATAGCAAGTAATTCCAAAGACCATGGCCTGGATCAGGCACACCTTAGTCTCTATACTGACATCATTGCTCTTCAGTGCTCTGAAGAGGTTCCTGACAGCAGATTTACCCAGTGTAATTTGTCTCACTTTCAGCAAGCAAGTTTGTGTCATCTGCATAGCACAGGTTGTTGAGTGTTCCTCCAATCTTGATGCCACATTCCTCCTTGTAAAGTCCAACCTCCCATATGATCTGTTCCACATGTAGATTGAAAAGGTATAGAAATAGGATGCATCCATGGCATACCCCTTTCCTGACCTTGAACCATGCAGTGTTTCCTTGCTGTGTTCTGACAACTGCCTCCTGGTCCAAGTATAGGTTTTGCATGTTGTTGTTGTTGCTTATTGCTGTTGAGTTGAGCACAACTCATAGTGACTCTATGAACAAAAGACCTAGTGCCTTTCCATAACTGTCATTATTTTATCAAGTTCATAGAGTTTCCAGAGGCATGTGGTTTAGGAAGTAGATGTCTACTTCCAAACCTGTTTTACAACTGGGAGCGCCACCAAACACTGTTCATATTGGGAAACCATTCTGGTATTTGATGCCCCAGGGGTACAAGGTTCAGCATCACAGCATTACTTCATACTGCACATTGACAAAGAGTGATGTACAGAGCAGAAGAGTGTCCCTCCAGATATAACAGCACTAGTTTCACTTAGCAATGGTTAAGTGTCGCCAAGTCAAATATGACTGAGAGTGAGTTTTGCATAAAAGACCTAAACCCTGTTCTATAACTACCATCATTTCTGTATGAGCACAATGAAATATTATGGGATTCTCATTCTTTTTTTTTTATTATTATTTTTGTGTGCGTGTACCGTCAAATCAGATCTGACTGGTGCAGGAGGAGATTGCCCCTCCTTCCTCGGCAGAGCATCTGGTGGATTCGAACCGTGCACCTCTGGGATTGTAGTTGCAGTTCCTTGCCACTAGGCCACCAGAGCTCCCCGGGATTCTCATTCTTAAGGCTAGTCTCAATTTGTTGTGATCCACACAGTCAAATGTCTTTGCATAGTCAACGTAACACTCCTCTGGTACTCTGCGTTTAGCTAAGATTCAGCTAACAAGTTATGAGTTATATGTAACATGGTAAAGCAAACACCATCAGTCCTCTTTCTCATGCTAATGGGAGTTCTGAAAACCTAATAATAACTTGATTCCACCAATAGCCTCTCCAAAGCATGTTGGTCCAGTCACTGTGGCTGCTCTGTGGACAGTAAGAGAAGAACAGGATAGTCATTATGTAAGATGATATAAAGTATTCAGTGGGGGCAGTGGGGACTTCTCACCTTCCAGGCAGGCGGCCTCAGCTCAGTTACCTTAGAGGTAGCACCACCTGACTGACGGAGGCTGCCAGCCTTTGTGTTGCTGTGGTGCTGATTTCCATGGAGCTTCCATACTTACAAAGACTAGAAAGAAAGGTCTGTCATTGTTGTTAAGTGGTGTTGCGTCAACTGTGATTTATAACAACTCTATGAACTACAAACAAAGCTGAATCTTTTCCTGTTGTTATCGTTTACTGTTGAGTTGGAAACAACCCATAGCTGACCCTCCAGCAGGTTTTCAGAGGCAATTAATTGCACAGAAGGAGACTGTCCAAGCTTCTTCTATGGAGCAGCTGGTGGATTTGAACTGAATGGCTTTGGGTTCGCAGCACGATTTCCTACCACTAGGCCATGTGAGCTCCCTGCACCTTGCCCTGTCCCCTCCTATCCAATTCTCACCGTCTCTGCAGTCACTATGTCAGTGTCAATCCTTCTTGTTGAGGGTCTCCCTCTCTTCTTCTGATCCGCCACCATTCAAAGACTTAAGTCTTTTTCCAAGTACTAGCTCCTTCTGAAAACATGCCCCATGTATGTGAGGCGAAGTTTCACCCTCCTTGCCTCTAAGAAACACCCTGGTTGCAGTCCCTCCAAAACAGACTTGTTTGTTCTTTTGTATTCAGCACTCTTCTCCAATACCACGATTCAAAGGCACTGATTCTTTAGGTCTGTTGTTGTTGTTGTTGTTGTTGTTGTTGTTGTGTACTGTAGTGTTAACACCGACACAGAGCTGACCATCCAGCTGATTTTCAGAGGCAGTTAATCACATGGAAGGAGACTGCCCATCCTTCTTCCACAGAGCAGCTGGTGGATTTGAACCACATGCCTTCAGGATTGCAGCACAGCTTCTTGCCACTAGGCCACCAGAGCTCCCTTTATTTAGGTCTAGTAAGATTTTTTTTGTCGGGGTTTTTTTTGTGTTTTGTTGTTGTTGGGGTTTTTTTTTTTGTATTTTTGGTTTTTTTAATCCATCAGTGAAAACCCTATTGATCATAACAGGCCAATCTGCAACCAATCACTGGGGTGGCCCAGGACCAAACAGTATTTCATTCCATTATGCCCAGGGGACCAATTCTAATAACAACAAGTATTCAGCAGCTGAGCTATTTTATTTGCTCTGGAAGCTCAGAGGAAACAAACAAACTCTGTAAAGACAGTGAGGATGGTAGGGGTAAAAAATAGTTCAAGGAAAGCTTGGAGAAGCTGGTTCTGGAAGAACGATCCAGGCAAAGAGAGCAGCAAGGAGGCCTTCCAGGTGGAGGTAGGACACATGAGAAGTGGAAGAAGCATGGATATCAGGGACCCAAAGGGAATTGCTTGTGATTTGGCAAGTTGACGTCTAATGTGTGAAGCCAGGAGGAAGGCCAATGAGGCTGGATTGCGTAGAGTTTCCCATGTGTCCTCATGAAAGGGCTGCCATGGCAAAATCCCACACCGTGGCCTCCATGACTCTCTCAACCGCTAGGAGCTGCGAATAATCATTGACATTGCTTTGCTCTCTACAGATGCACTTGCCTGCATCATCATCTGGCATCTCTCTCCCTCGTGTCTGATCCTGTTCCCTTACCTGTTCTCTTTCAAAAGACATCAGAACTCCCCCTACTCAAGTATGACCCCTTGTTAACCTTCAAAGACTCTATTACCAAACATGATCTCGCTTAGAAACATTGAAGTTATCATTTCATCATATTTTGCTGAGAAATAGAATTCAACCCATAACACATGGGACCTGGAGAGGTTTAGGGCCCAGCAGATCTTGAAAGAGAAGACAATCTAGGTCCTTGAGTTGATAGATATGGCTAAGGTTGCTCAGGGTCTGGATTGCCCAAGGTCACAGTGAGCTGGGGGCAAAGAGAGAACTTGTTCCCCTAGGAGAGGAATTCTGGCCCAGCTCTGAGTCTTAAGCTTCTAAAACAAGCATCTGACTTACCGACTTCATGTTACATTGAGCCTGGGTTGGCTGATAATCACAGAATCTTTGCTGAGTTCTCTGTGGGTCAGGATCAGGATCACGCCTCTGAGAAAATGTCTAGCAAGGCCAGCCAGGGGTCAGACCCACACTTAGTGTAGTTTTATTTCTTTATCATTAACCTGGAAGAGGAGAGGAGTATATACCCATTACACACTGGTAGATGCTGCAATGGGAGGCAGGGAAGCTAGTATCTTGGCAGAGGGATTAGAATCTGCCACTTTGATGAATTAGACAAACAGCTTGGACAAGAGGGGATAAAAAGATGTCATTTGCCAGGAATGAAGCTAGAAAATATCCTCACATATGAACACAGATAAAAATTCAGAAGGTGTGGCTCACCAGAAGTACAACTGTTACTTTCATAAGCCAAGAGATCATGTTTCTGTTCCCATTAGTGTTGCTCTCATAACACCTGCATT
>NW_006399774.1:13463451-13464853 GCF_000299155.1 Elephantulus edwardii
CACCTTTCTTTGGAATGGGAACAAATATCGATCTTTTCCAGTCAGTGGGCCAGCTGGCTGTCCTTCAGATAAGAAGCCCTGGTGGCTTAGTGCATTGAATGCTGGGCTGCAAATTGAAAGGAATTAGGGGGTCATCAAGAGTCAAAATTTTCTCAAATTAACTACAGTGAGTTTGGGCTTTGGATTGGAGGTTTGTGTACCTTATAGGTCTTTCTGGTTGGTTTTGGTTTTGGGGTGTTTCTTTTTAAGAAGCTGACCTAAAAAGAGTCCACAAAAAGGAGAAAAGAAAAAGGATATAAAAAATATATGCTCTTCAGGCCTGATAAAAGAAATAAAGACAATTAAGTTTGAGAACCATCTTAACTATCTTCAAACAAAAGGGGAAATGTGAACATATCAACAAATTAGCACAGTATTTAATTTTTAATTGTGTTGTTTTCTGCCATCAGATTGGAGCCACTCAAAGCTGACCCTCTGGCGGATTTTCAGAGGCAGTAAATCTTATGACAGGAAATTACCCATCCTTCTCCATGTGAGCATCTGGTGGATTCAAACCACCTGCCTTTAAGATTGCAGCGCAGCATCTTACCACTAGACCACCAGAGTGCCTTCTTTTCTTAGTCGTGATTTGAATAAAAGTTTACAAAGAAATAGGCCTTTCATCTACTCATTCGTCCACATTTTGTTTTGGTTTGCTCCCCCATCTCCACACATTCAATCCTTAATATGTGTCCTGTTCCACATTGTTAACTGCTATACAGATAATGTCTGATCATCCATGCATTTCATATTAACCTTCCCTTCTGATACAAAGCTCACTCTTTACTCATTCTTTTCCTACCCTCCCCACTACCCTCCAACCTCACAACTACTTTATTTTCATAATAGTGGTCTAATACTGTATTTGTCCTTTTGTGACTGAGATATAATGCCCGCCAGACTCATCTATAACATAATATCTTAAAGAGATTGGTCCTTGGAGAAGGACATCATGGTCAGAAGGGCGGAGGGACAACACAGGAGAGAAAGACCCTGGGTGAGATGGATTGATACAGTAACTGGAGCAATAGGGGTTGGTGTGTCAGAAATTAGTGAGACTGACTCGGGATAGGGAAGGTTTCAGAACTGCTGTACATAGGGTCACTATGGGTCACAGGAGACTCAATAGCACACAACAACAACAACAACAACTATTTTGAAATATCCAAAGAATAAGTATTAAGTCAACTCAGTTGGTTTTTTACTTTTTAAAATCATTCAAAATAAAATAAAATAATTCAAAAGTAGCCAGGTTCATCTAAAAAGGAATCTGATGACTTAAAATAAAACATTAAGAGATGTTGTAGAAAGACTGATGTCTACACAAGCCACAACCTCAACTGTCCCAAGACCAGAAGAACTA
>NW_006399774.1:13467141-13471681 GCF_000299155.1 Elephantulus edwardii
TTTGGGCTGTGTCCATGTTCTTGCAATGGTGAATAATACTGCTATGAACATTGGTGTACAGATCTCTCTTTGTGCCTCAGTTTTCATGCTCTTGGGGTACATTCCAAGCAGTGGTATAGCTGGGTTGTATGAGATTTCTATGTTTGGCTTTCTGAGTAAACACCAGACTGCCTTCAGGAGTGGTTACCATTTTACAATCCCATCAACAATGTGTAAGAGTTCCTATTTTGCCACATCCCCTCCAACACTGATTACTTGCTGTCCTGTTAAACTTTGCCACTGCTACTGGAATGAGATGGTGTCTCACTGTGGTTTTGACTTGCATCTCTCTCATTGCCAGTGATTTTCAACATGTTTTCATGTACCTGTTAGGAATAATTTTTTATGATACACACAGTTTAATGCTCTTATATAATCAAGAAAACATGTTTCTGGTATTAATAACTTTCAGCCAAGATCCATCTGACATCAGCAATGATGTCCCTCATTCCCAGGTCTCCCTTGAATCCAGCTTGAATTTCTGGCAGTTCCCTGTGCATGTTCCAGCTGTTTTTAGTATTCTTCAGCAAGATTTTACATGCATGTGATATTAATAACATTGGTGATTTCCACAGGGTGCTGGATCAATTTTTGGAAAAATGAGGACAAATATGGATCTCTTCCAGTCAGTTGACCATTTAACTGCCTTTCATATTTATTGGTAGAGACTGATGAGCATGTCCAGAGTTGATTGATTTTCTGAAACGTCTCAAGTAATAGTCAATAAATCCTGGCTCTTCTTTTTTGTCAAATGACTTCCCTGAAGCTTGAATAACTTCCTTTAGTACTTTTGGTTCTTGATCATGTGCCACTTCCTAAAATGGTTCAGTGTCCATCAATCATTTTTGGCACAGTGACTCTGTATTCTTTCAGTCCTCTTTTGACACTTCCTGCATTATTAAAGGTTTTACCCATAGACTTTACCTTTCAGAGTTCCAACTCAAGGTTTGAATTTGTTCTTCAGTTCTTTCAGCTTGAGAAATTCTGAGCATGTTCTTTCTTTTTCATTTTCTAACTCCAGCTCTTTGCACATTTCATTATACTACTTTATCTTATCAGAGTAATATTTCAGTATAGTACTCTTACTTTGTCTGCCCTTTCAAATATTCTGTTTAGCTCTCTTACCTCATCATTCCTTCCCTTTGTTTTTGCTTCTTTTCATTCCAGTACAAGTTTCATAATTGTTGATTTCATGTTCCAAGTATTAATGAATGCAATTTTAACACTGTCGTTGTTGTGTACCGTTGAGTAGGACTGACCCACAGCTGACCCTCTGGGGGATCTTCAGAGGCATTTAATGACATGGGAGGAGATTGCTCATCTTTCTCTCACAGAGCAAGCAGCTGGTGGATTTGGACTTACTTCGGGGATTGCAGTGTACTTTCTTGCCACTAAGCCGCCAGTGCTCCTAATTTTAACATTGTTGCTGTGGTTATATGCCATGGAGTCACTTGCAACTCATAGAGACCCTGTGTACGATAGCCCTGAAGCCTGCTCTATCCTGTGCCAACCGTATCATCTCTGACACATCTACCCTCTTTACCCCAGTCCCTGAATCAATTCCTTTCATCAAGGGTCTTCTCTTGAGCTTTCCCTCCACACTTCCAAGCATGATGTCCCTCTCCAAGGACCAGCCCCTCCTTGCAACATACCCAAAGTATGTCAGACAAAGCCTCAGAATCCTTATCTTCAAGGAGTAGCCTGGTTTCATCCTCTCTTGGATGAACCTGTTTGTTCTTCTAGCAGTCCATGGTGTATTCAACACTCTTTACCAGCACCACAGCTGAGAGGAATCAATTCTCCTTCTCTCATCCCTGGTCATTGTCCAGCTTTCTGAGGCATAGTGAGTGATTGTAAAGACTATGGCCTGGATCAGGTGCACCTTAGTCGCCAGCCTGACATTGTTGCTCTTCAGTACTCTTGAGAGATCCCTCACAGCTGACTTTCCCAATGCACTTGATCTCCTGATTTCCTGGCTGCTATTACCAAGAGTGCTGACTGTGGAGCCAAGTAAACTAAAACTGTTAATCATCTTAATCTCTTCACCATCCATACTGATGCTGCCAATTGGCCCAGTGGTGAGAATATTTGTTTTCTTGATGTTGAGCCTCAATCCATATTGAAGGCAGCAGTCCTTGACCCTCTGCAGCAAGCACTTCAGGTCCTCCTCAGTTTCAGCAAGCAGGGTGATGTCATCTGTATAACATAGAATGTTGATGAGTCTTCCTCCAATCCTGATGTTATGTTTCTCCTCATAGAGCCCAGCCTCCCAAATGATCTGTTTTGCATAAAGAGTGAAATGATATGGAAGAAGGACACATCCTTGACATATACATTTCCCAATTTTGAACCATGCAGTGTTTTCTTGCTCTATTCTGACAACTACCTCCTGGTCCAAGTATAGGTTTCACATAAACACAATCAAATAAATGTTCTGGGATTCCCATTCTTCTTAACTCAGAAGCCACAGTTTGTTGTGATACACACAATCAGATGCCTTTGTATAACCAATTAAACACAGACAGACATTCCTCTGGTACTCTCTGCTTTCAGCCAAGATTCATCTAACATTACCTGTAATAACTCTAGTACCATGGACTCTTCTAAACTCAGCCTACACTTCTGGCAGTTCTCTTTTGATGTGCTGTTCCAGTCATTTTTGGATCATTTTCAGCAGAATCTTGCTTGCATGTGATATTAATGATATTCTATAATTTCTGCACTCTGTTGGGTCATTTTTCTTTAGAATGGGAACAGATATAGCTCTCTTCCAGTCAGTTGGCCAGGTGGCTGTCCTCCAAATTTCTTGGCACAACCTGGTGAGCACATCCAGGACGGTGTCCGTTTGTTGAAATATGTCAGTTGGTACATTGTCAATTCCTGGGGCCTTGTTTTTTGCTAATTCTTTTAGAGCAGCTTTAACTTCTTCCTTCATCACCGTAGGCTCTTAACCATAAGTCATTTCATTAAATTCTTCTATGTCAGCCAATTCCTTTTGGTATAGTGACTCTGTATACTCCTTCCATCTTCTTTTAATGCTTCCTGGATCATTAATATTCTTCCCAAAGCATCCTTAAATATTGCAACTCAAGGCTTGAATTTGTTCTTCAATTCTTTCCGTTTAAGAAATGATGAGCAAATTCGGTCCTTTTGATTTTCTGACTCCAGCTCTTCGCAAGTTTGATTATAATAATTTGCTTTATCTTCCCTTGCTTCCCTTTGAAATCTTCTGTTCAGCTCCTTAATTTCTTGCCTTTGTTTTGGCTTCTCAGTGGTCTAGTGCAATATCCAGAGTCTCTTCTGACATCCATCTTGGTCTTTTCTTCCTCTTCTGCCTTTGTAATAACCTTTTGCATTGTTCATAGATGGTATTCTTTATATTCTTCCCCATTTCTTTTAACATTAGCAAGTAAGTACTGCTCATTGGGTGACTCACTCCACCCACATCATGACAGTAGACTCTACATTGAGGAGGCAGCTCTTTCCCAATCACCTTCTTTTAATTTTTAATTTCCATTTATTTTCCCGGTTTTGCAGCATTAAAAAAAGGAAGGTACTGTGTAAGATGTTTGCAGTTAATTGGGATGAAGGCTGTAACTGGAGGACAGGAATGGGAACAAAATACCTGAGTTCTTCACAGCTGGAGGCGCTCATCTGTTATGTTGTCCATGGGGTTTTCAAAGACCTGTTAACTCAGAAGCGGATGGCAAGTGCTGCTTCTTAGTGTGAAAGCTCTGCTGAAACCTGTCCATCATGAGTGTCCCTGCTGTGTTTGAAATATAAGTGGCATAGCTTTCAGCATCACTGCAACAGCCAAGCCCCCACAGTGTAAGAAACTGACCTGATGGATGAGTACTGGTAATCTCAAGATGATAGATGATAGATAGATAGATAGATAGATAGATAGATAGATAGATAGATAGATAGAAGATAGATTTATTGAGAGAGAATTTTTGTTAAGTGGTGTTGAGTTGTGTACATGTCATAGTGACTGTATGAACAATAGATCTAAACCCTGTCCTAACTCATCTTTTTTATCTCTGACACATTTGAGCACTTTGTCACAGATACTGTATTGATCCATCTCATTGAGGTTCTTCCTCTCCTTTGCTGACCCTCCACCTTTCCAAGCATGTTGTCCTTCTCCAAGGACTTGAGTTCCTCCTGGAAACATGACCAAAGTATGTAAGATGGAGACTCAAAATCCTTGCCTTCAAGGAGCAGCTTGGTTTCTCCCTCTCCAAGACATATCTGTTCGTTCTTTTGGCAGTCCATGGCGAGTTCAGTACTCTTCTCCAGCACCACAACTCAAAGGCATCAATTTTTCTTCTGTCATCTTTGGTCAGTACACAGCTCTCGGATGCATAGCAAGTGATTGTGAAGACCATGACCTGGACCAGATGCACCTAAGTCTCTGACATCCTTGCTTCTCGATACTCTGGAGAGGTCCCTGACAGCAGATTTTCCTAATGCACTTTGTCTTTTGATTTCTTGACTACTG
>NW_006399774.1:13472374-13475747 GCF_000299155.1 Elephantulus edwardii
ACACACACACACACACACACACATATACACATATATTTGGGGGCTTTTTATTTTATTTTATTAATTTTAACGAACATTTACAGAGATTTTGGATTTTCATTCATTCATTGTTGCACTCTTTTCTTTAACCCCCTCCTCCCAGTTCGCTCCTCTCTTTGAAAAGCAAAAGAAATACTTCTTCATTGGTATACAACCCCCATGACCCTGACCCTGACCCTCCTGCCCCAAATGCACTCCACTATGCAACCTTAATTCTGGATTCCTGTAATAATCATAATATGCTATCATCTATCACTTTTAAACTGTTCTCTCCCTCATCTGTTTCAATTCAATATACATAATCTACCCAGTTTTTCTCAGTCTTACCCCAACCCAGATGTCAGTCATATATTTGTTTTTTAAAACAATATGACAAAACTTTATCAAAAATTATGTTCTTATTAGTGAAATAACAAATGAGCTCTTTTACTCTTATGTTTTTCTATATTTTCCAAATTTTCTACAAAGAATATATATTACTTTTATGAGAAAAAATGAATATACCATTTTAAAAAGGTAAGTTTCATCTAACTATCATGGTGTTAAGTGGCACTGGGCCAATTTGCAGCACTGTGATGGATGGTGAAGAGATTGAGATTATAAACCTCTTTAGTTTGCTTGGCTCCACAGTCAACACTCTTGTCACCAGCAGCCAGGAAATTAAAAGACATACTGCATTGGAAAACTCTGCTGTCAGAGACCTCTCCAAAGTACTGAAAAGCAATGATGTCAGTCTGGAGACTAGGGTGCTCCTGATACAGGCCATGATCTTTGCAATCACTTGGTATACATCAGAGAGCTGGACAATGACTAGGGATGATAGAAGGAAAATTGATACCTTTGAGCTGTGGTGCTGGAGAAGTGTACTGAATATACCATGGAGTTCTAAGAGAACAAACAGGTTCATCCTGGAGAGAGTTAAACTAGCTTGCTGCTTGGAGGCAAGGATTCTGAAGCTTCATCTGACATACTTTGGACATATTACAAGGAGGGACCAGACCTGGGAGAGAGACGTCATGCTTGGAACAGTGGAGAAACAGCACAGAAAAGGAAGACCCTCAATGAAATAGATTGATTCAGCGACTAGGATAATTGGAGTAGATAAGTCAGAGACAATAAGGTTGGCATAGGATAGAGCAGGGATTAGAGCTGTTGTACACAGGGTCCCTGTGAGTCACAGGCGACTTGACCATACATAACAACAACAACAATTCTGTGTATATTTAATTGTTTGATTTAAATAAAATCTTTCTTTTAGATGGTTTACTTGCAATGTTTATATGCATTGGTCTTCACACTGGATCTTACCCCAATTCTGCTTATAAAACTCTCTAGATATTCTTTAAAATGATCTCTGGAAAGAAGCCCAAGTTACTTTCAGAAAGAAAGTTCTGGAAGAGTTTGTATCCGATGTCGTTTACAAAGATCATAAAGGAACTGATTCTGCTGCTAGAAAGCAGAAAGTAGGAGCTTCTGCACACGTGGCACTAGCAGCACTTCCCAACACACCACCTTTAGCGTAAGGGTGGTCTTAGACCCTGTGAGGAGTCTTGGATTACACAGTCAGTTAACTGCTCAACCAACAACCAAAAGTTTGGCAGTTCAGGCCCACCCACAGGCACTTAGGAAGAAAGGCCTGCAATTGAAAACTTTACCAAGGCCAGCTCTGCTCTGCAGCACACGATGACAACATTAGCCAGAATCAACATAACAGCAACTGAATTTTCTTGGCTGTGCGCTCACTGTGAGACACTCCCCACCCCTGGTGTCAGAGGAGCCGTGGCAGTGGAGTTGTTAAAGAATAAAGCTGTTCACTGAGTTCAGGTTGGCAGCTCCAAGCCACCAGCACTCTGTGGGATAGAGATGTAGCAGTCATCTCCTGAAATAGTGTTAGTGGATATGCATCACTGAGGCAGAACCAATCCTCCAGTGGGTTTTCAGAGGCAATAAATTGCATGGAAGGAGACTGCCCATCTTTCTCCCACAGAGCAGTTGGTGGATTTGAACTGTGTGTCTTTGGGTTGGCAACACATCTTCTTACCACTAAGCCACCAGAGCTCCCTTGTGAAATAGATACAGCTCTGGAAGCCCACTGGGGCCATCGTGCTCTGTCCAGTAGGGTCACTGGGAACCAGAACCAACTGCGGGCAGAGTCTTTGGGTGAGCACCTGAGGAAACTTCTGGGCTGTCTTTAAAGAAAAACACATGCTCTCATGTACTCATGCAATTGGAATTGGGGTTCCCCCCCAAAGGGAATTCCATTCTCTGCCATTAAGACTCCATCAATATCTATTAGGAGCAATGACTGAGAGAGACACTGACTTAAAAAAATAAAGTAGAAAGATCACTTTTTTCCTAATGCAGAGAGCTTAGCGTGAAGAAGCCGCTAAGGGCTGCCCCCTCCCCCTCTCCTTGCTCCCTGTCAGGGAAAATTAACAAGGTCCATGGAAGGCCGGGCCTTTTTCATGATCCAGGATCCAGGTTAAGACTTGTCTGCGTAATCTAAGCACAACGAATGAATCCCAGTAACTGAGTTGTGAGAAAGGAGTCACTGCTAGTTTAGGGCTCAGATCCACAGACTAAGAGTAATTGAATGTTGGCTCCAAGATCAATGTCAGATCAGTTTGGGGTTAAACTGTTCTGAATAATTATTGGGTATTTTTAGTGAAAGCAATTCAGAAGTTAAAAGAGTTAGGAGATTCTTTCTCTTAAAAGCTTACATCTTAAGATTCTGCATTCAACTGTTTAATGTTTGGCCTGTTTGCTTTGTAAAGTATGGTTTGGAAAGCCCATGGCTAGAGTTTGGATCTCAGACTAAGTGTCTAGTTCAGATTGCAACTGGATTATGTTACCTGCTGCCACCTAGTGTCTAGTCCCAGATCTGTAGAAAAAGAACAGATAGTTGGACAGCCTCACATTAAAAAAATCAAAACAACTATGAGATATCATCTCACCCCAGTAAAAATAGCAACATTTAACAGAACAGCAAGCAACAAATGCTGGCGAGGTTGTGGTGAAACTGGAACCCTTATTCACTGTTGGTGGAAGTGTAAAATGGTACAACCACTGTGGAAGGCGGTATGGCACTTTCTCAAAAAGTTGCAAATATAAATACCAACTGACCCAACAATTCCACTGCTGGGAATATACCCCAAAGATACCATAATTGCCATCCAAGCAAATATATGCACACCCATGTTTATCGCAGCTTTGTTCACAATAGCAAAGAGTTGGAAACAAGTGCCCATCAACAAATGAATGGATAGAGAAGCTGTGGTATATTCACACAATGGAATACTATGCTGCATTGAAAAACAAGGAACTCATGCAATAT
>NW_006399774.1:13476003-13482887 GCF_000299155.1 Elephantulus edwardii
TAGGATTCTTTTTTTTAGATTTAGGTTGTTTATTATTAATTTCAATGAAAATGTACAGAGACTTTGGATTTCCATTCATTCATTGTTGCACTTTTCTCCCTTTCCAAACCCCCCACCCCAGTACACTAGCCTCTTGGAAAAGTAAAAGAAAAATTCTTTCATTGTTTTACAGTCCCACCCCCCAGGTCCACTCCACTATACAGCCTTTTCTCTGGACTCCTGTCATGACAAAAATACCTAATAACATATCCCTCAAACAGTTTTCTCCCTCATCTGTTTCAATGCAGTATACATTACAGAACCCATCTTTTCAGTCTTCCCCCAACCCTGAGGTCAGTCCTGTTTTACAACAGTGGCACCATTCAGTATTTGTTCTTTTGTGACTGAGATACTTCACTCAGCATAATTTCCTACAGGGTCACCTATTTTGAGTGATATTGCATGAGTTCCTTGTTTTTCAATGCAGCATAGTATTCCATTGTGTGAATATACCACAGCTTCTCTATTCATTTGTTTGTTAATGGGCACTTAGGTTATTTCCAACTCCTTGCTATTGTGAACAAAGCCACAATAAACATGGGTGTGCATATATCTGCTTGGATGTCAGTTATGGTATCTTTGGGGTATATTCCCAGTAGTGGAATTTCTGGGTCAAATGGTATCTCTATTTGCAACTTTAACCACTGTGGAAGGCGGTATGGTGCTTTCTCAAAAAGTTGCAAATAAAAATACCATTTGACTCTTACTTTTCAAAGAGAAGAGTGAACTGGCAGGGGTGGAGGTAAGGGGGAGGTTGGGCAAGGAGAAAAGTGTAACAATTAATGAATGGAAATCCAAAGTCTCCGTAAACTTTCATTAAAATTAATTTAAAAAATACAACAGGAAAAAAAGAAAATAAAAGAAACCCTACCTCAGTGGTGTGTGGGTGTATGTCCCACTGAGGTTGCGACTTTGTGTGAAAAGTTTTTATGACGTCTCCACACTTTTGATTATGTTCACCTACCCCAGTAAATAAAAAGTTGTCTTCCCAGACACCATCTCATGAAGTTCTGCTGCTCCGACTCTCTTCACGTTCTTAACTCTCACTGGTCCTACCTTCTCTTTGTTCTGGCTTATTTGTACCTATGGAGGACAGAGGTTGATCAGCAGCCAATTGAGCTGACCCCTCAGGGTATTTCTGAGAAAGAGAATAAAGGGAGAAGCTTCTGAGAAACATGGTGAAAAATGGCCAAGTGTAACAGAGTCCGTTGCCAAAAGAATATTTGAACACTTGATAAACACCAGAAGAGGAGAAAGTGAAGAGTCAATATCTTCTGTTCCAGCTCTAATTTCCCTTTGTTCTCTGCCCACCTTCCACTGAATGTTATTCCCTGGCTCCCAACACACTCTAACCCTTGAACACACTGAAGGTGTTGTGCCCTCAGCGGCCTGGATGAATGAGTGCATGCCACACTTTGCACCTCAGATGATACCTGAGCCAGGTGACTGGCCCGAGAGTCCATGGGTCTAGGAAACTGGCCCCAGGACACAAGAAGTTTCCACTAGAGTGCCTAGTTTACAAAGTAGTACGATTCAGGTCAGCAGTCAGGACCACGCTCCCAAGTGAACTAGAACAGAGAGGTTCAGTGGGAGAACAGAGGACTGGGGAGGGAGGAGGCTAGCCCAAAAGATGCCCAGGCCAGAGGAAGTCCCGTTGCTCTGCTCAGAACCAGAATGTCATACAGCATCAAGCGGGTACTTGGGCAGCAAGTACGGTTTACCGTGAAAATTAATTAATGCTTTTAAGTTTTACAGGAAGAACAGTAATGTTGTTGTTGTTGTTGATGATGATGATGTTGTTGTTATGTGTCATTGAGCTGACTACAACTCACAGAGACCCCATGAACTATGGCTCTGAACTCTGCCAGACCCTGAACCAAGCTCACAGTCTCTGACACACTTGCCCCCATTGCCACAGTCACTTTGTAAGTCAATCACATCCAGGGTCTCCCTCTCCTGTGCTGGCCCTCTACCCCTCCAAGCATGTTTTTCCTCATGATCTGGTCTTTCTGGCAATATGCCCAATATATGTGTGACAGAGTTTCAAAATCCATGCCTCCAAGAAGCAACCTGGTCTCACCCTCTCCACCAGTAATGAGAGTTTCAGAAAATTGTCTCCAGAGTACACCTGGTGAGAGGTATGGGTGACTTCATGTCAACCTAAAATTCAAGGTGAAAGTGTCTAGAACAGAGACCTCAGCCTGCCAGGCAAAAAGGGATAGAACATCAAGCTGAACCAGCACGGAACTGGAATTCGATGGGGGCGGGGACATTCCCAGGACTGAGCAAATGTGGTTTTTTGAAGTTGTCAAGTCAGTTGTGATTCATAGCAGCCCATGTGCACAGAACAAAGCACAGCCTGTCCTGTGAGCCTTCACAGTCGGTCATTGCTGGGTTATAACCCAGCCTCGCAGCCACTGAGTCACTCCATCTCTCTGAGCTGCTCCCTGCTGTTTCCTGACCCTTTGCTTTACCATGCAGGATGTCTTTCTGCAGAGACCAACTTCCCCTGAGAACAGGCACAAAACACGTTCAATGAAGCCTCGCCGCCCTCACTTCTCAGGAGCATTTCAGCTGTAATTCTTCCAAGAGAGAGACATTTGTGATTTTGCACTCCCCGGTGTGTTCAATATTCCTCACCAACACCATAATTCAAATGCATCAATTCTTCTGTCTTCCTTACTCGAGGTCTATTTTTCTCATGCCTGTGAGATGATTGGAAAAAACCATGGCTTAGGTCAGGCTTATCTTAGTCCTCAAGGTAACATTTTTGCATATTTAGGCTTTAAACTAATAAAAAGTAGGGCACTCGTTTCTGATACAAAGGCTGAAAGGCAGGCTCTGGAGAATCCATCTCCCTTTCCTGTAACTACAATAATACTCATACTCTCTATGGCCATACCACCCTAAAAGCACCCCGTCGCTTCTGAGCTTGGAAGCTATGCAGGGTCAGGCCCAGTTAGTACTTGAATGGGAGACCCCCTGGGAATACAGGGCGCTGTAGACTTTAAAAATAATAATAATAATACTTATCCTGAGGAAGAGGAAGTGGAGAGTAGATGATATATATAGATATAGATGAATGGATAGATAGATGATAGAAAGAGAGAGAGAGAGAGAGAGGGATGATATAGATATAGAGGTTTTACTGTGTGAACTTCACACTAATAATTCTGTCATTCTCTTGGGAAGGAAGGTCAATTTTGATTCTCACTTTATCACTGGGGGAATATAGGCCTCAAAGAGCAACCACAGAAAATTGGGAATAAGAGGTAAAATCATCTGTTCAATGTACAGATTGAATGGGTGTGGAGAAAGGACACAGCCCTATTGTATAACTCTCCTGATTTTATTAGCTAGATTATCTCAAAATTATCAGAACCATCCATTTGTTAGTCTGATCCGTGGCTCCAGCTCCATCAAGCAGGTCAGATGTGCCAGGCTTCTGCCTTCCTGTAAAGTTACCTTGTTCTCATCGGATCTCCCTACAGAGGTCAAGGTATGACAGAGGAGCTTGTAAGAGGAAGAGCAAAGCTGAATGGCAATGACTCACTGGGAGGAAGTGTGCAGAGTGTGGTTACACTGTGGGTGTAGAAATGAACCCTGTAGGACAAAATGAGCATGAATGGCTGGAAGAAAAACAGATTTGCTTTGTAAACTTTGACTCAAATCTTCAGCATAATAAAACCCTCTTCTGATTCACTCAAAAAAAGTAGGTGAGGCACCAAAGCCCACCAAACAGAACGGCTGTGGGAGAGTCCAAGGGACTTGGCACAGACACTACTCTGTACTAACAGGGTCCACTCACTGGTCACAGCCACTCACTGGTCACAGCTGTGCTCAGAGATACAGAATGGAAGCTCTGAAGAGGGGCGGGGGAGTCATTTTCCTATTGTTATTTACAGCAAGTCTAGTCAAGTTTCCAGAGAGTCAAAAAGAGCATCTGCCTTGCTTGCAAACTGTCTTATAAACAGCAGATGAGCTTCACTCTTCTCAGAAGAAATGGGGCGGCTTCTAGGTCCACTCTCATGGACAAAAACCACATCAAACTCACTGGACATAACTGGATGGTGCAAGCCGGAACACAAGTGATGGCTATGCAGCTCATGGCGGGTCTCATCAGTGCCCCAAACACTCAGAGTTTGCACTCAATCAAGTGTTTTCTTCAGCCCTGTGCAGCCGTCAGCACCACATCTGCTGAGCTCCGGACAAACATTATCTACGCATTCCAGCATCCTTTGCTGGGAACCATCATGCCTAGTTTTATCAAAGCTCCTGGGGCATCATTAGTTACTCGGATGACAATGATTCAAAGAAAGACCTAATTGGAAGTATGGTTCCCACTCAGTATGTTTAGAAGAATAGAACGCCCTTTTTTAAAAAACAGAACTTCCTATACAGTCTGAGACTACTTTCAAGTTCTAAATGGGTCCACATTGCTTGGCAAACACTGTGAAATTTTGTGTCCCGTTAAAATTAGAACTTTCCATGGTACATTCTGAGTAAGGATTGATCTTCTTGGAACAACTAGTCAATAAGTATTGAACATGCAGGTGAGCCAGGCACGTGAGTTCATCGAGCAAAAGGTCTCATGTCTCTATTTTCATTCAGATGAAACAAGGTTGTTATCACCTTGCCAATCTTATTATCATTTGTATTTCTTTCCAAGCAAAAATAAAGGCTAGTGCTACTTTTTTCAAGTATAGATTGAACTGAAAACCTCAGACAGCAGTACTGGTTTGGAAAACAAGATAATGTCATGGCATCAACAGTCATACCCGATTCATCCTAACGTCAGAGACACGAACACAGCAATGAGATGACAGTGTGGTTCCAACAAAAAATGTCTTGGGAATACAGTTAGCCTTCCTAAAAGGGCTTATACCTGACAGTCACCAGAGTGGCAGTTTCACACACCAGCTTCAAGAAATTACTGGGATGGCTTTCTACAAAGATGGTACTGAAAGCAAAGAAGGAAGTCTCCGCCCCTCCTAAAACTAAAGCCAAAGCAAAGGTGTTAAAGGTCAAGAAGGCATCCTGAAGGGCATCCACAGCCACAATAAAAGAAGGAAAGGAGGAGGAGATCTACAGGTCACCCACCTTCCGGCGGCCTAAGATGCTGTGACTCTGAAGGCAACCCAAATACCCCCAGAAAAGCGCCCCCAGGAGAAACAAGCTTGACCACTATGCCATCATCAAGTTTCCCCTGACCACTGAGTCAGCCATGAAGAAGACAAGATAACAACACACTTGTGCTCACTGTGGATGTCAAGGTCAACGAGCACAAAATCAGACAAGTTGGAAAGAAGCTCTATGACATGGATGTGGCCAAGGTCAACACCTTGATCAGATCTGATGGAGACAAGGCCTGTGTTCTACTTGCTCCTGACCATGATGCTTTGGATGTTGCCAATAAAATTGGGATCATCTAAACTGAGTCCAGCTGGCTAATTCTAAATATAAATTTTTCTCACCAAAAATAAAGAAGGAATTGCTGGGATGGATGTTACTGTCAGCTGCTGTAGAATCAACTCCAACGTGGGACAACCTTAGGTCTTTCAGAACAAGCTTTGCCAAATCCTGTGCCACTTTCACTGTCACTGGCTGTTTGATAGTGTTCTGTCATGTTCTACGGAGCTTTCATTGATTAATTATCAGATGTAGATCATCAGGCCTTCTTTCCCTCCCATGATGGACAAGTTTCAGGAGATCTTATAGACTGAGGCAAGCTAAGGGGAAAGTCAATTATTCTGCTGTATAATGTTTTCAGAGAAACTTAAGACTTAGCACAAGTGCTTAGCACAAATCTTTATAAATGGTATAAAATGAAAATAATGAAACCTAGTACTTAGCACAAATCTTTATAAATTGTATAAAATGAATGTTGTTGTTGTTGTTGAGTGCTGTTGAGTCATAGACAACTCACAGCGACCCTATGAGTGAAAGTCCTCGTCACTTTTCATCCTTTTTCCAGGTTCATAGGGTTTCCGGAGGCAAGCTGTTTATGGAAGTGGATGCCACACCTGCTTCCAAGCTTGTTTCAACCAGGGAGCTCCACCAAACCCTGTCCACCATGGGTAACCGTTACCACATTTGACACATCAATGTCACAGTGTTCAGCTTCACAGCAACCACAAATTGCCCCTGTATGGCAAGTGGACAGACCAGGGCTATACGACCTAGAAGACTGAACAAAAACAATGAAAAACAGGCCTTAGAGCTGCGGATTAGAGTCACCCACCTTTGGCTTGGTAGCATCACTTTTGGTCCACTAGGCCAACTCGTCTCTCTCTGTGTTGTTAAGTGCCGTTCCTATGAACAAAAGTCCTCAACACTTGCATTCGCGATTTTTCATCCTTTCTCCGAGTGAATAAATACTGCAGTCAGCAAATTCTTTTGTCAGCAGTTTTATAAAAATATCCTGTAACAAAGTATAGGTTCTAGCTTAAGTTAACAATTTACCATAACACTAAGACAGACTTGGGTATTAACAATTTCAAATAATTTTAACTTTTGCACATCTGAGCTTATAATCTTAATTCATAACATATTTATAAGATTCCCAAAAAGACATTGGGATTGAGCTAATATCAATGCTGTTTAGAATATGATCTTTATATATTTTTTTTCTTGGTGGTACAGTGTTCAAGCACTTGGATACTAACTGAAAGGTCAGTGATTCAAAACCACCAGCCACTTCAAGGGATAAAGATATGATAGTCTTGCGCCACCTGCCGGCTGCCCACACACAATATGGGATGCGCGCCCCCTGCCGCCTGCAGGTTTGGGTTTCCTTGCACAGGCCAGAGAAGATGATCACCCATACAATGGATTGTTGAAGGTCA
>NW_006399774.1:13484107-13511391 GCF_000299155.1 Elephantulus edwardii
TTTTTTTAAAAAAAATATGATAGTCTGCTCCAAAAAGATTGCAGCTTGGAAACCCAATGAGTAAGGTGTTTGTGTCCTGTCTCTATGAGTCAAAATAGACTCAGTGACAATGGGTAGTGTTTTCTGAACCTACACATGCACATATACATGTTTGTATAGATAGATAGATGATAGATAGATAATAGAGAGAAATAGAGAGATAGAGATATATAGTTGTTGTTGTTGTTGGGTCCCACTGGGTGAAGTATGAAGCATAGCGACCCTCTGAACAACAGATCTAAGTTCTGTCCTGTCCTCTGTCATCCACATCACCTCTGCATACTTGAGTCCATTGCGATAGTAACTGTCAATCCATCTTGTTAAAGGTCTTCCTCTCTTTTACAGACCCTCCACCTCTCCAAAGAACAGTCCCTCCTAACAACATGCCTAAAATACGTAAGAAAAAAAAATCTCACCATTCCTGCCTCTTAGGAGCACTCTTGTTGCACTTTCTCCAAGCTATACTTGCTTGTTCTTTTTGCAGTCCATGGAATACTCAGTGCTCTTTAACACCACAGCTGAAAGGCATCAATTCTTCTTGTGTCATCCTTCCTCATTGGCCAGATCTCAGATGCATAGTGAGTGACTGAAAAGACCATGGCCTGAATCAGGTCTTTAAACTGGCATTGCACTCCTTAATACTTTGGAGAAAGCCTTAACAGCAGACTTCCCCAATGCAGTACATCCTTTGATTTCTTGGCCACTGGTACCAAGGGTGTTGATTATTGTTCCAGGGAATTAAATTGTTGACAATTTCAATCACATATCCATCTATTATGATGTTACCTATTGGCCCAATGGTGAAGACTTTTGTTCTTTTCATGTTGAGATGTAATCAATATTGAAGGTTGTGGTCCTTGATCTTCTGCAACAAGTGTTTCAAGCTTTCCTCACTTTAGGCGAGGTTATACCATCTGCATAACGCAAGTTATTGACGAGTCTTCCTCCAATTCTGATACCACAGTCTTCTTCATATAGTCCAGCTTCTCAAATGATTTGCTCAGCATATAGATTGGATAGATATGGGGAAAGGATACAGCCTTCCCTCACACTCCTCTTGATTTTAAACCACACAGGGTTTCCTCGTTTTGTACGGATAAGGTATAGGTCTCTCATAAGCACAATTGAGTGTTCTGGAGTTCCCGTTCTTATCAATGTTAGACATAATTTATTATGATACAGTCAAATGTCTTTGCATAGTCAATGAAACATAAGTAGATATTTTTCTAGTAGTCTCTGGCTTTCAGTCAGGATCCATCTGACATCCGCAATGATATCCCCAATGCCACGGGTTCTTCTAAATCCACCTTGAACTTCTGGAAGTTCTCTGTCAACATACTCTTCTAGCCATTTTCAGAAAATTGTCAGCAATATTTTGTTTGCATGTTATATTAATGATATTGTTCAATAATTGCCACATTTTGTTGGATCACCTTTCTAGGGAATGAATATGCAGATACATAAATATTCAAATATATATACAAATTTAGTGGTTCAAATCAAACTGTGATTCCCCTGGAGAAGGATGGGAAACCTCTTCCCTTGTGATTTACAGTCTCTGAAAACCCTCTCAGCAGAAGGTCAGCTATGAGTTAATTTCAACTTGACAGGAATGAGGTGAAATTGTTGTTTATATATTTTTTCATATATATAGTTTATATATTTATTTACATATATATTTTGCATATATTTGTGGTTGTTGTTATATACCATCTCGTCAGAAGTGAGTCAAAGCTGACTCTCCAGAGGGTTTTCCAAGCAGTAAATTGAAGAGGAGGAGATTGCCCATCTTTTTCTCATGGAGCAGCTGCTGGATTCAAACCACATTCCTGTGATTTTGCAGTACTACTCCTTATGACTAAGCCACCAGAGCTGTACAAACACACACCCCCAACACACACATAATATAAAATTCTAACAGATTGCTAAGTGTCTCCCATTGTCTATTCACTTCTTCTTTCTAAGACATTATTGTTAATTATCATCAAGTAAATTTTATGCTTTCATACTTATAAAAGTTAGAAAATTAATAAAGAAGGCCAAAGAAGAATTGATGACTTTGAAGTCTGGTATTGGTGAAAAGTGGTGACCATATTATGAACTGAAAAAAGAACAAACAAATCTGTCTCGAAAGAAGTTCAGACAGAGTGCTCATCAGAAACAAAGGTTGTAAGACGAGATCTCACATGTTTGGGGCATATTCTTGGAAGAGGACATCATGGAAAACATTGATGAAGAGGACAGCGGACATTGTGCGGACGGTCGTGCGGGACCAAGAGAGATTTCAGTATGTTGTTGGAGGATCACTGAGTCAGAGGCAAACAAACAGCCCCTTCCCACAACAGTGGCCTCATGTGACAGAGTGAAACCTCCCATCGGGTTTCCTAGGTTGTAACACTGATGGAAGTGGGCTGTCGGGTCTTTCCTTCCAGGGTGCTCAGTCAAGCTTTTGGTTAGCAGCTGAGCGCTTACCCACCAGGGCTCCTTCCTGAGATGTAAGCACTTCAATCTTCAGTTGAGATCATTGGTTCCCTAGACTTTCTAGTGGTTGTTGTTGTCATTGTCGGGTGCCACTGAGTTGAGTACGACTCATAGCAACACTATAAAGAAAAGATCTGAATCCTGTTCTGTCCTGAGCTATCTTCATACTTCCTGATACACAAAAGCCCATTGAGGCAGACGCCGTGTCAATCCACCTGGTCGAGGGTCTTCCTCTTCTTCCCAGTACTGATTCTTTACCCTTCCTACACCTTGTCCTTCTCCACGGAATAGCCCCTCCTAGCAACATGCTCAAAGTATACAAGATAAAGCCTCATCATTCTTGCCTCCACAGAGCACTCTGGCTGCACCCTTTCCAAGACCTAGCTGTTTATTCTCTCAGCCATCCATGAGATAGTCAGTGCTCTTCTTCAATACCACAGCTCAAAGGCATTAATTCTTCTTCTGTCACCCTTATTCATTGCCTAGATCACAGACATATAGTAAGTGATTGGAAAGACTATGGTCTAAATTAGATGCACCTTAGCCCTCAAACTGACATAATTATCCCTCTGTAATTTGGAGAGGTCCTTAAGTGCAGATTCCCCAGTGCAATGTGTCTCTTTATTTCCTGACTGCTGGTACCAAGGGTGTTAATCCTGGGTCTGAGCAAGACCAAGCTGTTGACAGTTTCAATCTCTTCTCCATCGATCATGATGTTGCCTATCAGTCCAGTGGTAAGAATCTTTGTTTTCTTGACATTGAGATGCAATTCATATGGAAGCCTACAATCCTTGATATTCTGCAACAAGAGTTTCAAGTCCTCCTCACTTTCACAAAGCAAGGTTGTGTCATCTGCATAATGCAGGTTATTGATGAGTCCAATCCTGATGCCACACTCCTTTTCCTAGAGTCCAGTTGCTCAGATGATTTGCTCAGCATGCAGACTGAACAAGTATGGAGAAAGAATATAACTCTGACACACTCCCTTCTCAATTTTAAACCATGCAGTGTTCCTCTGCTCTGTTTGCACAACAGTAGAGCAGATAGGAGCAGGCAAATTGTAGTCAATAAACAGACACTTTGCGTGTGGCTTCTGTGGCGTGTCTTTCATGAGAAGAGGCAAGTCTTTCTCCTTCCTCCCTTTCACCATCTGGAAAACAGATTTGATGGCTGGATCTGATGATATTAGACTATGGAGTAACCATGGAAATAAAAGCCACATGTGATAAAGAAACAGTATAGAAGGATCCAGGCACCAGAGTGTCCCCACAGCAGCTCTGGATGGCCCAGCTCTGGGCTTATTTTATGGAGAAGATACTTTTAAATGTCTACCTTACTTGACTGCTATTTGAACTTAACCAAACTCAACCCGATACTAAGAAGTCCTAGAGTCTAGCACGTGTTTTTTATGTTAAGAAAAACACAGTGGTGTGAACTAAATACACATCTTCATGACTCAATAGTGAAGCCCTCAGTTGCTAAGGTGGTTCAAACACACCAAAGGAGTCAACAATTTCATTTCACTTGGATCCACAGCCAATGTCTTGAAAGCCATAATCAGGGAATAAAATTATGTACCTTGCAAAAAGGTCTCTTTTTTAATTTTTTTAACCAATTTTTCCCATTTTATTATTTGTGTGTGTGTGTGTCATCAAAAACAGATCTGACTGATAAAGGAGAAGATTGTTCCTCCTTCTCCAGCAAAACATCTGGTGGATTCAAACCATGCACCTCTGGAATTGCAGCGCAGCTTCCTGCCACTAGGCCACCAGAGCTTGCTGCAAAACATCTCTTAAAGTGCTAAAAAGCAAAGATGTCCCTTTGCGGGCTAAGGTGTGACTGATTCAAACCATATTCTTTTCAATCACTTCATCATATTCATCGCCTCTGAGTTGGAACCCACCGACCACCCCCAGCAGTTTTCCTGAAAGCTGTTCATTGCATGGGTGGAGGCTGTCCATCTGCCTTCGAAAGAGCCGTGGGTGGATTCCAGCCCCCAGGGAGGCACTGCCTTTGGGTAAGCTCCACAGCGCCCTGCAGACTACCCCACTAAAGCCCCCAATTACCTCATAAGGATGCAAAAACTGGACCTCGACTAAAGAAAACAAAAGAATTCTCCTGCCTCTGAATTATGATGTTGGCAAAGAGTATTGATATACCATTGACTGCCAGAGAATGAACACATTTGTCTTGGAAAAAATACAGCCAGAGAGCTCCTTAAGAACAAAGTCAGTGAGACTTTGCCTCACATACTTTGGGCATGTTCTCAGAAGGGGCCCGTCCCTGGAGAAAGACATCATGCTTTGAGAAGTAGAGGGTCAGAAAGAAAGAGGAAGATTCCCAACGAGGTGGATTGACACAGTGATGGTAACAATGGGCTCAGGGAAAGGCTCAGAAGGACAGCAAGTGACCAGGCAGTGTTTTGTACTGTTGTATGAAAATGACTCGATGTCACCTAACCACACTGACCTCCAGATTAGAAGCCCCACTGCATGTTCAACTTCCCACACATTAACCCTGTCTTAGAATACCAGGCAGTTGAACTCATATCCCAGCACTTGACTTTTCAATTGTTTTATAAGCAAAAGGGGTAATTAGACAAACTTGACCTAGGCAGAGTCCGTCACGAGCCCTTGCACTCTTCAAACACGCCAGAGTTGGTTTAAGCCCTGTTTTCGGTCAATGTCCATGAATTCCTCATCTACGTTTTCTTCAGCAGCCTCCTGAAGTTGTGACTTCCAGGTGGAAGGATGAATGAAGTGGGCTAGGTCTCACGTGGCTCCAAACCTCCCCACTCCTGAAATATACCTCTTTTCTTCTTTTTTTTATGGTGAGAAAAATTTATATTTAGAATGAGCCAGCTGTATTTCGGTGGTTGTTGTTGTTGTTGTGTACTATCGAGTAGGAACTGACCCATAGCTGACCTTCCGGTGGGTTTTCAAAGGCAGTCTAATTGCTCTGGAGGAGAGAGTACCCATCCGTCTCCCACAGAGCTGATGGTCTCAAACCTTGTGCCTTCAGAATTGCAGTGCAGCTACTTGTCACAAGGCCACCAGAGTGATTTCAATTCTGTTGGTAACATCCAAAGTGTAATAGTCAGGAGTCAATGGAACATAGGCCTTCTCTCCAACAATTCTAATCAAGGTGTTGGCCTTGGCCACATCAGAGGTCATAGAGCTTCTTCTCAGTTGGATTCTTAATAAATATAATGAAGAGGGAGGCCTCTGTCCCTCTTAAAAATTATGCCAAAGTAAAGGTTTTTAAAGACAAGAAGGCAGTTCATAAGGGCATTCACAGCCATAAAAAAAAAAAAAATGGAAACAAAAAAACCCAAACAAACCAAGATCCACTCATCATACACTTTTCACTGTGTGGCCTAAGAGGTTGAGACTCCGAGCTGCCCAAATATCTCCAGAATAGTGTCCCCGGAGAAACCAGTTCGACCACTATGCCATCATCAAGTTACCTCCTTTCTACAGTCCTCCGCTGCCCATGGTCTCTTGGTTGGACTGCTCAGCGTCCCCACACCCATTGGGCATCTGGAGTTTGACAGCTTGGTCTTGAGCCTGGTCTCTTCGGTGCTTCCGTACTACTGTCCTCAGCCTCCTTTTCCCACCTGGTCCTCCTGCAGCAGCAGAACACCTCTACTAGGAGCTGGAACTGTCGGAGGTGGGACAAGCTGAGGAAACGGGCAGAGCCCATGCTCACTGAGCATTTGCCACTTGCTCAAAGTTCATTGTGTGTATTTTTTTTATTTTAAGCCTAAGAACCAGTCACGGGTTTTACAAATGTTTTTATTTTATAGATGACAAAATGTAGACTTTGAAAAGGTAGGAAACTTTAACAAACCCATAGCACATACCTGAGTTAACACTGAAATCCAGATTTATATGATTATAAAGTACATCTTTCCACAGTAGTCTAGAATTAGTACATCATCAACAGATGCATTTGGGACTATCAATATGTAATAGTTACCTAAAAATCAAATTCAATTTGTTTCCTCTGAATCTGTGTAATTAAGGCAGTGGTGGTGGTGGTGGTGATGGTGGTGGTGGTGGTGGTGGTGGTGCTGGTGGTGGTGGTGGAGGTGGAGGTGGTGGAGGTGGAGGTGGTGGTGATGATGGTAATGGTATTGGAGGTGATGGTGGTGATGGTGTTGGAGGTGGTGGTGGTGATGTTGATGATGGTAATGGTGGTAGTGATAGTGGTTGTGGTGGTGGTGGTAGAGGAGGTAGTGAAGGTGGTGGTGATGGTGATGGTGGTGCTGATGGTGGTGGTGGTGGAGGTGCAGATGGAGATGATGACGGTGATGGTGGTGGTGATGGTGGAGGTGGTGGAGGTGGAGGTGGTGGTGATGATGGTAATGGTATTGGAGGTGGTGGTGGTGATGTTGATGATGGTAATGGTGGTAGTGATGTGGTTGTGGTGGTGGTGGTAGTGGAGGAGGTAGTGAAGGTGGTGGTGATGGTGATGGTGGTGCTGATGGTGGTGGTGGTGGAGGTGCAGATGGAGATGATGACGGTGATGGTGGTGGTGATGGTGGAGGTGGTGGTGGTGGTAGTGATGGTGGTGGAGGTGGACATGGTGGTGGTGGTGGTGATGGCAGTTAGATGCTGTCAGGTTGTTGTCCCCCTACCTCCCTCTCACGGTCTCTTTGTAGAGAACTGCTCAGCCTCCCTATGTCTATTGTGTATCTGGAATCTGACTGTTCTTCAGCCTAGTCTCTTCTGGGCTTCCGTACACACTCACAGCGACCCTACCTTGCCTCCTCCTGCTCCATCGTCACATCTCTGTGTTGCTCAAGCACATTCTTACAGTCATGGTGTCAATCCAACTCCTGAAGGGTTTCCTTCTTTTTCACTGACCTTGCCCAGTATGATGTCTTTTTTCAGGGACCAGTCTCTCCTGAAGTCAAGCCCAAGGTGAGATCCTTGCTTCTAAGAAGAAACGTGGTAGCACTTCCTCCAAGATGGATTTGTTTGTTCTTTTGGCAGTCCGTGAGATACCCCACACTCCAGTACTACCATTCAAAGGCATTGATTCTTCTTTGGTCTTCCTTTCCTTCCTTTGGTCTTTCCTTTTTTTGGTCTTGCCCAACTTTAAGATACATACACAACAATCAAGGATACATTGGCTTAGATCAGTCACACCTTAGTCTTTAAACTGACTTCCCTGCTCTTTAGCACTTAAAGAAATCCTTGACAGTAAATTTTCCCAGTGCAATACATCTTTTGATTTCTTGACTGCTGCTACCACAGGTGTTTATTGTGGATACAAGTAAAATGAAATCACAATTGACAGTTGACAATTTCAATCTTTGCCTCATCCTGATGTCTTTTGGTTCAGTAGTGAGTGTTTTTGTTTCTTAGCTTTTGAGCTTCTTCGATTAAATGAAGCACTAACTGAAGAAGGCAGTAGACTAAACACTAAATTGAAAAAGGCTAAATTCATACTTTATTTACCTGAGTCCCTTAAGAAAGCTGCAAACCAATTTTAAGCAAAAAGCTAAAATTAAACATTGACCTACAATTTCATTTAAAAATATTAAGATTTTCATTAAAGTTGCAAATAGAGCTTAAGGCACAGAAATAAGTGATCCTGAAAATTAGGAGCAATACAGCCAAAAGAATCTGAGTAATACTATGGATAATCTAGGGAAACATTTTATAAATTGAGCATATAAAATAAAGTTTGGCACTATAAAGTCCCCACCTGATAGTTATTATTCCCACATAGCCTTAGTTACATCAGTTTAAGCTCAGGCTTCAATTTCTAGAACTGCCAATTTTCCCTATTCCAATACTAAAGAGAAACATTTGCTTTCTAATATGTGGAAATAAAAAGAGGGTTAACCTAGGTTAACATCTCTAAGACTTAGTATGTGGAAAGTAAGCCAAAATTGTCGAGGAATTGATTTATATAAAAGTGAAAGATCGTCAGGCAGGATTGATTTAGGATTCATTCTTAGTAGTTAAAGTCACTGTTGTAGCTTTAAAAAAAATAATTTTTCATCTTCAGCTTTCAGTGTTGTTGCCAAGATCCATGACAAGATACTCAAAGGTTTGTGACTGAGAGCAATAGTCTTCTTTGTTATTTGAAATAAGCTCCCCGACTCCCTGCCTACAACGTCCAGGGCCTTCTACAGACACATAGATGCATTATCCCATTTCTGTATGTGCCCTGGAATGTTCTGGTGTCATCACGCTATTGTGTGTGCTGAAAATTATTTGCATTCTGGAAAAACAACCACTTACAACACCGTAGCAGGCATGAGACATCTAAAGCTGTTTCCTTTTCCCATTTGTAATATCATCTCCCTTTGATTCCTTTCTGGGAAGCATTTGGACTGACAACAGTCTCTACGTGCGTGTTCTGTTGGACCCAGGATGCACAATCTGATGATTCAAGCCCCAGGCACAATGGTGGGGTTCAGCAAGGTCACCACAAGGGCATGCCCCTGCTCTCTCACCTCCTGGCATATTTGGTTTAGGTTTCAGAGTGGAGAAGGGAGAGAGAGAAGGTAGCGAAGATCTCCATTGAGGTGAGCACAGTGGGGCAAGACCACCGTTAATCTTGCATCTTCTAAAACTCATCCAGTCTGCTTTCAAGATTCCAAACCTTTATCTACTATTTAACCATACCAGGGTACTTGGGTTTCTATAATCTCACTTAAATAAATAAGCCAAAATGACTTTAAGCATTAAATTAATCTTCCAAGAGACATTGGGGTTATTCAAGTTAAGGGAACATAAACAGACCAGAACATGAAATATTTCAAGCATAGAGAAAGGTGAAAAGGCCAATATGATGAGCTCTCATGGTTCCATTATCTACATTTATTAAATGTCAGAGACACAACAACTGTCAGCTCCAGGCCTTTCCAGACCAACTTTTTTTTTATTAATATTAATAAAAGTTTACAGAGACTTTGAATTTCCATTCATTCATTGTTGCACTTTTCTCCCTTCCCAACCTGCCCCCAGCCCCTGCAGTTTGCTCTTCTCTTTGAAAGGTAAAAGAAAAATTCTTTTATTGTTATGCAATCCCTCCCCACAAGTCCTCTCCACTATGCAGCATTCATTTTGAAATGTAAAAGAAAAATCCTTAGTTATACAATCCTCCCTCCCAAGTCCACTCCACTATGCAGCCTTTACTCTGGACTCCTGTCATGACAATAATACCTAATCATATATCCCCTTTAAACAGTTCTTTCCCTCATCTGCTTTAGTGCAGTATACATTATTTATCCCATCTTTCTCAGTCTCCCTCCAACCCCGATGTCAGTTCCACTTTTCAGCACTGGCACTATGCAGTATTTGTCCTTTTGTGACTGACATATTTCACTCAGCATAATGTCCTCCAGGGTCACCCATTTTCTATAATATTTTATGAGTTTTTTGTTTTTCATTGTAGCATAGTATTCCATTGTGTGACTATACCAGAGCTTCTCTATCCATTTGTTTGTTAATGGGCACTTGGGTTGTTTCCAACTCCTTGCTATTGTGAACAAAGCCGCAGTAGGCATGGGTGTGCATGTATCAGTTATGGTTTCTTTGAGGTATGTTCCCAGTAGTGGAATTGCTGGGTCAAATGGTATTTCCGTTTTCAAGAAAGCACCATACTGCTTTTCATATTGGTTGCACCATTTTACACTCCCACCAACAGTGAATAAGGGTTCCAGTTTCTCCACAACCTCGCCAGCATTTGATGTTGCTGTTCTGTTAAATTTTGCTATCCTGACTGGGGTGGGATGATATCTCATAGTTGTTTTGATTTACATCTCTCCTAGAGCTAAGGATTTTGAACATTTCTTCATGTGTTTGTTGGCCATCTGAACATCTTCTTTGGTGAAGTGTCTGTCCAGATCAACTTTTGAATCCATTCTCATTGCTCCCTCCAGCATCTTTGTGGTTTTCTTCAGAGTCTGAAACTCCCTGATCAGCTGGATGTGGGAACAGCTCATAGGATTCCTGACGATGACGGAAGCGGACCTGCAGTGGAGGGCGCTCTCCAAGAGCAAAAGCTCGCACTTGCTTTCCACAGCTCTTGTGGAAGTATTTCCTGGGGAGAACAAGCACCATAACGTCTTATGAGTTCAAGGTCATAACCATCCCTGAAAGTACAAGGAAATCTTAAGACTCATTCAGTTCCACCTCCTCTTTCTACCTGTGAGGGGAGGGACGAAATAAATCTCCAAGAGATTAAGTGAAATCACATTATACAAAATGTGTGACCCTGGAGGACATTATGCTGAGTGAACTATCTCAGTTACAAAGGACAAATACTGCATAGTGCCATTGTTGTAAAACAAGACTGACATCAGGGTTGGGGAGAGACTGAGAAAGATGGGATAAATAATGTAAACTGTATTGAAACAGATGAGGGAGAGACTGTTAAGGAGGAATATATGATTAGGTATTATTGTCATGACAAGAGTCCAGAATGAAAGCTGCACAGTGGAGTGGATTGGGGGTGGGGAGATTGTATAACAATGAAAGATTTTTTTTTAACTTTTCAAAGAGAAACGTGAATTTGGGAGGAGGGATGGGCAGGGAAGAAGTTGTGCATCAATGAATGACTGGAAATCCAAAGCCTCTGTAAACTTTCATTGAAATTAAAAAAAGAACAGGTGATGGGAAGAACTATTTGAAAGTAATATATGATTATGTGTTAAATATATGAGAACCATCTGGAACAAGGCATGCATTGTGGGGTGGACTAAGGGAGGGGAGAAAAGGGGGAAGAAAATATATAACAATGAATAAATAAAAAAGTTTTTAAAAAGTATTTCCTAGAATCCAGGCTAGAAATCCATCCTCTAATATCACTCCACTGCCATCAAGTCAATTCCAACTCACTGTGACCCTCTAGGGCAGAGCAGAACGACTTCACAGTATTTCCAAGATTGTAAATCCTTGCAAGAACAGACTTCGCATCTTTCGTCTGTGCAATGACTGACGAACTCAAACCACCAATCTTTCCATTAGCAACCATAAATTTGTCTGCTCTGGATAAAATGGCATCCATCAGAGCCCCTCACTGATGTCAGGTGGATCTTGGCTTAGAGTATAGAAAACCAGGAAGATGTTTACTTGTGTTTTATTGACTACATAAAGAAAAATGACTATGTAGATCATGACAAATTATAGATAACATTGAGAAGAATAGTAATTCTAGAATATCTGTCTGTGTTCATGCAGAACCTGCTCATAGACCAAGAGGCAGTCATTTGAACAGAACAAGGGAATGCTATGTGCTTTAAAATCAGAAGCAAAAGATTGTTGCATCAGGACTGAGAGAGATGCATTAACAACCTAAGAAAGGCACGTGGCACAATGCTGCTTGCTGATAATTTAAGACTTGAAACATCCATCGATGAAGACCATATGCTCTATAGCCTTCAGAATGGGTTACATCTTAACATAACATTGCTAGACCAATAATTAGGATCATGATAAACAGAAAAGATTGAGGTTGTTAAGTATTTGGTTTAACTTAGGTCCATAACCAACATTCATGGAAGCAACAGCCAAAAAGTCAAATGATGTATCTCACTGAACAAATCTCTGTAAAAGAATTTTCTAGGTGTGAAAAATGAAAGAGGTCACTTTGAGGATCAAGTTGCACCTGACTCCAGCCATGGTATTTTTTGTTCTCTCCTATACATGTGAAAGGTAGATGATAGAGAAGAAAGACCAAAACCAGAGATCATGCCTTTGAAAGAGATGTGGTGTTGGTGAAGAATAGAAGAATGAGCAAATCTGTTTCAAAAATACAGACAAAATGCTCCTTACAGATAACGGTGATGGCACTATGTCTCACATGTACTTTGCCCATGGAATCAGAAGGGCTCAGTCTGTAGAGAAAACTTCTGGTGAAATGAGTTGACTCATTGGCTGTGGCAATGAGAAACAGCAACAACTGTGACGAAGATGGCACAGAGCCAGGCAGTGTTTCATTCTCTTGTGTATGGACGTTATGAATTGGCACCAACTTGACCACACCTAACAGTAACAACAATTCTCCCAGACATTTGGTCCAGGCACTGAAATTTAATTTGGAGATGCCAAGGAAGCCATCAAGCCAGTATTATTATTTTAATGAAAGCTTACAAAGACTTTGGATTTCCATTCATTCATTGTTGCATTTTCTCCCTGCCCACCTCTCCACACGCCCCCCTTTTGCTCTTCTCTTTGAAAAGTAAAAGAAAAATTCCTTCATTGTTATACAATCCCTCCCCCCAAGTTCACTCCACTATGCAGCCTTCCTTCTGGACTCCTGTCATGACAATAATACCTTAGCATATATCCCTTTTAAACAGTTCTCTCCATCTGTTTCAATGCAGTATGCATAGTTTATCCCATCTTTCTCAGTCTCTCCCCCACCCCAATGTCAGTCTCATTTTACAACAGTAGCACCATGCAGTATTTGTCTTTTTGTGACTAAGCTACTTCACTCAGCATAATATCCTCCAGGGGCACCCATTTTTTATGATATTTCACGAGTTCCTTGTTTTTCAAATGCAGTGTAGTTGAGTTGATTTTTGTCTATGGTGAGAGGTGTACATATGAACATATCCTGAGAAAATTAGAAACTGAGACACAAACGAAGACTTGTACACCAATGTTCATAGAAGCGTTATTCACAATCGTAAGAACATGGAAACAGCCCAAATTCCAACGACAATCTAATGGATTGAGAAATTGGAATACATTTATATGATGGAAAATACTACATGGCACTCAGGAGAAACCATTTCTAAAATTACTACATAACTTGGGAGGGACTGGAGAGCATATGCAGAGTGAACTAATTCAATCTCATAAGGACAAATACTGCGTAAGACCATTATTGTAGAAATAAAAAGATAACTATAAAAGCATGTATAAGGAGCTGATAGGGGAAGTATGGAAGCAGAGAAATAAGGATTGGTAGAGGGAAACCATAGAGTCACACAATTTTGTGCGTAGAGTATGCGGTAAAAGGAAATGGGAGAGATCTGATGAGAATCTGGAAAGACGAGGTAATAGTGGGCATAGTCCAATGGCGATTCATTTTATAAAACATAATGAATTGGAATAATTGTAAGAAATACAATGTATATGAACTTTTTAAGCAAACCAACATAAAATAAAAATTAAAAAAACAAATAAAAAGGTAACTTATTGTTCTGTTTGCTTTGTATATTTATAAGGGAAATAAAATACTTGTAGTAAAGCTGAGTATTTTTCTAAGTGGCCATTTTAGCTTGAAAATTTCAAGACTCTGTAATTTTCAAGTCCCTTGTCTGTGGAGCAGGTAATACTGGTATTCTCATACTGTGTTGAGGTCAGCAGGGCTACAATTCTCCAGCAGCTTCACCTCACCTCATTCCCATGTCTTGGCAGCTGGTATGAAAGAGGAAGACAGACATGTGTGTGGGAGAAGACCTCTGTGATGTAGAAAACTCATCACCATGAATTGCAGCTGGCGTGCAGCCTCCAGAAAATTTCCTGTTCTCTAAGTTCTAACAAGTTACTTAGCTTCCTTAAGCCTCAGTTCTTTCCTCTAAGCTAAGGAAAACAAGTTTACTTGCCTCATGGAACTATTCATGCGGAGCGAATGAGAAAACAATGTCAATCCCTCAGTGCAGCTCCTGACAGAACAAACTAGTCACCTTATGATAGTGCACTGGGGCGGGGGGTGGGGGGGTACGCAGGGAATCTGAGGTCTGGGGTCATGTTGAGAAAGGTGTAGTCCAACCTGCTATCTTTAACACATAATGAAATTGACAACAGGAATTGACGACACCCATGCCCTTGTTGTTGTTGTTGTTATGTGCCGTCGAGTCGCCTGCGACTCATAGCGACCTTATGTACAACAGCACTAAACTCCGCTCTGTCCTGTGCCAATCGCACTGTCTCTGACACTCCCATCCCAATTATCCCAGTCACTGCATCAATCCACCTCATAGAGGACCTTCCTCTCCTGCGCCGTCCCTCCACCCTCCCAAGCATGATGTCCCTCTCTAAGGACCGGTCTCTCCTCACAACATGTCCAAAGTATGTTAGACGGAGCCTCAGAATCCTTGCCTCCAAGGAGCCACCCGGTTTAACCCTCTCCAGGACAAATCTGTTTGTTTTCCTAGCAGTCCATGGTATTCTCAATACTCTTCTCCAGCACCACAGCTCAAAGGCATCAATTATCCTTCTATCCTCCTTGGTCATTGTCCAACTCTCTGATGCATAACATGTGATTGCGAAGACCATGGCCTGTATCAGACGCACCTTAGTCTCCAGAGAGACACCACTGCTCTTCAGCACCTTAACAGCAGACTTTCCCAGCACCTAACAGCAGACTTTCCCATGGCAATGCGCCTTTTAATTTCCTGGCTGCTGGTGCCAAGACTGTTGACTATGGAGCCAAGCAAACTAAAGCTGTGTACAATCTCAATCTCTTCACCATCCATCCTGATGCTGCCAATTGGTCCAGTGGTGAGAATCCTATGTACAATAGAACAGAAACCCATGCCCTTGGTTGATGTCAAATCAACATCAAGTCCATGTCTGTGAACTCTCAGTCCCAGTGTGTTCACGATCCATTACTCACAAAGCACTTCAAAAGCTTGCTTGGTGTTTCCCTTTGTTGAGCTCAAAAGCAACGCACACTCGAGACCCTGAGCAGTTTGATTCCCTTTCCAGAACATCGCACAGAGGCTGCCCTTCAAGGGAGCTCCCACCAGCCAGCATTCGGCATCCTTTCCCCTCCTGTTTCTTTTTCTAGTCCCTTCGATATTCAACAGAACCTTATCTTTGCAAATCCAAAGGTTCTTCTAACTTCAAAGCATTTCTTTCATGAATCATAAGCCCCACGCTGTCATCTCCCTGTCTGGAGGCCCTGAAAATCATCCAGGTGCAGAAGCAGGAAACGTCTCACATGAGGAACATTTTACAGCCAAGCTGCAGAAATGTGGCTTCTGCTCCCAAAATAGACTTGATAAATGGTTTGCTAAGTCGGATTCTCACTCTGTTGTCCTGGTTCCGCTTAAGAACAGATACATGTTCAGGGTTCCCCATTCCTTAGTGAGTGAGCATCCACGACCCCAACTTAAGGGTGTTGCGTTCTGAGGTGAATTCTGAACTTTACTTAGAGACAGTGGCACAAGATGTGGAAAGGAAACGGCCTTTCAAAGGTCTCTTAGCTCATTTATTGGGCACCTGCTGTGTGCAGGGCAAGGCAGACAAGTTCATGAAGATTGTCTAGTTTAACCTCAAATCCCTCTGGTGAACACATGTCACACCGCTCCGAGAAGCTAATAATTGGAATCGTTTAATGTAAGAGATCTTGATGCATGGTTTTATTCTGAGCAGACAACAGTATAGTAGGCTTTCATTTATATTTTTATTTGCATTATTCTGAAATAAGCAATTTAGGAGGTAGAAACTCAGAAGGTTACTCTGTATCCATACTTGTTGTTATGTGCCTTCGAGTCACCTGCAACTCATAGCAACTGTATGTACTCTGAAACCTGCCCTATCCTTAGCCAATCTCATCATCTCCAACAGACCTAACCCCATTGCTCCAGTCACTGAGTCAATCCATCTCATCCTGGCCCTTTCTCTCCTACGTTGTCCCTACACCCTTCCAAGCATGACGTCCCTCTCCAAGGACTGGTCTCTCCTGGCCACATGCCCAAAGTATGTGAGATGGAGCTTCAAAATCCTAGCCTCCAAGCAGCAGACTGGTTTCACCCTCTCCAAGACAGACCTACTTGTTCTCCTGGCAGTCCATAGTATGTTTAACACTTTTCTCAAGCACGACAACTCAAAGGCATAAATCCTTCTTCTATCACACTTAGTTATTGTCCAACTCTCTGATGCACAGCAAGTAATTGTGAAGATTATGGCTTGGATCAGGCACACCTTAGTCTCCAGACTGACATCATTGCTCTTCAGTACACTAGAGAGGTCCCTGACTTAAGCTTCAGATTTACTTAAAATTTAAGTCTGCTCAGTGAGCTCAAAATCTATCAGGACCTAAGTTGGAGGTCTCCTCAGCATTTAATGCAGATGGGACTAACACAATCCTTCCACTCCCCCATTGTATCCGGACAGAGGATTGATGTGTCCCCGGGGTTACAATCTCAAGTGGCGACATTGCATTGTGAAATCCCAGTCAAACAACTTGTCAGCTGAAATCCCCATCCTGGTCAGCGTCTGCTTTGGCAATTCAAAACAGCCCAAGAAAATCAGTGTTCTTACTGCTGGGTGATTTATACCACTCTCTCTGATCTTCTGCCTGGGAGCCAGATGCATGAGTCTTTTTCTTTTCTCTTCTCTTCTTTTCTTTTCTTTTTTGTTTTCTTCTTTTCTTTTCAAGCCCTTATCCTTCAGGATGAAGATGCCTTGCTGAATTAGAGCACCCTTTACTTTGTACTGAGATGACCAAAGCCTCCACCAGGTGAGCTGGTCCGTTTCTATGAGCTCTTTAACAAAGCCAAAGCTCCGGCCTTGACAGCCCTGGGTGAGTCAATGGGTGACTGCCCTGAACACAATGGAAACCTTTGGTGGGCCGGGTGCTCTTGGCTGCCTTCCCCTTCATCTTTGCCATCCCCGCCCCCACAACATCCCTTTACAATGTTAGTACTGGCTGCCAAAATGGCAAATCTATCTTAGGGAAAGTCCAGCCAGGCTGCTTTTTGGAGGCGAGGATAGTAAAGCTTCATCTGACACACTTCAGGCATGTTGTCAGGAGGGACTAGTTCCTGGAAAGAGACATCAAACGTGGAAAGGTGGATGACGATGATTGGAGAAGGAAAGGAAGATCTTCAACAGCAAAGACCCTTAGCGGTTCTTATACTCCAGGCTTCCTCCTATAGATGCTATTGAAGTCATTCTCATAGAGTACAATTCAATTGGTTCGCGCCTTTATTGATCACAACTTCATTCTTATTAGCTGCCATAGAGTCTACCCTCATCTCATGGTGTCCCATGCACAATAGGACAAACCATTGCCCAGTTGGACATCGTCTCCAGAATCAGTTGTAGAGTAGACCAATGTCACCATGAGTTTTCATTGGCTGATTCTGAAAGCAGATTACCTGGTCTTTTTCTCTGGTCTACAAGCTTCACTGTAACCTGGAGCATAATAGAAATACTTAAGCCTCCACTGACAGATGTGAGTGATGCTGTCAAATGAGACATGTTGTCTGGAGTTCAACTCAGGTCTCCCACACGAAAGTAGATAATTAATTGATGTTGATAATTAGAAATAACTAAACTATCATTGTTCCCAATCACAACTTTAGTTCCTAAGTCCTTTTTCCCACACTGTGGTGGCCTCAAATACCACAGTTAAATGTTGATGTTGTTGTTGTTGTTTATTGTCTTCAAGTTGAACACAACTCATAGCGATCCTATGAACAAAAGGCTTAAAACCTTTCTATAACTATCAACATTTATCAAAGTTCATAGTGACAGATTATCAGGAAACCATCCTTAGAAACTAGTCTTACATGCAATTAAGTTATTATGATTAATAAGAGGATGGTAGGCCAGTGGAACTTGAGATAACATGATCAATATAGGCTGTCACATGAGAGTGTAATATGCGAACAAAGACTATATTGTACTCTACTGGATCCCACAAGACACAAAGACGCATCTATCACAGCCCTTGATCTTCATGTGTTTGTCATCTAGTGACGGGAAATTTTCCAGAAGACACATACCACACTGAAGTCACAGACATCAAAAAAAGGGTGTGCATATGTAGTAATTTTTAATACTTTTTGATTCTTCTATTAAATAAAGAGTTTGGAGAATCCCAGAAGACACCCATGATGAAAGATTGGTGAGGAGGGGTTGAGACCAGAGAGGCAGACCGTGATGGAAAAAGCTGTGATGTAGTGTTGGGAAGAGTTAAGTCTGTGAAGGTTGAGTGAAGAGGGAACAGTGTGAGAGGCACTGGAGAGAAGCCACCAGAGATGATATCAGAAGGGTCCCTGAGGACATGGAGTGAACAGATCCAAAGAAATGTTGGCCTCAGAGGCCAACCATGGTTCTTTCTCAAGAGGACTCAGATTGACTGAGGAGACCAATGAGTTTAGAGTGCAGAAGGAAGTGTGGGCTCCTGAGCTTGCAGCTGATGCCCATTTGAACCTAGGTATGGATGGCTGAGCATGAGTTTACCAGAACCCAGCCAGGTTTAGAGACTATGATCTATGCTGTAAGGTAGGATCGATTGGTTCAACCTTGGATTACTCTGGACTGGTCTTTGCTTGTGGAGGCAGATGCTCAAAGTTTCCAAGTTGAACAGAGGATCCTTCAGCAAAAATGACATGCTTGTTCCCTCAGAGTATTGGTTTTATAGGGGTGGAAAAATCAGCTGTTGGTTATCTAAAAGCAAGGTATTACGTCATGAGGCATAAAGTAGCTGGCTTACACACTTTCATGAAAGTAGTTTTTAGTACTACTAAACAACATGCTTCTGGAAACTATGAACTTTGATAAATGTCGATAGTTGTAGAGGGGTATCAGGTCTTTTGTTCATAAGGTTGCTATGAGTCATGCTTGAATCGAAGGCAATCAATGATAATAATATGTACTACTATTAATTAATACTGTTGTTGTTTGTTGTTGTTATGTGCCGTCGAGTCGTTTGCAACTCTTAGCGACCCTATGCACAACAGCCCTAAACCCTGCTCTATCCTGCGCCAACCGCACTGCCTCTGACACACCCATCCCGATTACCCCAGTCACCGAATCAATCCATCTCATAGAGGTTCTTCCCCTCCTAGTAAGATAATTATAAGAAGGGAACCCACAATATGAAATACAGTGTAAATTAAAAACAATATAAAACACCATGCACATGCATGAAACACAACATATATGTTATGTTGTTATGTGCCGTCAAGTCGCCTGCGACTCATAGCGACCCTTTGCACAACAGCCCTAAACTCCGCTCTGTCCTGTGCCAATCGCACCATCTCTGACACTCCCATCCCAATTATCCCAGTCACTGAATCAATCTACCTCATAGAGGGCCTTCCTCTCCTGCACTGTCCCTCCACCCTCCCAAGCATGATGTCCCTCTCTAAGGACCAGTCTCTCCTCACAACATGTCCAAAGTATGTTAGAAAGAGCCTCAGAATCCTTGCCTCCAAGGAGCCACCCAGTTTAACCCTCTCCAGGACAAATCTGTTTGTTTTCCTAGCAGTCCATGGTATTCTCAATACTCTTCTCCAGCACCACAGCTCAAAGGCATCAATTATCCTTCTATCCTCCTTGGTCATTGTCCAACTCTCTGATGCATAACAAGTGATTGGGAAGACCAAACCCTGTATCAGACGCACCTTAGTCTCCAGAGAGACACCATTGCTCTTCAGTACTTTGGAGAGGTCCCTAACAGCAGACTTTTCCATGCAAATGCATCTTTTAATTTCCTGGCTGCTGGTGCCAAGACTGGTGACTATGGAGCCAAGCAAACAAAAGCTGTGTACAATCTCAATCTCTTCACCATCCATCCTGATGCTGCCAATTGGTTCAGTGGTGAGAATCTTTGTCTTCTTGACATTGAGGCTCAATCCATATTATAGGCTGCAGTCCTTGACACTCTGCAGCAGGCGCTTCAGGTCCTCCTCAGTTTCAGCAAGCAGGGTTGTGTCATCCGCATAACGCAGATTGTTGATAAATCGTCCACCAATCTTGACCCCACACTTCTCCTCATAGAGCCCAGCCTTCTGGATAATCTGTTCTGCATATAGGTTGAAAAGGTATGGAGATAAGATGCATCCCTGGCGTACACCCTTCCCAATTTTGAACCATGCAGTGTTCCCTTGCTCTGTTCTGACGACTGCCTCCTGGTCCAAGTATAAGTTTCGCATTAGAATGATCAAGTGTTCTGGGATTCCCATTCTTCTCAGAGTCAGCCATAGTTTGTTATGATCTACACAGTCAAATGCGTTTGCATAGTCAATGAAACACAGATACACATTCCTCTGGTATTCCCTGTTTTCAGCCAAGATCCATCTAGCATCAGCTACAACATATACAAATCATAAAAATATTAATTAAAATTCGTTCCATGTCTTTTGCCCATTTTGTAAGTGGGTTACCACCCTTTTCCTTGTGGAGGCCCTGTCGGATTCTGTAAACCTTTGATGAGACCCTTGTTTGAGATAGTATTGCCAAATGGTTTTTCCCAGTCAGTAGGTTTTCTTTTTACTCTGTTGGAAAATGTTTTAGATGCACACAGGGATTTAATCATTGTTGTTGTTGTTGTTGTTGTTAAGTGCCATCGAGTCATAGGCGACTCATAGCCACCCTTTGAATGAAAGTCCTAGACACCTGCATGACTTTTATCTTTTCTTCAGGTTCATTTACTCTTTGGCAGGTCCTATTCATCAGATGATAGAAGGTGAATTGATTCCTTTGAGCTTCGGTGTTGGAGAAGAGTATTGCATATACCATGGATTTCTAGAAGAACAAACAAGTTGATCCTGGAGAGGGTTAAGCCAGGCTGCTCCTTGGAGGCAAGGATTCTGAAGCTCTGTCTTACATAGTTTGGACATGTTGCAAGGTGAGATCAGTCCTTAGAGAGGGATGTCATGCTTGAGAGGGTGGAGGTACAGCACAGGAGAGAATGACCATCGATGAGATGGATTGATTCCGTCACTGGGGTATTGGGGATAGTTGTGTCAGAGACAATAAGGTTGGCAAGAGATAGAGCAGGGTCTAGGGGTGTTGTACATAGGATCGCTGAGTCAGAAGTGACTCGATGGCACATAACAACAACAACATTCATCAATTTAATCCTCTCCAGATTGTGCGTTTCAGGCACAAATGGAGATGTGTACACTAATGTTCATATCACTGTTATTCATCATCACAAGAACATGGAGACCAAATGTCTAACCACAATTGAATAGATTGAGAAATTATGGTTCATTCATATCATGGAATACTATACAGCATGCAGAAACAAGGATTTTGTAAATTACTACCTAACTTGGGAGGGACTGGAGAGCATTATGCTAAGTAAACTATCTCTGTCCCAAAATGACAAATATTGCACAAGACCATTACTGTAGAACAAGTAAGAGGATCCAAGGGGGCAGAGGGTGGGAGCAGAGGGGTAAGGATAGGGTCGCATAATTTAATGGGAGGGTGAAGGAAATGGGAAAAATTCAGTGTGAAAAACAATATATTCAAACTTTGTAAATAAACCGGTATAAAATTTTTAAAAATTCATTAAAAAAGAAGATAACTCAGATTGAGGACGCAGTCAACATTGAGATAGAGAAGAGGGAAGAGAAAGGAGCTCCAGATCCTACATCCTTTCCCTCTGAACAAAGGGAAGACTATTACTGTCCTTTGCTAAGAAGTAGTGTTTTGGACAGGCCAGAAAAGATGGAGATCACACATGTTGAGAAACAAGAGGACAAGCCAAATAAAGATGAATAAGAATTAACAAAAGGCGCCAGTGTCTGGAACCAAGATGCTCCAGTTGAAGACTCCTTTAAATGCTAAGCCAACTGGAATAAGACAGAAGGGACAAGAGAATGAGGGACAGGGAGAAAACAAAGCCAGGTAGCCCACTACCAACCTCACGGCCCTGAGCCACAAGGTCCCATACCCTTCATTTCTGTAAGGTCCATCTTGGAAATTTTACGGAGCTCTGGTGGCTGAGAGGTAAGGAGTTGTGCTGTCAACCCAAAGGCACATGGTTCAAATCCACCAGATGCTTTGCAAAAGAAATACGGACAATCATTTTTGTGCAATGTGCTGCCTCTAAAACCTCACTAAAGAGTCAGCTATGTTGGTTCTGACTCAACAGCACTTAGCAACAACATTTTGAGATTTTAGGGAACCCTGGTAGCTTATCGGTAAGGATTTGAGGGCCAGAGTTAGGTACATAACAACAACCTAATATTTGAGGGGGACATATTTTTTTCCATTTGGGTTTGCAGACAAAATTCATAATCATTGTGTTTCAGACTATCCTTCATTCAGATTGTGTTTCATATCATCATTCCCATTCATTGTGGAGGGATTTAATTTTTTTATTATTTTATGCTGATTTCTCTACAAAGTTTGAATACACTCTCATTTCCTTCATACACACACACACACACACACACACACACACACACACACACCCATTGAATTGTGCAACCCTGTTATTAACACCCAACCCTACACCCACGCCTGCATTCATCCTGACCCCTCTGCTTCTACCTTCCCTCCCCATTGGATTTTCATACTCATGCTACACTAATGGTTTTATACAGTAATAGTCCTTGTGGGACTGAGTTAGTTCACTCAGCATGATACTCTCCAGTCCCTCCCACGTTAAGTAGTAATTTACAAAATCATTGTTTCTGCATGCTGCATAATATTTCATCATGAGAACGTACCACAACTTCTCAATCCATTTCTCAATGGTTGGACATCTGGGCTGCTTCTACATTCTTGCAATGGTAAATAACACTACTATGATCACTGGTATACAAGTCTCTGTGTGAGCCTTAGTTCTCATTTTCTTGGGGTATATTCCAAACAATGGAATAGCTGGGTCATATGGAATTTCTATGCTCAGCTTTTTGAGGAAGCACCAAGCCGCCTTCAAAAGTGGTTGTGCAATTTTATAATCCCACCAACAATGTGCAAGAGTTCTTATCTCACTACATCCTCTCTAACATCTATTACTTGCTGCCCTCTTAAACTTTGTCATTGCTATATGAGTGAGATGAAATCTCATTGTGGTTTTTTATTTGCATCTCTCTTATTGCCAGTAATTTTGAGCATTTCTTCATGTGTCCATTGGCCATTTGGATGTCTTCCTCTGTGAAAACTCTTTCCATGTTTTGTGCCCATTTTGTAATTGGGTTATCAGTCATTTTCTTGTGAAGACCCAGGAGTATTCTATAAACTTTCATATAATACTCTTTTCTGAGATGGTATTGCCAAATGTTTGTTCCCACTTGGTAGGTTTTCTTTTCACTCTACAACCTAACATTTTGAAATAAATATGGAATCATTGCCAAACAAATGCAAAACCTAGAAAACAATTCAGATCTGTTTGGAGTGGTCTCAGTATCTGTCTAAGATTTTGGCAGTGACACACCAAATTTAATTTGCTCTTACCTTCCAGGATCAAATAACCTAGTAGGAGAAATTCTATCAATTAAATATTAGAAGAACCTTTCAGGCAATATTTTTCCAGTTGTGCAGCAAAATTTAAGTCTCATATTTAAATACTACAGGCTACTCAGGAGCAATGATTTTTTTTTATATTACTACCTAACTCGGGAGGGACTGGAGAGCATTATGTTAAGTAAACTAACTCAGTCATGTAAGAACAAATAGTATAGAAGATCATTATTGTAGAATGTGCATGAGGATCCAAGGGGGGGGAAGGGGGCTATAGAGGGGTGAGCATGGGTGAGAGAATGAGAGAGTTGGGGATGAGGGGGTTAATCATAGGATTGCACAATTTGATAGGCAGAGGGAGGGGTGGGTAATGGAAAAGGAAAAGATCTGGTGTGGAAAGCCATGTATACAAACTTTGTAAGTAGTCCAGTACAAAATAAAAATTTTTTAAAAAAAATTAAGTCTCATTTTACTAAATCGTAATTAGCTAGGTTGACACAAGAGCAAGTCCCCTTATTCTGAAGAAAATAAAAATACATAGATATTATTGTTATGATAGGAGTCCAGAACAAAGGTAGGTTAGTAGAGTGAAATTGGGGAAGAGGGATTGAATAACAATGAAAGAATTTTTTTTTCTTTTCAAAAAGAAAAGTGAATTGGGAGGAGGAGTAGGCAGGGAGAAAAGTGCATCAATGAATGAATGGAAATCCAAAGTCTGTAAACTTTCATTAAAATCAATTTAAAATAAAAATTTTTAAAAAGAAAAATATAAGCATGTAAATATTATCTTGGGTCACCAAAGCCATGCATCCCCTTATGATCCCAGTGACATCTTCATCAACCCGTTCAGCACCTTCCCTGTCTTCCCTGACTTCTGATCAGTCTTCCTTGGCTCCTCCTATGCCTGGAAATGCCTCTAACCCGGCTCTTGTTCCTGATATAACAGCAAGCGTGTCCATATCTGTTCACTCAGAAAAACCAGATGGACCTTTTAGGGATGCTGATAAGAAAAGGTTGCCAGCTGCCGCCCTTGTATCAGATCATCCAAAGGGAACCTCCTCAATTGCGGTAACTGCTCTCATGGAAGAGAAGCGTTACCAGGTACCTGTACTTGGAGCCCCATCTTTACTTGGACAGTCCTTATTGCATGGACAGTTGATCCCCACAACTGGTCCAGCAAGAATAAATGCTGCTCGTCCAGGTGGTGGTCGACCAGGTTGGGAACATTCCAACAAACTCGGATATCTTGTTTCTCCACCACAGCAAATTAGAAGAGGAGAGAGGAGCTGCTACAGAAGTATAAACCAAGGACGCCACCACGGTGAGAGATCGCAGAGGACACAAGGCCCATCTCTACCAGCTACTCCAGTTTTTGTGCCTGTTCCACCACCTCCTTTGTATCCACCTCCTCCACATACACTTCCACTTCCTCTAGGTGTTCCTCCTCCACAATTTACTCCTCCGTTTCCTCCTGGACAGCCACAACCTGCCGGGTATAGTGGCCCTCCTCCAGGGTTTCCTCCAGCTCCTGCCAATTTATCAACATCTTGGGTGTCCTCAGGAGTGCAAACGGCTCATTCAAATACCATCCCAACAACACAAGCACCATGTTAGAGGGACCTATAAACAGAGCTGAAGAGATGATGGAATACAGAGCCAGCAAAACAAAAGATAGAATTGTCAACACTGATCTGTTAGAACAAAAAAGCAGAATAAAAAAAGAAGGAATGAGAATAAAGCCTAAGAATAATGTGGGAAACCATCAAGAAGAATAACATGCACAAAATCGGAATCCTGGAACAGGAAGAAGCAAGTAAAGGCACTGAGAAAATTGTGGAAGAATTACTAGAAGAAAACTTTCCAGGCATAATGAAGAATGAGATAATATATATTCAAGAAGCTGAGCAAACACCATATAGAATAGACCCCAAAAGAAAAACACCAAGACGTATCATAGTCAAATTTGCCAGAACCAAAGATAAGGAGAAAATTTAGCTAAGGAGAAACAAAGAGTAACCTATAAGCAACAGTAAATAAGATTAAGTGCTGATTTCTCGGCAGAAACCATGCAAGCAAGAAGACAGTGGAATGACATTTATTGAACACACAAAGAATACAACCAAGAATACTATGCCCAGCAAAACTGTCCATCAAGTATGAAGAAGAGATCAAGATATTCTCAGAAAAGCAGAACCTAAAGGAGTTTGTAAAAACAAGACCATCATTGCAGGAAACACTGAGAGACGTCCTTCTTACAGAGGTGCCACAGAAAGCAGGATGGACCAACGTAAGCACACCACCACCAAAATGAACTCAACAAAACAATAGCAACAAAACCTTGCCTCTCAATAATTGCACTAGTTGTGAATGGTTTAAGTGCACCACTGAATAGAAAAAGAGAAGCAGGTTGGATAAAAAACCAAAACCCATCAATATGCTGTCTACAAGAGACACACCTGAAAAGTGAAGATAACGAAAGACTAAAAATAAAAGCATGGAAAAAATATAGCAAGGAGGAAAAAAGCAGGAGTAGCAATATTAATCTCTGATAAAAAAGATTTCAACGCAAAAACCATCATAAAGAACAAGGAAGGTCACTATATAAGCTTAAAGGCTCAATAGAATAAGAGGACATAACCATAATAAATATCTATGCACCAAATGATACAGCTGTAATATAAACAAAGCAAACGTCAATAGATCTGAAAAAAGAAATAGACAATAACCCTATAGTAGTTGTTGTTATGTGCCCTCGATTCACTTGCAACTCATAGCAACCCTATGTGCAACAGACCTAAACCCTGCTCTATCCTGTGCCAATCACACTGCCTCTGACATAACCATCTAGAGTACCCCAGTCACTGAATCAATCCACCTCATAGAGAGTCTTCCTCTCCTGCCCTGTCCCTCCACCCACCCAAGAATAATAGCCTTCTCCAAGGACCTGTCCCTCCTTACAACATGTCCAAAGTATGTCAGATGAAGCTCCAGAATCCTTGCCTCCAAGGAGCAGCCCAGTTTAAATGTCTCCAGGATGAATCTGTTTGTTTTCTTGGCAGTCCATGGTGCATTCAACACACTATAGTAGTAGGACAATTTCATACACCACTCTCAAGAAAAGATAAAACTACCAGAAAGAAACTCAACAAAGATGCTTAAGAATTATACCACCCAATAAACCAACTCGATTTCATAGACATATACAGGCTAACGCACCACAAGAAGGCACAGTATACCTTCTCCAATGTGCACGGAACATTCTTCAGAGATGATTGCATTTTAGGTCACATGGCAAGCACCAATAAATTCAAAAGCATAGAAATAATACAAAGCAACAGACAACAATGCTACAAAATTAGAAATTAATAACAAGAGGATAAAAGAGAAAAAAAATGCATTTGGAAGCTGAACATCACCTTGCTTGAACGTGAGTGGGTACTAGAAGAAATAAAAAATGACATTAAAAATTTCTTGAAACAGCTCTTTCTCTTGGGCTTGGATCAAGCGGCAGCCAGGTTCTATCCCTCAGCCATGGCCAAAATCAAGGCTCAGGACCTTCGCGGAAAGAAGGAGGAGGAGCTGTTAAAACAGCTGGACGATCTGAAGGTGGAGCTTTCCCAGCTGCGT
>NW_006399774.1:13512241-13513736 GCF_000299155.1 Elephantulus edwardii
GCATCAATTCTCCTGTCATCCCTAGTCATTGTCCAGCTCTCTGAGGCATAATAAGCAATTGCAAAGACTATGGCCTGGATCAGGTGCATCTTAGTTGCCAGACTGACGTCATTGTTCTTCAGTATTCTAGAGAGGTCACTGAAAGCTTACTTTCCCAAATTCATCTCTTGATTTCCTGGCTGCTGATACCAAGAATGCTGATTGTAGAGCCAAGCAAATTAAAGCTGTTAACAGTCTCAATCTCTTCACCAACTACCATAACACTGCAAATTGGCCAACTGGTGAGAATCTTGTTTTCTTGATATTGAGCTTCAATCCATATTGAAAGCTGTAGTCCTTGATCTTTTGCATCAAGCCCTTCAGGTTCTCCTCCTTTTCAGCAAGCAGGGTGTGTCATCTGCATAACACAGATTGTTGATAAATTTTCTTCCAGTCCTGATGCCACATTCTTCCTCATACAGCCCAGCCTCCCGAATGATCTGTTCTGCATAGAGATTGAAAAGCTATGGAGACAGAATACATCCCTGGAATACAACCTTCCTGATTTTGAACGATGCAGTGTCTCCTTGCTCTGTTCTGACAACTGCCTGCTGGTCCAAGTATAGATTTTGCATGTTGTTGTTGTTATTGTTGTTGTTGTTGTTGTTGTTGTTGTTATGTGCCATCAAGTCACCTGCAACTCTTAGCGACTTTATGTACAACGTCCCTAAACTTTGCTCTATCCTGTGCCAACCTCACTGTCTCTGACACACCCATCCCAATTACCTCAGTAACTAAATCAATCCACCTCATAGAGGGTCATCCTCTTCTCCACCCTCCCAAGCATGATATCTTTCTCCAAGGACTGGTCCTTCCTTACAACATGTCCAAAGTATGTCAGGTGAAGCTTCAGAATCCTTGCCTCCAAGGAGCAGCCTGGTTTAGCCCTCTCGAAGATGAACCCGTTGGGTTTTTTTTAGCAGTTCATGATGCATTCAACATTCTTTTCCAACACCACAGCTCAAAGGCATCAATTCTCCTTTTATCCTCCATAGTCATTGTCCAAGTCTCTGGACACACAGCAAGTGACTGCAAAGACCATGGCCTATATCAGTCACAACTTAGTCCCCAGAGTGACACCATTGTTCTTCAGAACTTTGGAGAGGTCCCTAACAGCAAACTTTCCCATCTCAATGCATCTTTTAATTTCCTGGCTGCTGGTGCCAAGAGTGGAGCCAAAGGTTTCGCATAGGGCAGAAATAAACGAAGTAGAAAACGGAAAAATAATTGAAACTATCAACAAAACCAGGAGTCGGTTCTTTGAAAAGTTCAATAAAATTGAGAAACTATTAGCAAAACTGACAGAAGAAAAGAAGAAAAAGACGCAAATAATCTGAACAAGAGATGAAATGGTAATGTCACAACAGAACCAACTAAAATTAAAATATTAACAATGGAATATTATGGGAAAACTATACTCAAACAAATATGCAAACCTAGAGGAAATGGACAAATA
>NW_006399774.1:13514941-13530118 GCF_000299155.1 Elephantulus edwardii
GAAAACAAACAGATTCATCCTGGAGAGGGTTAAACTAGGCTGCTCCTTGGAGGCAAAGATTCTGGGGCTTCGTCTGACATACTTTGGACCTGTTGTAAGGAGGGACAGGTTCTTGGAGAGGGCCATCATGCTTGGGGGGTGGAGGGAGAGCGCAGGAGGGGAAGACCCTCTATGAGGTGGATTGATTGAGTGACTGGGGTAATCTGGATGGGTGTGTCAGAGGCAGTGCAATTGGCACAGGATAGAGCAGGGTTTAGAGCTGTTGTACATAGGGTCAACTATGAGTCACAAGTGACTCAACGGCACATAACAACAAACAGCAACAACATATGCAGATGATTTGATAGTACACTTAGAAAACCCTCAGCGAAAAAATTACTGGATATTGTCTACAAATTCAGCAGTGACAGAATACAAGATTAACGTATAAAAATCAATTGGAAAAAGTTTCCACCAAAAAAAAAAAAGATCAATTCTATTTCTCTACAGTGACAAAGAGAATACAGAAATGGAGCTAAAAAAAAAACAATACCCACCAAAATAAAAACACAAAAGACCTAATCAAAGAAAATTACAAAACAAGAAACAAATATAGACCTGGAGAAGTGGAATATTCAATATTGTGAAAATCATAGTTCTACCAAAGGCAATCTATAAGTTCAATGCAACTTCAATACAAATACCAATTCCATTCTTCAATGAGATAGAAAAGCAATTTCCAATTTCATGTGAAATGAAAAGAGATTCCAAATAAACAAAGCACTTCTGAAAAAAAGAGAAACAAAGTAGGAAGCATCTCACTCCCTTTTCTCAAATCCTACTACACAGCTGTGGTGGTCAAGACAACATGATACTAGTACAGTGACAGACACATAGATCAATGGAATAGAACTGAGAACCCAGAAATCAGCTCATTTACTTATGGCCAACTGATTTTTTTTATTTATTTATTCTAGTTTATTTACAAAATTTGAAAACATTTTGACAAGGAGATGAAATCAGTTAAGTGGGCAAATGAAAGCCTCTTTAATAAATGGTCTTGGAAAAATTGGAAACTATCTGCAGAAAACTCAAGTAAGTCCCACACCTCACACCATACACAAAAACCAACTCAAAGTGGGTCAATGACCTAGGAGTAAAACTAATGACTATAAACTTCATCAAATAACTCTATAAAGAAAGAACTCTATAAGCCCTAATCCACAGTATGAACAGTCTTCCAAGCATCTTAAAAAACCTAAAGCCAGGAGATAATAAAATAGATGAATGGGGTTGGACCTTCTAACAATCAAATCCCTATACACATCCAAAAACTTTTCCAACAGGGCAAAAGGGGAAGCTACAAACTGGGGGGGGGGGGGAATACTTGGTAAAGACATATCTGATAAGGGAATCATATCTAAAATTTATAGAGTACCCCAGCACCTCAACAAGAAAAAAGCAAACAACCCAGTCACAAAATGGGCACAGGATATGAACAGATACTTCACCAAAGAAGACAATCTGGTGGAAAACAAACACATGAAGACATGTTCAAAATCCTAGCTCTAAGAGAGATGCAAATCAAAACAACTATGAGATATCATCTTATCCCAGTAACAATAGTAAAATTCAGCAGAGCAGCAAACAACAAATGCTTGTGAGGGTGTGAAGAAATTGGAACCCTTATTCACTGTTGGTGGGAGTGTAAAACAGTGTACCTACTATGAAAGGCAGTATGGCACTTTCTCAAAAAGTGTGAAATAAAAATAACATTTGATCCAGCAATTCCACTACTAAGAATATACCCTAAAGAAACCAGAACTGCCACCCAAGCAGATATATGCAAGCTCATGTTTATTGCTGCTTTCTTCATCATAGCAAAGAGTTGGAAGTAACTCAAGTTCCCATCAACAAATGAGTGGATAGAGAAGCTGTAGTGTATTCACACAATGGAATACCATGCAGCAATGAAAAACAAGAAATTCATAAAATATTATACAATATCAGTGATCCTGGAGGACGTTTTGCTGAGTGATATATCTCAGCCACAAAAGGACAAATACTGCATAATGCCACTCTTATAAAACGGGACTGACATGGGGGTTGGACGGAAACTAAGAGGAGGTAAATAATGAACACAGCATTGGAACAGATGAGGGAAAGAATTGTTTAAAAGGAATATATGATTAGGCATTATTTGCAAAACAACAGTCCAGAATAAGAGGTGCATCATAGGGTGGACTTTGGTGTGGGGGTGGGAGAAAATTGTGCAACAATGAACAAGCTTTTTTATCATTTTTTAATTAATTTTCATGAAAATTTACAGAGACTTTGGATTTCCATTAATTCATTGTTGCACTTTTCTCCCTGCCCATCCCTCTCCCCACCAGTTCACTCTTCTCTTTGAAAAGTTAAAGAAATATTCTTTCACTGTTATTCGATCCTTCCCCTCAGGTCCACTCCACTATGCAGCCTTCATTCTGGACTCCTGTCATGACAATAATAACTAATCATATATGCCTTTTAAACAGTCCTCTCCCTCATCTGTTTCAATGCAGTATACATTATTTATGCCATCTTTCTCAGTCTCCCCCAACCCCGATGTCAGTCCCATTTTACAAAAATGGCACTATGCAGTATTTGTCCTTTTGTGACTGAGCTATTTCACTCAGCATAATGTCCTCCAGGATCACCCATTTTGAATAACATTTCATTAGTTCCTTATTTTTCAATGCAGCGTAGTATTCCAATGTGTGAATATACCACAGCTTCTTTATCCATTCATTTGTTGATGGCACTTAGTTTGTTTCTAACTCCTTGCTATTGTGAACAAAGCCACAATAAGCATGGTTGTGCATATATCTGCTTGGGTGGCAGTTATTGTCTCTTTGGGGTATATTCTCAGTAGTGGAATAGCTGGTTTGAACAAACTTTTTAAAGAGAAAAGCAAACTGGGAGGGCAGGGTAGGAAGGAAAGTGTGCAACAATGAATGAATGTAAATCCAAGTTTTCTGTAAACTTTCATTGAAATCACAATAAAAAATTATAAAAAATTTATATTATCTTTGTAGAGAACAAAAAAAAAGGAATAAAAAAACACAAGAAATTTGTTGCCTTCAAGTCAGTTCTAACTCATAGGGATTCAGTAAACCTGTCCTCAGCGTTTCCAAGGTTAATTAATAATCTTTAAGAAAGCAGACACATGTTTCTCTTGCAGATGAGTCTAGTGGATTTATACTCTGGTTTTCAGTTAACATCCTAGCATTTAAACTTCTGTGCCACCTTTCATATTGTTCAGACTAGACTTTGTGCCTCTTCCAAGTATACATGTGATTCAACTCAGAAGAAAATGCGCACACCTGAGCTTTATACTTATAAATACGCTAGTATTGACAAAGAAAAGTATCTGTTCATTTAAATTTTGCTTAGTTCACTATCCTCTTTCTTATGTAAAGCATTTTGGGTTTCTCAAAAATAACCTTATTGAAGTGTTTTGCTTACATATTATAAATAAATACTTTTGTGCACTTGGGCACAGGGCCACACTGGGCTTTGGTCCCATTGTTGGTACATCTCTTTATTTCTGGTGCTAGTAAATTGGCAAGACCATTATTGTAGAAATCCAAAAATAACTAGTAAAATGTATATGAGGGTCGAAGGGGAGGAGGGGAGGAGGAGACGGGTGAGGATGGACAGGCAGGTAATCATAGGTCACAGAGGAAGGGACAGGTAAAGCAAATGGGAAAAATCTGGTGTGAAAGACAATATATATAACTTTGTAATTAAACCAGTACAAAATTGACATTTTATTTAAAAGAAAACCCCAAAATGTATGAGAATGATTGTAGGAAACACAATGTGAATGAAGAAAAGTGTGAAACACAATATCTATTAATCTTATATGCAAATAGAATTTTTTTTATTTTCTTTTGAAAAAGGAGCGGTAAGAAAAGGAACTGAGAACTGTAAGTAGTGGGACAGGTGAGGCTCTCAGACACATGGGAAAGATGAGGAAGATGAAGAGCAGTCCCTGTAGGAGGCGGGAAGGAGTGGAAGGGAAACTGAAGTAAAAAGTACAAGCAGTAAAGTTCCAGAAAGAGAAGTCCTAGGTCACGTGCAGTGTAGATTCTCATCACATGGATCCAAGTTTAAATGGAGTAGTTGACCTAGGAGTAAAGGTCAGTCAAAATGAGGTTGATTTCTGAAAGTGCAGTTTTCCTTCTTCAAACTATTGTCACACTTTTGCCCAGCCAGTTTAGCTATAAATTTTATTGAAATATTTTAACTGGTCTTCATACAGTAATTCACTTGCATCATGGTTCATTCATATACACTGTGTTCCATACACTCGTTTATATACACAGAACACCATGTAATTAACTACCATGGATCTATGTCTATTACATCATCACCCCAAGTCTCCACCGAATCTTTCTCATTCCCTCACTCTCTATTTAATCCACCCACTAAACCCTGTTATTCTAATGGTTTCCACCCTTTCCCTTTTTCCACCTCTTTCCATATTTGGACATTTATACACGTCTTGCCAGCTATCCTTCTATTTTAACAATAATGGTCTTATGCAGTATTTGTCCATATGAGACTGTGTTATCCAAACTATTTTTCTTATAATCACCAAATCATGAACTGTTCCTGTTTTATAAATGTCCCTTCAGCCCCTTGCTCCAGCAGATAAACTCTTGATCATCTTTCAAGATTCCACTCCACTTTCACATCCTTTGAGAAGTTTCTCTTAGTTCACAAAGTCTGATGATTTCTCAGACAGAACTATCACATGATCCAACGAATTCACTCATAGATAAATGTTTAAAAGAACTAAGAACAGAGACTCAAATAGACACTTGTACCCCAATGTTCATTGCAACAGCATTCACAGTAGCCCCAGGGTGTTAAAACATGATATCCAGGGAGCTCTGGTGGCCTAGTGGCAAGAAGCTGCACTGCAATCCCAAAGAGTGTGGTTTGAATACACCAGATGCTCTGCTAGAGAAGGAGGGGCAATCTCCTCCTGTGCCAATCGGATCCGATTCAATGGTATACAACAAGGGAAAAAAAAAAAACCCCAAACCTAATATCCATCAACAAATAAAAGGATAAAGACTAGTTTCATGTGCTTTTCTGGTAATAAAATATATATTCACCGATGGTATAAGACTCTCTTTATGACTTTTGATCCCATCACTAAGTCTCTTGGAACAGATTCTTTGCACTGTCTAGACGCCAAATAAATAATGACTCAAGCAACAAAAACACAGGACAGACCCTCCCACACACCGTGTTTGTATAAAGCTTTCTCCTTCTACTGAGGTCATTTTTACTTTGGCTACGTCATTGGGGAGGGCCAATAATTGATGAAAGACAACATGTTTTAGAAAATAGAAAGCAAGGGGGGGAAAGAGAGAGACCCTCAATAAAATTGATTAACTGCAACAGTGAACTCAAACTTCGTTTGACCTGGCTGTGAGGATGACCTGACAATGTTCCTCTGTTAAACCACTGGTCAGAGCCAGATTGATAGCATTGAGCAACAACATTGCTGTAACATAGCACAACAGGGCTGAATTTTGAAAACACTATTCTGAATTAAATAAGTCAAAGTAAAAAAAAAAAGACAAGAATTGAATGATTGTACTTACATGAACTATCTAAAATATGAAAATGTACAGAGACAACACCACTGGACCTATTGGCAGCATCAGGATGAAGGGTGAAGAGATTGAGATTGTTAACAACTTTAGTTTGCTTGGCTCCATGGTCAGCACTCTTGGCACCAGTAGCCAAGAAATTTTAAAAAAAGTATTACGATGGGAAAGCCTGCTGTTAGGGACCTCTCCAGGGTACTGAAGAGCAATGGTGTCACTCTGGAGACTAACGTGCACCTGCTACAGGCTATGGTCTTTGCAATCACTTGTTATGCATCAGAGAGTTGGACAATGACCAGGGAGGATAGAAGGAGAATTGATGCCTTTGAGCTGTGGTGCTGGAGAAGAGTATTGAATGTACCATGGACTGCCAAGAAAACAAACAGATTCATCCTGGAGAGGGTTAAACCAGACTGCTCTTTAGAAGCAAGGATTCTGTAAGGCTTCATACAACATACTTTGTGTATGTTGTAAGGAGGGACAGGTCCTTGGAGAGGGACATCATGCTTGGGAGGGTGGAGGGACGGCGCAGGAGGGGAAGACCCTCTATGAGCTGGATTGCTTCAGTGACTGGGGTAATCGGGATGGGAGTGTCAGAGACAGTGCGATTGGCACAGGATAGAGCAGAGTTTAGGGCTGTTGTACATAGGGTCACTATGAGTCACAAGCTACTTGACAGCACATAACAACAACAAAGACAAAAATAGGTCTTTATTTCATATCTACTAGACAAGTAAGAGAACTCTGCTGGCCTGGTGGTAAGGAGCTGGGCTGCCAACTTGAGCACGCCATTCAAACTCGTTAGCAGCTCCATGAGAGAAAGACAGGCAATCTTTCTTGTGTGATTTACAGCCTCTGAAAGCCCTGACAAGTTTTATTCAAAGATCTCTCTTATTAAACAGCATTGTAGGCGGACAAGCAGGTAGTAAAAACACTCATTCTATATGTTCATTGATGTTTTCAGGTAATAAAATATTCATGTTGCTGTTGTGTACTCCCAAGTTGGAACCAACCCATAGCTGACCTTTCAGTGGGCTTTCAGAGGCAGTTAATCTCACAGGAGGAGATTGTCCGTTGTCCTCCCACGGAGTAGCTGGTGGTCTCGAACAGCATGGCCTGCCTTTAAGATTGGCAGTGCAGTTTCTTGCCACTAGGCCACCAGAGCATAGATATTATTAAAAAAAAATCTTTTAGTAACTACTCATCCCATCATTTGGTTTGATGAAACCGATGCCTTGTTATCTCACAGACACCAAACAAAGAATGGCTCAGGTAAATGCAGCACAAGACAAGAAGCCAAGCTGAGCCTCCTCTGTCTTCTGAGGCCACACTTTCTAAACATACTTGACAAGAAGAGGTGAAAGAAAAGAGGTCAGGAGAGTGAAAGAGAGGGATCAGGATCAGAGAGTCTAGAGAGCATTATAGTGAATGAAATAACTTACCAGGCCTCCCCAGGGGTGGCGGAGAGTGTGTCTTCAGCAGGTGATTTATTCCAGAAAAGTGTTCACTGGCCCACCCATCTGTGTTCCTAAAGCAAGAGTGACAGGTGATCAGGGCTGGGGTAGCATCCAGCTCCTGCAGTGCAGCTAATTGCATTTGTCACTGAGGACAACAGAGGAAATCACTAAGACATTCAAATGAAAAGTATGAATCCTTTTCTGCAGCTACAGTTCTGAGCCTTAACCCTCCCATTCATACAGAGGAAAGTGCCATTACGTTACCCCTTCTTCAGGAGCTGTTTGTGTGGACGGCTTGACCGGACTTGTCAGAGTATCCTAATTCTCGGGGGGCACTTCACATGCACGGGGCTCTGGTGCAGTGGATGACCGCCTCGTCACTGACAGCTTGAGGAAAGTCCAGCTGCCTGGAGCCATCCCGCAGGGTGGGGACATTGGAGATTGCTGCTTACTCGGCTCACCCAGTAAGAAGACTCTGACAACTCTCAGAATGGCTTATCCCCTTCTCCACTTGTGTCATAAATACAACTGCACATCCTTCACAGTTGGTCTCAAGTCCTGTTGCCTCAGTTGACGAAATTAGCATTTCTTCAGAGGCAGGATTTTCTTCACTCCCTCCCCAAACTGTGACCCATTAAGCGAATATGCTTCCTCTCTAAAAAAAAAAAAAAAACAACAAAGAGCAAATACTGCATAACAGTGACAATAGGAAGGTAATTGAGGCGTAAGGTGGTGGAAGAGGGGCAGAATAGAAACGTAATGAGTAGACAAAGAACAGTGCAAGGACCAAGTCAAGGGAGGATCAGTCTGGGAAGAATCAAAGTAGAGACAATGGACTATTGCAGTTAGGTACCATTGTTATGGTTGTGGTGCTGTCAAGTCAATTACAACTCAAAGTGACCCTATGAACAATAGATCCAAACCCTGTCTTATCCAGTGCCATCCTCACAGCTTCTGACACACTAGAGCCCATTGCAGCAGTCACTGCATCAATCCATCTCACTGAGGGTCTTCCTCTCTTTCACCAACTCTTCACCTTTCCAAGCATGCTGTCCCTCTCCAAGGAATAGCCTCTCTTAACAACATACTCAACGCATGTGAGATGAAGCTTCATAATCTTTGCCTCCAACAAGCACTCTGGCTGCACTTTCTCCAAGACATATCTGTTTGTCCTTTTGGCAGTTTATGCGATATTTAGTACTCTTTTCCACCACCACAGTTTAAAGGTATCAACTCTTCTTCTGTCATCCTTTATCTTTGTCCAACTCTCAGATGCATAGCAAGTGATTTAAGACCATGGCCTAAATCAGGTGCACTATACTCTTCAAACAGCTATCATTATTTCTCAAAAAATTTGGAGAAGTCACTAACTGAAGATTTTCCCAGTGTGATACATCTCCTGGCTGTGGATATCAAGGGTGTTGATTGTAGATCCAAGTAAGATGAAGTCGTTGACAGTTTCAGTCTTTTCTCGATCCATCATGATGTTATCTATCAGTCCAGTGTTGAGACTTTCTGTTTTCTTGACATTGAGATGTAATTCATATTGAAGGTTGTATTCTTTGATCTTCTGCAGCAAAGGCTTCAAGTGCTCTCACTTTGAGCAAGCAAGGTTGTATCATCTTCATAACACAGATTATTGTTGAGTCTTCCTCTGATTCTAATGCCACATTCTTCTTCATGGAGTTCAGCTTCTAAAACAATTTGCTCAGCATAGAGTTTGAATAGGTACAGAGAAAGGATACAAAGTTGACTCACACCTTTCTTAGTTTTAAACCATATAGTATTTCCTTGTCAGCACAGAAAACAGCTTCTTGGTCTATCACTTTGCAAATAGTAACAAGATATGTATAACTGTTTAAAAGGGAAAGGGGAGAAGGGGTGTGGAAGAAAGGAGAGGACAGAAGAGACTGTGAGGGGCTGAAGGGGAAAGAAACAGGAAAGGTGCAAAGGGAACTTGAGGAGATGAGGAAATAAAAGTAACAGATCAATAGTATTTCTATAAAATACAATGTACAGAAATGGTTGTTGTTGTTGTTAAGTGCCATCAAGTCTCAGGCAACTCATAATGACCCTATGAAGGAGAGTCCTAGACACTTGGGTGCCTTTCTTCCTCTCTCCAGGTTCGTAGGGTTTCAGGACGCAGCTATTATGGAAGTGGATGCCACTCCTCCTTCCAAGCTTGTTTTCATCAGGGAGCTCTACCCCACTCTCTGTCCACATCGGGTAGCCAGCCATTAATGCATTTGACACATTAGTGTCACAGTGTTCAGCCTCACAGCAACCACAAGTGACTGCTGTACTGCAACTTGTACACGAGAGCAATACGACCTAAAGGAATGTCTGAACAATAACAATGAAAAACTGCCCCGAGGGCCTCAGGCCTGAGGGCCCTACAGTGTCTTAGCAGCCCAGCACACCCAATTGCTGGGAAACTCCCTGCCCCAGACCCCCATTCATCTGGCAAGTCTGCTCTGCCAACCCCCTCGTGGGCCCCCAAAAACCACCACGCATGCTTGGAGTCCTCAAACTTACCACACCTCCAGAAGCCAGAGACCAGTTTCAGCTGGCATTAAATATCCCAAGACCCTACAGAAATGATTGGACAAGCCAAAATGTAGATGAATGCAATAGTGTATATGAATAATTGTATAAAAGAGATGGTATAAATAAATAAATAAATTGTTTTGTTTGTTTCCTGGGGACTAATTAAAAGGGAAAATAATTGTTAGAATGGAGGGGAATGAGGGTGGTGGCCTAGTGGCAAGAAGCTGTGCTGCAATCCCGAAGGCACATAGTTCAAGGCCACCAGCTGTAACACAAGAGAAGGATGGGCAACCTCCTCCTGTGCGATTAATTCCCTCTGAAAACCCACCAGAGGGGTCAGCTATGGGTCAGTTCTGATTCTACGGTAAACAACAACTACAAAAACAACTTAGTAAAATATTTGAAGAAAGAGATAGTATGAAATGGGTGGCTGATCAGGCATTGTGGGTATTGTAATCAATATTCTGGGATAAAATATGCACTATTTATTGACTGAACAAAACCAGTAAATTTGAAACTTTGACTCCAATCACAAGAAATGTTTAAATATACTTTTAAAGAACAAAAAGAAAGGAACCAAAATACTTCAACTATCTGTAAAAATAGTTTTTAAAAGTATGAAACACTTTTAAACAAACAATTGTAATGGGGTGGGGTGAACAACACCAAATCGTTATGAACAAAAGCATGCCCAGAGCGTTGTCTAAGCTGCCTGCTGTCCTCCTGGAAGGCCTGGAAGTCTCTGCACCAAGGCAGGCCCATCTGGAGGCTCTGGAGGCCATCCACCCTGACCGCATGCCTTTCTCTGAGCTCATGTTGGACAGGCTTCTTGGATAAGCAAATCATGTTTGATGTGATGCTTTTAATAACTGCCCTTGTTTTCTGACTTCCCTTTGCATAAGCTCCAGCATCATTTTTGTCCCAGATTTATCTAAAAGACTTTCCAGGGCACTCCCATTTTCCTATTCTGATCGTTTATCAGTAGACTAGGCAGAGCCCTTTACTGTGGTGATTTATACTTTGTAGTAGATCTCCTAGGTAGGTGTGATAGAGACTAGCTGGCTGGTCACCTTCTTGTTTCCTTTCTCCTCCTGAGGTTACAGCTAAACTACATTTCCCAGGCTCCAACACTTTAGAGCAATGGTTTTCTCCAAAAATGGCGAAGCCTCTTCTGTCATACTTTAGACATGTAGGTAGGCAAGACTATTCCTTGGAAAGGTACATCATTCTTGGAAAGATGGAGGGCCAGCGAAGGAGAGGAAGACCCCCAATGAGATGGATTGATATGGTGACTTTAACAATGGGCTCTAGAGTGTCCAGAGATGATGAGTACAGGAGAGGACAGGGATCAGGTCAGCTGTTCACAGGATTGCTATGAGTTGTACTTGACTCAGTGGCACCTAACAATGTTTCAGGTGGGTACACATGTGGCTGGCATGATGGATGCCATTTCCCTCTCACACACAATAGTGATCTCTGAGTCAGTAATTTTTATCTTGAAGTGCCAGAGAAATATACAAATACTTCTGTTTAGAGTCCATGAAGTCTGAAAAGGAAATAGAATCATTGGTAGAGATGGCATTGTGCATTAGAGAATGAGAAAAGAACCAAAAGAACTAAGGATAGAGCACGAACACCACCAGCCACTAATAAACAAGTTGTTGTTGTTGTTGTTGTTGTTGTTGTTGTTGTTGTTGTGGGTAGGTGCCATCAAGTCAACTCCCACTCCTGTGAACCATCCTCACACTCTCTGATATACCTGAACACGTTGTTACAGTCACTGTATCAAGCTGACTCAATGACAGTCTTTCTCTCTTTCACTGACTCTCCACTTTTCCCAGTCTGCTATCTTTTTCTAAGGACTGACCCCTCCTGACAACATCCCTAAAGTATGGGAGATGAAGTTTCACCATCCTTGCTTTTAAGGATTATCCTGGCTTCACCTACCCCCCAAAAAATGTGTTTGTTCTTTTGGAAGCACATGAAATATTTAGTACTCTTCACCAACACCACAGTCCAAAGGCATTAATTCTTTTTCCGTCATCCCTATTCACTGTCCAACTTTCAGATGCAGAGGAAGCAAATGCAAACCTGGATAATAAGCAAGATTATCCCAAAAAGTCCAGAATTAGTGACATTTGTCTTGGGCTGTGTTACCCACACGTACCTATCTAGCAGCAGCCAGGCAGACAGTGGGAGTAGACCGGGGACAGCTGGAGTACCATCATCACCTGAGAGCTCCAGCAGCCAGACAGACAGGGGGGTCAGGTTGGGGATGGTCAGAATGCCACCTGGGCCAGGAAGCAGCAGACAGGCAGATGGTGGGAATGGCTGGGGGTGACTGGGGCACGATCTTCATCTGGGAGCCCCAGACAGATAGCAATTGTGTCCCAATCCTGACCCATCCTTACCAAAAGAAGTCAGTAAGGTCAACCAGATTCTGTTGGTATTTGCTTGCTTGGTTGCTTGGTGCTTTGTTTGTTTGTTTGTTTGTTTTTATGGTTTTTCTATTAGGGGTACAGCATTTCTCTTCCAGTTGGCTATATTGTCACAGGGGGCAGGGAGGGGGACAAGGAAGGGAATGGCTTGCATAGTGCTGCTTACTTTTAATTTGTATATGTATATATTCCAGCCCTCGGGCCTGTCTTTTATTGTTTTTGTTCACACATTCCTCTAGGTCATATAGCCCTGGTGTACAAGTAGCCGTATAGCGATAACTTGTGGTTGCTGTGAGGTTGAACACTGTGACACTGATGAATCAAATGGGTTAATGGTTTGTTACCCAATGTGGACAGAGAATGGGGTGGAGCTCCCCGATTAAAACAAGCTTGGAATGAGGAGTGGCATCCACTTCCATAATAGCTTGCCTCCGGAAACCCTATGAACCTGGAGAGAGGATGAAAAACACCCAAGCGTTGAGGACTCTCCTTCATAGGGTTGCTATGAGTCGCCTGCGACTCAACGGCACTTAACAACAACAACATGTATATATTCGTTTGTTCATAGTTTGCTCTTATGAGTACAGTACTTGTCTGTCAATTTACTGGACTGAAGTAGTTTGCTGGCTGTTGTGAGGCTGGAAACCATGCCACTGGTATTTTAATCCCAGGAAGTCACTCATGATGGTTAGGTTTCAGTGCAGCTTCCAGATTAAAACAGACAAAGATGAAGGATTGGCCATATACTTCTGAGTTAACTGGTCTTCAAAAACTCTATGAACAATTCAAAGGAACAGTGTTAGACAAAGTATCAGAAGTAGAGCCTTAGAGTGGAAGATACTAAAAAATGAAGAAAAACAGCTATCAATAGTCACACAGGAAAATTAGAAGTTGTTGAAAATGAAATGGAACATATATATAAAATCGACATTCCAGAAGTTAGTGACCTGAGATGGACTGGAATTTGCTACTTTGAATCAAACAATCATATAATCTACTATCCTGGAAATGAAAAATTTAGTAAGAATGGCGTGTTTATAATCAAAAAGGCCATTTGAAGATCTATCCTGAAGTATAATAGAGTGGTAGAACACTATACATACATGTACAAGAAGGCCTGTTCATGCAATTGTTACTCACATATCTACAACGAGAGTTAAAGCAAAAGATAAAGAAACTGAGGAATTCTCACAACTTGTGCAGTCTGAAATTCACCAAACATGCAGTCAAGATGCATTAATAATAATTGATGACTGGAATGCAAAAGTTGGAAACAAAGTGGAAGGAATGACAGTTGGAAATTATGGACTTGGGGACAAAAATGAGACTGGAGATTGAATTATAGAATATGTACAATCAATTACTTGTTCATAACAAAAACCTTGTTTAAAAACACTTCTGGTGACTATTTACATGGACTTCATCTAATGGACTGCACAGGAATTACATTGACTACATCTATGGAAAGAACCACTGGAGAAGCTCACTCAGTATCAATAGTCAAAACAAGGCCAAGTGTTGACTGTGGAACAAGCCATCAATTATTCAGGTTCAAGTTCAAATTAAAGTTGAAGAAGATTAAAACAAGTCCTTAAGAATCAAAGTTTTACTTCAAGTCTCTCTCACCTAAATTTAAAAATAATCTCAAAATAATGTTTCAGACATTGAACTCTGGTGATCAAAGATCAGAAGAGTTTTGGAATTATATCACGCATGAAAAGAGCAAAAGGATTTTAAAAGACAAAAGAGAAAGAAAAAATCAAAATGTCAGAAGACACTCTAAAAATTGCACTAGAGGAAATTATGCAAAAATGAATGAATTTTTTTAAGTGAACTGAAGGGGTAGGGAGGAAAATGTGTAACAATGAATGAATGAAAATCCAACTTTTCTGCAAATCTTCGTTGAAATCACAATTAAAAAGAGAGGGAGGTAGGAAAATTGCACTGGAGCATCAAGAAACTAAAACAAAAGAACAAGATGTTGAATAAAGAGCTTAATAGACGGTTCCAAAAAAGAAGACTGAGGAGATAAAGTATCATAATGAAATGTGCAAACGTGCTCAGTATTTCTCAAGTGAAAGAACTGGAAAACTCATTTCAGCCTTGAGCTGCAATACTGAGAAACACTATGGGGAAAGAAAATCTTGCATGACCTAGGAAAAGAAAATGGAGGAAATAAACAGTCACTGCACAAAAATAAGGATTAGTTGACTCTGAAATAGTTTAAAAAAATACAATATGAACAGTCAATGATGATGAAGGAAGAAGTTCAAGCTGCATTGAATGCATTAGCAAAAAAATAAAGCCCCAGAAATCAACGGGATATCAAATGACATCAAATGTTTCAACTAACAGATGCAGCTCTAGACATGCTCACCAATCTATGTTGAGAAACTTGGAAGACAGCTACCTGGCCAATTAACTGAAAGAGATCCATATTTGTTCCAATTTCCAAGAAAGGTAACCCAAAAGAATGTAGACATTATCAAAAAATATCATTAATATCACATGCAAGCAAAATATTTCTGAAAATCATCCAAAAAATGGCTAGAACAGTACCTACATAGGGAACTGCCAGAAGTTCAGGCTGGGTTTAGAAGAGGCCTTGGCAACAGGGATATCATTGCTAACATCAGATAGAACTTGGCTGAAAGCAAAGAATATCAGAAAAATGTCTACTTGTGTTTTATTGATTATGCAAAGTCATTTGACTATGTGAATCATAAGAACTATGAATAACATTGAGAACAATCGGAATCCCGGGACAGTTAATTATGCTTATACAAAATTTGTACCTAAAACAAAAAGTTGTTCCATGAATAAAGCAAGAGAACATTGCATAATTTAAAATCAGGAAATGTCAAAATGACTATATCATCTCACCCCAGTAAGAATAGCAAAATTTAACAGAGCAGCAAACAACAAATGCTGGCAAGACTGTGGAGAAACCAGAACACTTATTCAGCGTTGGTGGGAGTGTAAAATGGTGCAACCACTATGGAAGGCAATATGGCACTTTCTCAAAAAGTTGCAAATAGAAATACCATTTGACCCAGAAATTCCACTACTGGGAATATACCCCAAAGAGAC
>NW_006399774.1:13530913-13535822 GCF_000299155.1 Elephantulus edwardii
GCCACTGTTGTAAAACAGGACTGACATTGGGGTTGTGGGGAGACTGAGAAAGATGGGATAAATAATGCATACTGCATTGAAACAGATGAGGGAGAAAACTGTTTAAAAGAGATGTATGATTAGGTATTATCATCATGACAGGAGTCCAGAATGAAGGCTGTATAGTGGAGTGGACTTGGGGGGAAGGATTGTATAACAATGAAAGAATTTTTATTTTACTTTTTAAAGAGAAGAGTGAACTGGAGGGGAGGGTTGGCAGGGAGAAAAGTGCAACAATGAATGAATGGAAATTAAAAATCTCTGTAAACTTTCATTAAAATTAATAATAATTTAAAAAGAAAAAAGTTCATATACATTGTGTTTGGCATTCTTCTTCATTCACATTGTGTTTCATACAGTCATTCCCATGCTTTATGTTTTATAAAATTAGTCACCTTTGGACGATGCCAATCATTGCCCTGACTTTTCAGATCCCCACTGGATCTTTCCCGTTTTCTTTACCCTCTCCCTCACTATTTGGTGGGTGTAAATACCTTTTTTTTAAAGCAGGTTACATACGAGCCTCCTCTGATGGAACACTAGGAAATCAAATTGACTACATCTATGGGAAGGACTACAGACTTTCCCAGTGCATAACAAAAGACACAGGGGAGAAGTTCCATGTCATCAGGAAGAATAAGGCCAGGTCTGTGGAATAAATCATCAATTGCTCATAGGTGAGTTCAAACTGAAGCTGAATACAGATAAAAATAAGCCCACAGAGTTTAAATATAACATGAAATTTATTCCCCTGGAATTTTAAATCTATTTCAAAAATAGATTTGATACATCGAACACTAAAACTAAAGAGCCATTTACAGTGACATTAAGGATATTATAGGTGAAGAAAGTGAAGTCATTAAAAAGACAGGAAAAAGAGAAAAGACAAAAGTAGATCCCAGAAGAGACTCTGAAACTTGTGCTTCAGTGTACAGAAGTTAGAGCAAGAGGAAGAAAAGATGAAAACAACAGAACAGAAAACCCGAAAGGGCTGTTGAGAGGACAAATAATTACAAGAAAATGTGCAAAAGTTTGGAGTTTAAAAAAACCAAAAGGGAAGAATACATTTGTCATTTCTCATGCTGAAAAAAAAAATTGAAGAAAAATCCAAACCTTAAGTTGAAAGAATGAAGGATTCTATGAGTAAAATATTAAATGACACAAGGAAGCATCAAATAAAGATGGAAGGAGTATGTAGTTGTATTACAAAAATAGAATTGGCCCACAATGAACCATTTCAACAAATGGTCGAGAACCAGCGGTACTTAAGGAAGAATCCAAGCTGCACTGTCCACTGTGATATTGGGGGGAGGGGGAGCTCCAGGAATTGAAATACTAATGAAAGTATTGTGACCAAAAGATACAAATCTGAACTCATTTCTGTATGGTTAGAGATTTAGAAGACAGATAACTGGCCAATGGTCTGGAAGAAATTCCTATTTGTGATCATCCCCCTAAACAAAGGATCTAACAGAGTAACAAAATTATCAATGTCATTAATACCACGTGCAAGCAAAATCATGATGAAGATTATTGGAAAACAGCCAAAGCAGTAGCACATTGCCAAGAACCGCCAGAAAGTCAAGGTCCATAGGGCATGGATTCAGAAAAGGTTATGAACAAGCAATATCGTGCTAACATGAAATGGATCTTGGCTGATAAATTATGTGTGTAACACTGAGAAGAATGGAATCCAAGGAGACTCAATCATGCTCATTTAGAACCTGTACATAGACCAAAAAGAGAACAGGGGATACTGCATGGTCTAAAATCAAGAAAAATATGTGTCAGGATTATATTCTTTCACATATCTGAGTAATCTATAATCCAAAGAAGGTAGACTATATAAAGAAAAATACATAGTATTTTAAATTGCCTTATATGCACACAGAAGTTGGACAACGAATAAAGACCAAAGAAGAATCAAGGTTTTGAATTCTGTTACGAGTAGATTCCAGCTCATAACAATAACTTGAGTTTGCTGAATAGTTAATGATTGCAAGCATTTCTTCATGTGTTCGTTGGCCACATGGTGGGGTGCCTTCAGCCTGTTTTTTAATTAGTTTGTCTTTTTGTTGTTGAGAGGTGTTGAAGTTTTCTATAAATTTTAGATATTAGTCCCTTGTCAGATATTTCATTACCAAAATATTTTCCCAGCCTGTAGATTTTCGTTTTACTCTTTGAGAGAAGTCTTTTGATGTACATAGTGTTTAATTTTTATGAGGTCTCTGTGGTATAGTTTCTCTTCTGCTGTTCTTAAGTTATATCTCATAGTCTGTTTATGCAGTAAATTGGAGCCCACAAGTTTCCAGATCTTTTTCATTTGATTATCTTTATAGTTTTCAGTTTTATGTCCAAGTCTTTGATGCATCTTGGGCTGGTTTTTGTTTATCATGTGAAGTACGGATACTTTTTTGTTTTCTGCAAATAGATAATTTTCCCCAGCATCATTTGTTAAGGAGACAATCTCCTCCCCTACTTAATGGATTTGGACCCTTTATCAAAGATCAGCTGCCCATAGGTAGAGGTGTTTTCTTTTGGGTTTTCAATTCTTCTCCATTGGTCTGTGTGCTATTGTACCAGTATCAAGCTGTGTTCCTTATGATGGTTTTATAGTAGGTTTTGAGATCAAGAATGTGAGCCCTCCAACTTTGTTCTTCTTTAGGAGTTGCTTAAGTAGGGTCTCATCTCTTTCCATAAAATGTTGATTACTGTTCTGCATACAGATTGAAAAGATATGGGGACAGGATGCATCCCTGATGCACTCTTTTCCTGATTTTAAATGATGCAGTGTTTCCCTACTCTATTCTGAGGACTGCTTCTTGGTACCAAGTATAGGTTTTACATAAGCACAATCAGGTGTTCTGGTATTCCCAATTTGTTGTGATCCACACAGTCAAATGCTTTTGTATAGTCAATGAAACACAGATAGATATTCCTCTGGTACTGTCTGCTTTCTGTCAAGATCTATCTGACATTGGCAATAATGTCTCTAGTGTCATGATCTTTACCCATAGCATCTATTAATATTACAGCTCAGAGCTTAACTTTGTTTTTCAGTTCTTTCATCTTGAGAAATGCAGGAAAAAATTCTTCCCTTTTTATTCTCCAATTCCAGCTCTCCGCACCTTCTATTATAACACTTTGTATTCTCAAGCTGCCCTTTGAGATTTTCTGCTCAGCTCTTTTACTTTGGTATGTTTCCCTTTTATTTTGGCTTCTCAATGCTCTACTGCAATTTTCAGAGTTTTTTTCTGACCTCTATTTCAGGGGTTTTTTTCTTTCTTCTCTGTCTTTGTAATGACCTTTTGCTCTCTTCATGAATCATATCCTCGATATCATCCCACAACTCATCTAGTCTTTGAACATTGGTGTTCAATGCTTCAAACCTATTCTTAAGATGATCTTAATATTGAGATGGAATAGATTCAAGATCATATTTTGATTCTCATGGACTTGTTTTCATTTTCTTTGGCCTCAATTTGAACTTGCACAATGTGTAATTGATGGTCTGACATACAATCCACCCCTGGCCTAGTTCTGACTGCTGACACTGACCTTCTCCAACAATTCCTTCCACAAATGTAATCAATCTGATTTCTACATAGGCCATGAGGTGAGATTCAAGAGTAAAGTTGCCATTTTTTTTTAAAAAAAAAAAAGGTATTTGCCATGAATAAATTATTGAAAATACAAAAGTTGATCTTTCTATTTCCAGCCTCATTTCTGTCACCAAGCCCATATTTTCCAACTACTAGTCCTTCTTCATTGTTCCCAACTTTTGCATTCCAGTCACCAATTATCATTGACACATCTTGGTTGTATGTTCAGTCAATTTCAGACTGAAAGTTTTGGTAAAAATTTTTCATTTCTTCTACTTTGGCTCTAGAGCATAAATTTGAATAATAGTTATAGTAACAGGTCTTCCTTGTGTGCATATGGACAATATCCTATCACAGCCTTGTATTTCAGGATAGAACTTGACTTTTTTTTTAACTGTGAATACAATACCATTCTTCCTCTGTTTTTTATTTCCAGCATAATTTACCATGAGATTATCTGACTCAAAGTGCTCAAAGCTGGTCCATCTTATCTCACTAATGCCTAGAGCATTGATATTCATGCACCCCATTTCATTTTTCACAATTTCTAGTTTTTCTACATTCAAGCTACGTACATTCCATGTTCCAATTATTGAAGGGGTTTTATTCTATTATTTTTTCCTCATTTAGGCTGACTTCCAATCTGGGCTCTACCACTAATACTACTACTACCCACATGGCTCTGCTGTTCATAGGGCTTTCAGGGGCTAGTTAAGAAGAATGAGGCATCAGGCATAAAAGGAGCAGACACATTAATGACATATGTTATGCATGTGACCACCCTTGTTTGCAGAAAGTAAAAAAGATTTGAAGCACTTACTTTGGTGAGGAACAAAGATTACAGCCGTCAATATTGATTACATCTCAATATCAAGAAAACAAACACCCTCACCACTTGACCAATAGGCAACATCAGGAAAGATTGAGAAAACACTGAAGTTGTAAAGATTTTCTTTTATTTGTATCTAAAATCAACGTCCATGGTAGCAGAAGTCAAGAAATCAAAAGACATGTAGCACTGTGAAAACATGCTTTCAAGGACCTTAGCAGATTTTTTTTTAGTCCATCATTGATCTGTCTTTTCTTAGAAGATTATTTCATTATTTTTAATAAGAGAAAGCTACATTTCAGCCTCACCAAACAATAAGTAGCTATTCAGTCCAACCCGTTAGCAAAATAGTCTATTGAGGTACTATAAGTCTATGAGTATAAATCTAATTATGACAATTTAGCATTCTCTTACTTATATATAAGTCATTATCTAACAT
>NW_006399774.1:13536408-13541856 GCF_000299155.1 Elephantulus edwardii
AAGACTGAAGAAGAATGTATGCCTTTGAATTGTGGTGTTGACAGAGTTGCCAAGAGAACAAATGAATCTGGCTTGAAGGAATTGCAGCCAGAGTGCTCCAGAGGCAAGGATAGTGAAACTTCGTCTTACTTATTTTGGGCATATTTTCAAGAGGAACCAGATCTTGGAGAAAGATGTCATATTGGGAAAGGCAGAGGATCAATGAAAGATAGGCAGACTCTCAGTGAGATGATTGACAGTGACAATGGCAATGGCCCTTAGCGTGATGGAGATTATGGGAACAGTACAGGATATGGCAGGTCTGAATCTATTGTTCATAGGGTCACTATGAATTGTAATTGAATTGATGGCATCGAACAACAACTGCAGGATGCTTTCCATAGTGGTTGGACAATTTTACACCCCCACCAGCAAAGTATGAGAGTTCCAATCTCTCTATACTCTTACCAGTTGTTTACTATATTACTGAGCTTTGTTGATTGCTATGATTCTACATCTTTCCTTTCTCTAAAGTTTTAAACATGTCTTCAAAAGCTATTCATGTCTAAAGGGAGCTCTGGTGGCCTAGTGGCAAGAAGCTGTACTGCAATCCCAGAGGGGTGCGGTTTGAATCCACCAGATGCTCTGCTGCAGAAGGAGGGACAATCTCCTCCTGTACCAGTCAGATCTGATTTGACAGTACACGCACAAAAAATAATCAATTTCTTTTTTAAAAAAAGTTATTCATGTCTTAATGGGCATACTTAGAAGAGGCTGTTGTTTTGTTGTTATGTATTATCAAGTCACCTGCGACTCATAATGACCCTATGTACAATAGCTCTGAATCCTGCCCTATCCTGAGCTAGTCTCACTGATTCCAACACACCTAATCCCATTGCCTCAGTTACCATGTCAATCCATCTCACGTGGGGTCTTCCCTTCCTGCAACTCTCCCTCCGACCTTCCAAGTATGGTGTTCTTCTCCAAGGATTGGTCCCTCTTAGACACATGCCCAAAGTATGTGATACAGTGCTTCAAAATTTTTGCCTCCAAGAAGATACTTGGTTTCACTCTTTCCGAGACAGACCTATTTGTTCTCCTGCCAGTCCATGGTGTATCCAATACTCTTCTCCAGAATCACAATTCAAAGGCATCAATTCTTATTTTGTCATCCTTAATTGTTGTCTAGCTCCTCTGTTGCATAGCAAGTAATTGTGAAGACTATGGCCTGGATGAGGTGTACCTTAGTCTCTAGACAGACATCATTGCTCTTTAGCACTTTGGAGAAGTCCTTGACAGCAGACTTCTCTAGTGAAATTCTTCTTTTGATTTCTTGGCTGCTGGTGCCAAGAGTGTTGATTGTAGAGCCAAGAAAAATGAAATCATTAACAACCGCAATCTCTTCTCCATCCATTATGGTGCTGCCAATTGGCCCAGTGGTGAGATTCTTTGCCTTCTTCATCATTTAAGATAATTGGAAAGGGGCTCTACAGAATTCTTAAAGACGAGCTGAACTTGGATTTCATACTTCAACTCATACAACAATTACAGAATACTTCATAATCTACTGATGTTGAAAAATATCCACAGGTTCAATGTGAAGGGAAAGAAATCTTTTGATAACTCCTAAAACTCTGTCTTAAAAAAAAAATTAGAAGAAAGGGCTGAATGGAATCTTCAATCCAAGCCAAATGTGTCCTAAACCAGAAATTTTTCTGGACTCAACTCAAAACCATCATGAGTTAGCTTCAAATTTAAAAAGCAAAGCAAGGGGCAGAAAGAAGGGGAGAGGAAGAGACAGAAACAGATGCTTTTAAAGAGAATGAAGACAGAGATTAAGCTGTTTGCAATGTTCATGTGCTAAGGGGGGAAAAACAACAGATGAAGTCCAGAATTTATTTTTATATCCTCTTATTCACATGTCTCTGTCTAAAAGGTCAAGTACACAGTTTGCTGACATTGCCCTCCATATGTACAACCAACCGCTTTCAATCTTTCCTCTGATAGTGTGATAACATTACTATAATTTTCTCCCTTTTTAACTTTGAAAGAAAGAGCTTTATTGCTAGGGAAGGGAGCGTTCGTCTTCAATTTTTTTTTATTATTATTAAATTTTATTAGTTTTAATGAACATTTACAGAGATTTTGGGTTTTCATTCATTCATTGTTGCACTGTTTTCTCCACCCTCCTCTCCAGTTCGTTCTTCTTCCCCCCCCAATGTATGTTTTAATTGTCCAATTGCCACAGTGCTTTTCATCTTCAATTTTTAATCTATCAACGTTCCAGAAAAGGAAGGTTGTACGATACCATTGATGCTGCGACCTGCCGGCTGGTCAGTTCTCATTTACTCACGATGACACTATGTACAATGAAATGAAACACGGCCCAGTCCTGTGATGTTCACAGCTGCTGTTTGGGCTCATTGTTGCAACCACTGTTGCAATTCATCTTCTAGTCCTTGACTCTTTACCTAGAATGAAGTCTTTCTCCAGGCACTGGGAGGTACTGATAATATATTCAAAGTGAAGTGGGACAAAGTTTCCTTGTCTTTGCTTCTAAAGAGCTTTATTACCTTTAAATCAGATTTTTTTTAAGTTGTCAAAGTTCATTGTGTATTCGTATTCTTCACAAACAACATAATTCAAAGGTATCAATACCACTGTTAATTATATTTTTGTATATTTGATGAATATCATAAAATTCATTTTTGCTATGGATAAAAAAGTCTATATTATAATGAAAACTCAAGACAAAAAGAAATATTTAAATATTATCTACTCCAAAATGGAGTTTCAGAATGCATAAAACAAGTCAACCTTAAGGAAATGAGAAGTTTTAAAGTATTCATGAATGTTGGGGGTTTTTTTAAACCATTTGAGCGAATGTGTCAAGTAAATTAAAATAGTAATAAAGGGATTTGATAGTTTTAAAAAATTAGAAGAGGTATTTTTAAGCATTCCAGTCCTTGAGAATAACTGATTATTGATCATGATTTAAAATTAAGAAAGGAATGTGTCAGGGTTGTATCCTCTATCTATTCAACCTTTACGCTGAGCAAATTATTCGAGAAACTGGACTCTATGAAGAAGCATATGGCATCAAGAATGGAGGAAGACTCATTGATAACCTACATTATGCTGATGACACAGCCCTGCTTGCTGAAAGCAAGGAAGACTTGAAGGACTTGTTGCAGAAGATCAAAGAATGCATCTTTCAAAACAGACTACATGGCAACATTAAGGGAGAGGGAAATTCTTACCACTGAACCAACAAACAACATCATGACAGATGGAGAAAATATGAAGATGTCAATAATTTTATCTCACTTGGATCAATAATCAATACTCTTGAGACCAGCAATATAGGAGATGTATTTCACTAGGAAAGTCTGCACTTAGGTACCTCTCTGAATTACTGAGGAGTAACAGTGTCAGTTTGTAGATTAAGATGTCTCTGATTCAGGCCATGGTCTTTCTGATGACTTGCTATGCATCTGAGTGATGGACAATGAATAATGATGACAGTAGAAGAATTTATGCCTTTGCGCTGTGGTGCTGGCGAAAAGTACTGAATGGACTACTAAAAGAACAAATGTGTCTTGGAGAAAGTGCAGCCAGAGTGCTCCTTGGAAGCAGAGATGATAAAGAAGGCTTTGTCTCACATACTCTGGGTATGTGGTTAGGAGAAGCTGTTCCTTGGAAAGGGAAATCATGCTTGGAAATGTGAAGGGTCAGCAAAAGAGAGGTAGACCCTTCACCAGGTGGATGGACGCAGTGACTGCTGCAATGGACTCCACGGTGTCAGGAAGTGTGAGAATGGCACAAGACAGGGTTCAGATCCATTTTTCCATGGGTTTCTATGGGTTATACTCAACTTGATGACAACCAACAACAGCACTTACACATGCTTTCAATTTGTGCTAACACTGAATTATATCTTTTTTTAATCACTTGTATGCATGTACCCAGTAAACTGTGAGACAACCCCCCAAAAAAGAGACTAGAATTATAAGACCATGTGACTAGAAGCATATTATACCCAGATCAGCCTACCTCTCCCTCCTTCCTGTACCAGAGCAAAAGCTTTAGTATTTAAGGAGCAAACATCAACTCCCAGTTCCAGACCACATCTCTGGATCAGTGTTTTAAAATGTGCGCACCCAGGAACACATAAACCAGGGGCAACCAATTTTGAAGATGCCTGGAGGGTTAAGTGCCCCACTCACCCTGCACATGAGAGATTGCTTACAGATCTGCCATCTACTGGCAAACAACTCTCACAGGACAGACACATCAGTGGTCTCTGGAGATTCTCAAAGTGAGATAGATAATATGCTCTTTCTCCCTAATGGGTGTCAAATAACATAAAGGAAAAAAATCAGAAAGGAGGCTTTAAGTGCTCCCCAAGCTTTTTCAGACTTGAAATACACATTCCTCACAAGAAAGACTCATGTGTATTGCTTCCATGCCTCCAATTCAACAAAGTAGAGGAAGCAGAACTGGGCAGAGTTCTTGCTGAAGAACTATTTATTATGGTTAAACAGGCTGTCACTGTCCACATGAAGTCATCTGGGACTGAGCTCGTTAAGCTCCTGGCTTAGAAGGCCATGTCATTTCTTAAGCTATGGATATTGTTTTGGCAAAAAAGCAACTGGTTAATGCTCTCACCCTCAGGAAACCATCCAAGGCTCGCCTTTATCTACTTCATCGTGGACAGTCCATTCTCCTATAACCCTTTCCCTTCCCGGAAATTCTCTGTAGATACATTCTTCCTATACTGGGAGGAGGGAGGAGGGCTGCCCCTCACAACTGAGCAAAAAGGAGCCAAGGAATTGACCCCCTGCTGAAGGAGCCCCTGTCTGTAGTGAGGCCATAGCCTGGCCAGCATCCCCTCAGAAGAGCTGATGGCAGTGGGGTCAACTATGAGGTGCTTCCAGGAGGTCTCCAGACCCCAGGACCTCCCTGAGCAGAGAGTTCCATGTCCAGCCAACTGGTACTTTTTCAGCTGACTGCACTTGAGAGGAAACTTGCCAGAGAAAATGGAAAAATACTTCTTAGAAATAAATCTACTTCAGTTCCAAGTTCCTGTTTCCATTGTTTTGCTTAGCAGTCTTCTTTTGCTCACATTATATTGCAATTGCCTACTACTGCATGGTTTCATACCTCGAATGATCAAATCATGGGGATATTCTTGGGAGCCGGCTTGTCACCTGAAGTGATCTGCTATAAAAGATGTCCCTTTTTAGAGAACTATAGAGCTTGCTGCAGAGGGTAAAGGACTGCAGCCTTCAATATGGATTGAAGCTCAATATCAAGAAGACAAAGATTCTCTCCACTGGACCAATCAGAATGGATGGTGAAGAGATTGAGATTGTTCACAGCTTTAGTTTGCTTGGCTCTACAGTCAACACTCTTGGCACCAGTAGCCAGGAAATTAAAAGGCACATTGCCATGGGAAAGTCTGCTAAG
>NW_006399774.1:13547883-13554629 GCF_000299155.1 Elephantulus edwardii
TTAAACCGGGTGGCTCCTTGGAGGCAAGGATTCTGAGGCTCCGTCTAACATACTTTGGACATGTTGTGAGGAGAGACCGGTCCTTGGAGAGGGCCATCATGCTTGGGAGGGTAGAGGGACAGCGCAGGAGAGGAAGGCTCTCTATGAGGTGGACTGATTCAGTGACTGGGATAATTGGGATGAGAGTGTCAGAGACATAGAGATTGGCACAGTACAGAGCGGAGTTTAGGGCTGTTGTACATAGGGTCGGTATGAGTTGCAAGCGACTCGACAGCACATAATAAGAACAACAACATCCTTATTCATTGTCCAGCTCTCAGAAGCATAGCAAGTAATTGAAAAGACTATGGCCTGGATCAGATGCCCCTTAGTCTTTAAAGAAACATTATTTCTATTCAGTATTTTGGAGCAGTCTCTGACAGTGGACTTGTCCATAGTAGTATGTCTCATGATCTCCTGACTGCATGTAGGAATTATTTTAAAATATCATTAATATCATAAACAAGTAAACTCTTACTGAAAATTATTCCAAAACAGCCAGAATAATATATCAATAGGGTATTGTCAGAAATTCAGACAAGATTCAGAACAGGTCATGGAACAAGGAATATCAATGCTGGTGACAGATGGATCTTGGCTCAACCCAAAGAATACCAGGCAGATGTTTGCTTGTGTTTTATTATCTATGAAAAGGCCTTTATTGGTGTGGATTATAATAAATTATAAATAACATTGAGAATAATGGGAATTTCAGTACATTGTGCTTATCTGGTACTTGTACATGAACCAAGAAGCCGGTGTTCAAACTGAACAAAAGTAAAATGCATGGTTTAAGATCAGAAAAGTTATGTGTCAGGGTTGTCTCTTTGTATCATCTCACCATAAATATCCATTCTGTATGTTGTTGTTTTTGTTGTTGTTATGTGCCATCGAGAAGCCTGCAACTCATAGCAACCCTATGGGATCTCTATGGGTCACAGGTCACTCGATAACAACAACAACAAACAACTTGACCAGTGAGCAAGTATGGCTCTCACAAGGCAGCTAGGTTGAGAGTAATGTTTAATCCAGGTTTGTTCAACTCCAAAGTCCACACTTGGATTTTGACTTTGAGTATGGCGTGATAGATTGTCTAAAATAATGAGCCTCCCAGGCAGGCTGGGGCTTACGCCAGGGCAGTACAGGCTGTCCCTTCCTTCCCCAGCTAAAGGAATCTGGACACTTTAGGTTATGGGCATCATTCCTGGATGATATAAGACCTTGTAGCAAAGGAAATTATTCCACCTCATTTGCCTAGACTTGTTGATGTTGCTTATTGGTTATTGACTCTAAACTATACTCACCTAACAGAGATATTAAGGCACTCCATAAGGAAATAATTAGCCTTACCCATGAGAGGACTGTACAGACTCCATTGTGTGCCAAGCCTCCATCTTAGGCCTAAACCACCAAAATATGACAAGGTCATATCTCAAGGTCAGCTATCATGCCTGGTGTCCTTGTAAAGTTTAAGTAACCAATCCTGAGGTTTTGCATATGTAACACAAGGACATGCATACATGACACAGAAAAGGGAAGAAGTGGGCTGACTACTAGCCTAGGCACAAGCCGATCACAAACTGGCCCATGTAACTGCTCCCCTCACCCCCCCATCATGTTCCCAATGACCTCATCCTGGTAAACCTGCCCTACCTTAACCCATAAAAGGGCTTGTGAACTGGCACCCGGGGTCACGTGGTGGACCCTGCATGCATACTAACGTTCTGCAAAATAAAGCATTCTTGCTATTTGCATACTTGAGTCAGTGGTCTTTTGGGTGGCAATTTATGGACCTAACAAGCCGCATCACACAACAACATATCTAAAAAATGGAAACTAAAGGAACTCTGAAGCAACATTGGTGTTTGTTATGTGTCAAAAGTATGAGCTTTGTGGTCAGAAATTAGGGAGATTTGGTGGTGTGGTCTGTATGGAGTTGTGCTGCTAATTTCAAGGCTGTATCTCTCTGGGGCCCAAATCTACCAGCAGTTCCAAAGGAGAAAGATAGGCAATCTCCTCCCATGGGGTTTATAGCCCAGAAAACCCAAAGGACGGTGAGATGAGGAGGCTCCAACATGAGGGCAATTAGTAGGTAATGAAGTGACCAAGCAGGAGTTGCATCCACTTCCTAAATAACATGCCTCTGGAAACTATGAACTTTGATAAATGTCGATAGTTGTAGAGGTACTTCAAGCCTTTTGTTCATAGGTCACTATGAGTCATGTTCGACTTGAAGGCAATCAGCAACAGCAACAACAAGTGAGAAAGAGGTGAGTTAATGCTGGCAGCGTGATACAGTACACTATGGACTATGGCACAGAGCTCCCTCTGGGTCATGACGTACGTTAACCCAAGCCCGATCCACTGTCATTGAGTCGACTCCGATTTATAGCAGCCCCATAAAACAGAGTAGTGATGGGTGGTATTAATAAATTCAGAATTCTCTAGAGATTTATAGTTCTAAAACTATACTTTTAAAACTGACATCAGTTTTCTCTAGCCTACAAAACTGGTTATTTGGCCTTAGAATTCTTCCTTTCCTTTCTTTAGTCCAATAAAATAGTTTCAACTATTTACCAGGAAAGGAAATGCATCTTTCCTAGATCAGCATTTACCTCTTTGAAACTTTTTTCCAGCCATATGTAAATTATATCTTAATCTGCCTGTTTGCCAGGAAGGGAGGTATACCTTTCCTGAGTTGGCTTTTATCTTTTCAGGGCCTGTCTTTTTCAGTCATGTGTTAACTCTTTTGTAGGTTGCCTGTTTACTGGTATCTGTGTGTGAATGGGTTGGTGGTTTGTTTTGGGTTTGGGGTTTTTTATGTAGAAATTATTTTCTTTTACTAACAAAGTGCATTGTTGAGTGAATTGGTGTCTCATCCTGCTATAAAAGCCTAAAGACCACTCCCAGACAGAGAGGCAGTCTCTGAGAGGATCTCACTGCTTCCTCCCAGATCTGTAATAAAGTGTTTATGGATATTGCAATCCATCTGTCTTATTGGCCATTGATGGAAAGAACCCCTTGCATTCAGTAACAGTAGAACTACTCATAGGGTTTTCAAGGCTGCAAGTGGGTTCTAAACACCAACTTTCTAGGTAGGCAGTCAAATGTTTAACCACTATTCTGTAGATATTCTCAAAGATCATCCTAGAACCTAGTATCTAGTCTGTTCTCTGAAGCTATTCTTTTTTTTCTATTAACTTTATTTTATACTGATTTATTTGCAAAGTACAAAGACTTTTTTTTACACCAGATCTTTCCTATTTCCTCCACACACACACCATACCCATCAAATTATGTGATCCTAAGATTAACCACTACAACCACTTCCCCAGCCCCCTCCTTTTTGATTAATGATAAATTGTGTTTTACTCTGGTATTCTGTAATAGCAATTAGCACCCAACCAACCATGCAGCCTTTAGGGAAGATCCATATTGCTGGGGTAAAAGTTATGGTTTCATCATTTACCTGGTGTGGATCCTTCCTTAAGTCTCCAAACCATTCTGGGCTTCAATTTATTTATACATAGAATGGGGGTGATAAGAGTACCCATTCAATACCCTTTGTTTTGGTTTCTCACCAAATTGCACTAGAGCTTCAGGGAAAACATGCTTAAGTAACAGCTGAACAAAAGATTTCAAAGAGCAGTTCAAGAAGACAAAGCAAAGTATTATAATGGAGTGTGCAGAGAGCTCCAATTGGAGAATAAAAAGGGCAGAATTTACTCTGCATTTCTCAAGAGAAAAGAACTGAAAAACAAATTTAAGCCTCAGAGTCACAATACTGAAAGATGCTATGAGCAATATATTGAAAGACTCAAAAAGCATCCAAAGAAGAAGGAAATACACAGAATCTCTGTACCAAAAATAACTGACTGACACTGAAGCATTTCAGGAAGTACCATATGAGCAGGAACCAATGGTAATAATGAAGGAGGAAGTGGAAGCTACAATTGACAGGGAATGGCAAAGGAAACACAAAGTAGATCAATCAGAAACTTCTTGACAAAGACGTGTGACTGTGGAAATTTAACAAAAAAAAAACAGGCTTTCAAGGGAAAGACAAACAGAATGTGCAGAGAAGCAGATCACCATATATCTATTAGAGGGATGCACCACCAACTATGTAAACCCCACTCCCCACTGGCAAAGGATGTATAAACCCTTCTGTCAGATAAAGATGGGGTCAGTCTGTCTGTTAGAATGGCTAATAAACATCAGTTTTTCTTGCTCTTACCTTGTATTGTTTTCTTTCTTGTACATTCAAGTCAGAACTTTCCAGTTTTAACTTGAAGAGGCCCCTGGACCTCTTTTGGAAATCATCCCCTTGACACAATGAAGACATCAGAAAAAGGTAAGGCCCCAGAAATTGATGGGATTCCAATTGACTTGTTTCAATTAACAGATGCAGATCTAGGTGTGTTCATTAGTCTATGCCAAAAAATATGGAGGACAGGTCAATGGATTGGAAGAGTTACCTATTTGTTCCCATTCCTATGAAAGACCCAACAAAATCACATGCAAGCAAAATATTGCTGAAGATCATTCAAAAATGGCTAAAATAGTACCTAGATAGGGAACTGCCAGAAATTCAAGCAGAATTTAGAAGATGTCCTGTACCAGAGATATCACTGCTTATGTCAGATAGATCCTGGCTGAAAGAAGGGAATACCAAAAGAATGTCTATTTATGCTTTATTGACTATGCAAAGGCATTTTTTGTGCAGCTCAAATTAAGTTACAGCTAATATTAAGAAGACTAGGAATCCCAGAGCACTTAACTGTGCTCGTGTGAAGCCTATACCTGGACCAGGAGGCTATTATGTGAACAAAGAAGGGGAACACTCCATGGTTTAAAATTAAGAAAGGAGTGCATCAGGGTTGTATTATTTCTTCATACCTATTCATTCTGTATGCTGAGCAAATTATTCAAGAATTTGGACTCTATGAAGAAAAATATGGCATCAAAATCAGAGAAAGACTCATCATAACTTGTGTTATGCAGATGACACAACCTTACTTGCTCAAAGTAAGGAGGACTTCAAGCACTTGTTGCAGAAGATTAAAGAATAGAGCCTTCAATATAGATTGCATTTCAAGTTCAAGAAAACAAAAATCCTTACCAAGGGACTGATAGGCAACATCATGATAGATGGCAAAAGATTGACACTGTCAACATCTTCATCTTTCTGGGTCCTCAATTCTGTTCCATTGGTCTATGTTTCTGTCACTGTACTAGTACCATGTTATTTTGGGTCTTACTGCTGTGTAACAGGTTTTGAGGTCAGGAAGTGCTAGTACTCCCACTTCATTTCTGTTTCTCAGGAGTGCTTTTCTTATTCGGGGTCTCTTTTCTCTCCAAATAAACTTGATAATTTCCCTTTCTAACTCCTTGAAAAATGAATTAGGTATCTGTATTAGGATTGCATTGACATGTAGATTGCTTTTGGTAGGGTTGTAATTTTCACAATATTGAGTCTTCCTAACCATGAACAGGGCACATTTCCCCATTTCTTTTTTGTGTCTCACAGAAATGTTCTGTGGTGTTCTTTGTACAAGTCTTTTGTGTCTCAGTTAGATGCAATCCCAAGTATCTCATATTTGTGATTGGCTACTGTAAATGGTATTGCTCTTGTGGTTTCCCTCTCTGAATTCTCTGTTACTGTAGAGGAATCCTACTGATTTTTGGATATTGAACTTATATCCTGCCACTCTACTAAATTGGTCTACTAGCTAGCTCTAACAGGGTTTTGTTGTTGTTGTTGTTGCTGTTGTTGACTCATTGGGGTAGTCTGTGTATACTCTATCATATCATCTGCATATAGAAAATTTAACCATCGCTTTGCCAATCTGGAAGCCTTTTATTTCCTTCTCTTGTTGTATTGCCCCAAAAAAAAGTACTTCCAATACAATATTGAAAAGAAGTGGTAACAGTGGGCATTCTTGCCTGAACACTGTTCACAAGGAAAATGTTTTTAGTCTTTCTCCATTGAGAATGATATTGGCTCTTGGCTTTGCATATATACTATTTACTATTTTCAGGAAATTTCCTTCTATTCCAATTTTGTTGATGGTCTTTATCTGGAAGGGGTGTTAGGTTTTGTCAAATGTCTTCTCTGCATCAATTGCTAAGATCATATGGTTCTTGTTATTTGCTTTGTTAATGTGATGAATTACATTGATTGTTTTCCTTATGTTGAATCATAATTGCATACATGTTATGAATCTCACTTGGTCATGATGAATTTTTTTATGTGCTTTTACACTATATTGCTTATGATTTTGCTGAGGATTTTTGCATCTATATTCCTGAGATATATTGATCTGTAGTTTTCTTTCTTGGTAATGTCTTCACCTGGTTTCAGTATTAGGGTTATGTTTGCTTCATAGAATGTCTCTGGGAGTTTTCCTTCTTTTTCTATTTTTAAAATAATTTAAGCAGAATTGATGATAGATCTTCTCTGAGGTTTGGTAGAATTCAGCTGTGAAGCCATCATGAACAACATAATTTTACTAGAGAATTTAATCAAACATTCAGAGACAGAGTGTCACCAATAAAGAATTTCAGAAAATAGAAAAAGATGGAATTCTCCCAGACTCATTCTATGAAGCAAACATATCCTTGATATCAATGTCAGGTAAAGACATCACCAAAAACTATAGGCCAATAGCTCTCATGAACATAGATGCAAAAATCCTCAATAAAAT
>NW_006399774.1:13554729-13556779 GCF_000299155.1 Elephantulus edwardii
GCTATGAGTCGCAAGTGACTCGATGGCACATAAAAACAACATCGGTTTGAGAGCTGGAGAGAGTCTTGGAAATTAAGTGCTCCAACACCACTATCATTGCTTAGAAGATGAGGACCTTGCACAGCAGACAAGTCACAGAGGTCGAAAGGTGTCAAGCTCTCCAGGAGGCAAGCACCCTAAGCAGAGTCAAGCCCTGGACTCCACAGTTTGGGGCTGGACCTGATCCCAAAATGGACCACAAATATTCCCACTTTAAATGGAGTTACCAAAATCCATTCAAAACCTCATGGTGCTTTGACAGATTCGTGCCAGGGTGTCTTGTCACTATGGTCAATGGTCAAACTCTGCCAACCACTGCATGAAATAGACAGTCTCCTACCATAATCATTTACAGCCTTGGAAACCCATGAGGGGGTCCACCAGAACTCAGAATTAGCTTGAAAGCAATGGGTTGGATTGGATTGAGTCAGGTTGGATTGGATCATTTTGGGGAGTGAGGGGAGGGTTCTGGAAAAATTAGTATCTTATTCTTTGAATTAAAGAAAACAGTTTGAATTAAAGCTATCAAAATGTAAAGACTCTTTTCTCCACATTTTTTAATTGAAACCAATGATTTCTGAAGTTGAGCTATTTAAAAAGGTATTTTTCTCCAACGTCTGGCTTTGGTTTAGTACCGTGACATAAATAAGCATGTCACGTTTGTCATCTCCTCTGATTGATTTGGAATCTAGATTTATAAATGTAAATAATTCACTCAATGCTTGATCCTCATAACAGAAAGCAATTAAAACATAGATTCCATCATAGTAAAGATGAGATTGGAATGTCAAACAGCTGATAAAATTCTAGGACCAATGACAAAAACCCAACAGAATAGTTATTAGATACTGGACTGGATGTGTTCAACCTAACATCAAACATTCACAAACAATACACAAGCACTTTGTTCTGGTTGTATGTTGTTAGCAAAGCAACTGTTGGTCAACATCTAAATAAATACAGGCTTCACATCTCTTAAAGAGTATGTAGTTTAAGTAAATACCAGTTGGTCATTGTCTAAATCTCTAACTGAATCCATATCCTGGAGACACTATCTGCTTCAGCCTCGGTATCAAAAGGATAAGAACCTTTTACTAATAACTTGTTCCCACACAGCAAATTTTACTATAAAATGGATCAGAGGTACAGGGCTTTTAGAATGGACAATTTCTAGGAACTTTTGTATATGTTGTCATATATGTGTTATACAATAGAGTCAAAATTTTCTCTTGAAGAAGAAAAAAAAAAGAAAGAAAAGCAAATACGAACCCCGTGGGTATGAAAGACTAGGAAGTACCAGTGCACAAACTCAGAAAGGGTCCATTTAGGAGAAGTAAGAAGAGCAGCCATTGTTTGTCATAGAGTGGTGGCTTGCATGTTGCTGTGACGCTGGGTGTTAGGCCTTCAATATTCCAAATGCCACCAGGGTGTCCATGGTAGTAGACTGATTTCAGTGGAGCTTCCAGACCAAGACAGACTAACAAGTAGGATTCCTGAAGAATGAACCCCTGAGAAATCTACTTATTCTGGTGGTGGTGTTACATAACATCGAGTCGCTTGCGACTCAGAGTGACCCTATGTACAACAGCCCTAAACTCTGCTCTGTCCTATGCCAATCGCAGTGTCTCCAGACACGCATTCCAATTTACCCCAGTCACTGAATCAATCCACCCATAGAGGGCCTTTCCTTCCTGCGCTGTCCCTCCACCCTTCCAAGCATGATGTCCCTCTCTAAGGACCTGTCCCTCCTTACAACATGTCCGAAGTATGTCAGACGAAGCCTCAAAATCCTTGCCTCCAAGGAGCATCCTGATTTAACCCTCTCCAGGATGAACCTTTTTGTTTTCTTAGCAGTCCATGGTACCCTCAATACTCTTCTCCAGCACCACAGCTCAAAAGCATCAATTCTTCTTCTGTCCTCCTTAGTCATTGTCCAACTCTCTGATGCATAACAAGTGATTGCAAAGACAATGGCCTATATCAGACGCACCTCAGTCTCCAGAGAGACACC
>NW_006399774.1:13579886-13585177 GCF_000299155.1 Elephantulus edwardii
AAAAAAAAACATGTTTGGGGAACTCTGGTGGCCTAGTGGCAAAAGCTGCACTGCAAGCCCAGAGGTACATGGTTCAAATCCACCAAATGCTCTGCTGAAGACGGAGGGGCAATCTCTTCCTGTATCAGTCACATCCAATTTGACGGTACAAACACACACACACACACAAAAAAATAATTTAAAAAAGTTTTTTAAAAACATGTTTTAGCCTAGATGGTTTCAAAACTGAATTCTACCAAATATTCAGAGAAGAACTATCACCAGTTCTACTTAAATCCTTTTAAAAAATAAAAAAGGAACACTCCCAGATTCATTCTATGAAACAAGTATAAGACTAATATAAAAACCAGGCAAAGGCATTACCAAAAAAGAAAATTATAGACCGATATCTTATGAACATAGATGCAAAAATCCCTAACAAAATTCCAGCCAATAAAATCCAATCATATATTTTTTCAAAAAGTCACCATGACCAAGTGAGAGTCATAACATGTATACAAGGATGGTTCAACATAAGAAAAATAATCAACATAATTCATTGCATTAACAAAGTAAAAAACAAGAACCACATGATCCTATCAATTGATACAGAAAATATAAAATAGACAACTGGGAGCTTTTAAAAATTAAATCCTTAAGAAAAAAAATCAAATCCTTGTTTGCATTTTAAAAAAATAACACCACCTTTCTCCAATAGAGTAAAAAGGAAATTTACAGCCTGGGACAAATATCTGGCTAAGGAACTTGGAAGCAGGAGTGGCATCCAATTTCTAAATGTCATGCCTCCAAAAACTCTATGAACTTTGATAAAAGTCGATAGTTGTAGAGGGCCTTCAGGCCTTTTGTTCATAGGGTCACTATGAGTAGTGCTTGACTTGAAAGTAATCAACAACAACAACAAGGAACTATAAAATTTACAGAATACTTTAACACTTAAGTAATAAAAAGGCAAACAACCCAATTATAAAATGGACTGAAGACATGAAAAGACTCTTCACCAAAGAGGGCCAAGAAACACTTGAAGAAATATTCAAGATCACTAGGTATTGTTGTTGTTGTGTGTCATCTAGTCACTTGCAACTCATAGCAACCCTATGTACAACAGCCCTAAACCCTGTTCTGTCCTGTGCCAATCACACTGTCTCCGACACACCCATCCTGATTACCCCAGTCACTGAATCAATCCACCTCTTAGAGGGCCTTCCCCTCCTGCGCTGTCACTCCACCCTCCCAAGCTTGATGTCCTTCTCCAAGGACTGGTCTCTCCTTACAACATGTCCAAAGTATGTCAGACAAAGCCTCAGAATCCTTGCCTCCAAGAAGCCATGTGGTTTAACCCTCTTCAGGATGAATCTGTTTGTTTTCTTGGCAGTCCTCAATACTCTTCTCCAACACCACAGCTCAAAGGCATCACTTCTCCTTCTATCCTCCCTAGTCATTGTCCAACTCTCTGACACATAACAAGTGATTGCAAAGACCATGGTCTCTATCAAATGCACCTTAGTCTCCAGAGAGACACCATTGCTCTTCAGTACTTTGGAGAGGTCACTCATAGCAGACTTTCCCATCACAATATGTCTTTTAATTTCCTGGCTGCTGGTGCCATGAGTGTTGACAGTGGAGCCAAGCAAAACTAAAGCTGTGAGCAATCTCAATCTCTTCACCATCCATCCTGACGCTGTCAATTGGCCCAGTGGTGAGAATCTTTGTCTTCCTGACATTGAACTTCAATCCATATTGAAGGCTGCAGTCCTTGACCCTGTGCATCAACCACTTCAGGTCCTCCTTAGTTTCAGCAAACAAGGTTGTGTCATCTGCATAATGCAGATTGTTGATACATCTTCCATTAATCCTGATGCTACACTTCTCCTCATAGAGTCCAGCCTCCCAAATAATCTGTTCTGCATACAGCTTGAAAAGGTATGGAGAGAGGACACATCTATGGTGTACATCCTTCCCAATTTTGAGCCATGCAGTGTTTCCTTGCTCTGTTCTGACGACTACCTCTTGGTCCAAGTATAGGTTTCGCATTAGCATGATCAAGTGTTGTGGGATTTATATTCTTCTCAGAGTCAGCCACAGTTTGTTATGATCCACACAGTCAAATGCCTTTGCATAATCAATGAAACACAGATAGACATTCCTCTGGTATTTTCTGCTTTCAGCTAAGATCTGTCTAACATTAGCTACAATATCCCTAGTACCACGACCCCTTCTAAACCCAGCCTGGACTTCTGGCAGTTCTCTGCTGATGTGCTGTTCCAGTCGTTTTTAGATAATCTTCAGTAGAATCTTGCTTGCATGTGAAATCAATGATATTGTTCTATAGTTTCCACACTCTGTTGGGTCACCCTTCTTTGGAATGGGAACAAATATAGATCTCTTCCAGTCAGTTGGCCAAGTGCTTGTTCTCCAGATTTCTTAGCACAACTTGGTGAGCACATCCAGGGCAGCATCTGTTAGCTGAAATATGTCATTTGATATACCATCTATTCCTGGGGCCTTATTTTTTGCTATTTCCTTCAAAGTTTGAACTTCTTCCTTCATCACCATAGGCTCTTGCTCATATGTTGTTTCATTAAATTCTTCTGTATCTGCCAATTCATTTCCATACAGTGACTCAGTATATTCTTTCCATCTTCTTTTAGAGAAAGTCAAATCAAAATGATAATGAGCTGACATCTCACTCCAGCAACAACAGCAAAGTTCAGTAGGACAACAAACAACACATGCTGGCAAGGATGCAGAGAGATTGACACTCTCATCCATTGCTAGTAAGAATGTAAAATGGTATGATCACTATGGAAGGAAATCGGGTATTTCTTCAAAAGATTAAAAACAGAAGTACCATTTGATCCTGTTATTCCACTACTCGGAATATACCCTAAAGAAATCTGAGCTGTGACACAAACATGTAAGCATACCTATGTTTTTTGCAGTATTATTCACAACAGCAAAAAAACAGAGAATGAATGGAGAAACTGTAGTAGATTCACACAACAGAATATTACGCAGCATTGCAAACAATGATGAACTTGTGGAACACTCACTACATGGACAAGTCTAGAGATTCTTATGCTGAGTGAAAGAATTCATCACAAAAGTTTTAATGCTGTATAAATATTATAAAAATAGGATGGTTACAGGGAAATAACTGCAGGAAGAGCAGGAATAGAACAGACAATTAACCTATAATGGAATAGGTGAAGGTGAACAATCTGAAATGAATGGATGAACAGGCATTTTGTGTATTGAAATTAACAATCTGAGACAAGACATGCACAGCTGATCAAACTGGGGTTAGGGGAAGCACTTAGGAAAAACTTAGACACAGAAATAACTATGGAGGGCTGACAGGCAGGGATGGGAGAGGAGGCAGTAAGAGCATAGATTAGTGAATGGACGGGGTGAAGTGAAAGGAGGGTACAGGGAGGTTTCAATAAGAAGTTGCAAATAGTTGCACCCTATAATTCTAATTAATGTCATAACATGAAATGTATATGAGTGATTGAATAAAAGCCAATAAAAACGGAAGATAACGGAATATATTCCAAAAGACTGCAAAAAATATGTTTAGTATTTCTCAAGCTGAATGAGCTGAAAAAAAAATCCAAACCTCTAGTTGCAATAATGAAGAATATTTTGTGCAAAATAATGAGTGATCCAGAAAGTATTAAAAGAAGATGGAAGGCCATACAAATGCCAATAAAAAATATTTTCTTTTAAATGGTCTCTTAAGTAAACATTCTTTTCATTATCTTAAAGAAGAAATATACTGAGTCACTGTTTCAAAAGAATTGTTAGACATTCAACCATTTCAGGTGGTAGTGTGTAATTAAGAACTGATGGTATTGAAAGAAGTCCAAGCTGCACTAAAGGTATTAGTGGAAAACCAGGCTCCAGTATTTGAAGGAATGGCACTTGAATTGTTTCAACAAGGGGCACAACACTGAAAGTGTTCACTCATCTCAGCCAAAAAGTTTGGAAAATAGCTAGCTATCTCACCAATCAACTGATCCATGTTTGTGCCTATTCCAAAGATAATCATTTAGAATTCAGAAATCATTGAACAGTATCATTAACATTACACATAAGTAAAATCTTGCAGAAGATTATTCAAAAACAGCAAGAGAACTATGTCAACAGAAAACTTGTAGAAATTCAATCTGATTTTAGAAGAGGCTTTGGAACTAAGAATATCAGTACTGATAGCAGATTGATATTGGATGAAAGCAGAGAACACCAGAAAGATATTTACTTGTGTCTTAGTGACCATGAAAAGCCTCATAACTATGTGGATTATACATAATAGACTAAGGATAACATCGAGAAGAATGTGGATTCCCAATCAATTATGCTTGTGTGTGTCCTGTGCACAGACCAAGGAGCAGTCAACCAAATGGAGTAAAGAAATGTGGCATGGTTTAAAATCAGGAAATATATATGTCAGAGATGTATCCTTTCACCATTATCAATACAATTTATATGTTGGTAAATAATCTGAGAACCAAGAACACGTGAAATTAAACATGAGAGAAGGAAGACTCATTAACAACCTGAAATATGCTATGCAACCTTAGTTATTTAAAATGAGGAACACTTGACATACGTACTGATGAAGATCAAATCTTTCACTACAGATTACATCTCTACTTTAAGAAAACAAAAATTGTTACTAATGGACCAATAGGCAACATCATAAAAAATGGGGGGAAAATTGAAGTTGTCAGAGAATTCATTTTATTTGGATGACAATCTATGTGGAAGCAGAAGTCAAGAAATCAACATACTGCTTTTGGGCAAATATTACTACAAAGGACAACTTTTTTAATATATATATTAGAGAGAGGAGCATCATTTTGAGGACTAAGGTGCTCCTGACCCAATTTACAATCTGTTCAATCTCTGCAGAGTGGTAAGGAGATGCACTACCAATGCAAAGGCAGAACATTCAAAACTACCAGCTAGCTGTTCCCTGAGAGAAAGATGAACAAGCTCCGCCCATGTGATTAAAAGTCTGAGAACCCACTGTAAGGTCATCTATGAGCCTGTTCTTACCTGGTAACCCCTAACAACAACAACATCATATTCAGACAAAACCTGGACAATGAATAAGGAAGACTGGAGAGGGTGTCCTTGAATGATGGTGCTGGTAAAGAGTATTTAACATACCATGGACGACCAGAACAAACACTTCTGTCTTAAAAGTACAACCAGAATGCTCCTTAGAAATAAGGAGGGTCACTTCACCAAAGAAGACATTCAGATGGCCAACAAGCACATGAAGAAAT
>NW_006399774.1:13586037-13597358 GCF_000299155.1 Elephantulus edwardii
TTATTAAAATTTTAAAAAAAGAAGTAATGGTGGTAAGACTTACTCTCAGATTCTTTGGATCTACGGCCACCCCACCCTGAAAGCCTGATCTCATCACATGCTTTGAGCATGCCATCAGGAGGACTAGTGTCTGCAGAAAGACATCATGCTTTACAGCACAAGTTCAGCAGAAAAGTGAAAGATCATCAGTGAGATACATTGATACACTGGCTACAACAAATAGCTCAAACGGCAATGATGGTAAATATGGGGAAGGACCAGACACTGTTTCATTCTTTTGTATATAATAGGGTCTATATGAGTTGGAATCAAATTGAGGTACTTGTGAAGGTCACAACAGCAGCATCATTAGAAAAACAGACTGCCACAAATCTAACTGGACAGCAAGGAATAAATATCAGAGGGGATGTGGAGAGATTGGAACTCTCATACACTCCTGGTGAAATTGTAAAATGACACAACCACTCTCGAAGGCAGTTTGGCATTTTCTCAAAAAGCTGAACACAGAAATTCCATATGGCTCAGCTATTCCTCTGCTAGGAATACACTCCAGGGAAAGCAGAACTGAGACACAAATGGATATTTGTACGCCAATGGTCACAGCAACATTATTCACAATAGCAAGAAAATAGAAACAGCCCAAATGTCTGTCAAGAAATTAATGGATTGAGAAATTGTGGCACATTCACACGATGGAATATTATGCAGTACTCAGGAACAATTATATCTTAAAAAAATATTATATAATGTGGGGAAAGCTAGAAAGAATTATGGTGAGTGAGCTCAGTCCCATAAGAATAAACCCTGCATAAGACCATTATTGTAAAAATAGAAAGATAACTAGTAAGACATGGATAAAAGTCCAAAGGGAAAAGAGGAAAGGGGCAAGGCTTCTGAGGCGGGGGAGGAAAATCAGAGTCACAGAGTTTGGTGGGTGGAGGGAGGACGTGGAAGAATTAAGATAAATTTAGTGGGGACCTGAAAACACAGGGCAACAGTGGACATAGATCAATGGTGTTTAATTTTATAAAACATAGTGTATGAGAATAATCGCATGAAACACAATGTGAATGAAGAAATGTGCGAAACACAACGTACAAGAATGGAATACAATGCATCTGAATTTTGTTTGCAAATCAATATAAAATTTTAAAAAGCAGACTGCCACATCGTGCTTCAAGAGCAACTAGTGGATTTGAATTGCAGACCTTTCAGTTAGGAGTTAAGTCATTAACCGCTAGGGATCCTTTCAATAAAGAATATAGGCAAAATCCAAACAAACAAACCAGTCTTCGGGAACGTACAAGGTTGTAATGAGCCACAATTGACTCAAAGGCAGTACATTGTTTTGGGTGCTGGTGCAGGGGGAAAGGGGGGAGGAAGGGTGCTTTTGAATGTTGGAGTGGAAAAGAACCTGCAAGGAAACCCACTGGACATCTCTCTTCCTCAATTTCTCCTCTATAAATGTTGTTCTTTACCATCAAGTCAGAAGTGACTCATAGCTGACCCTCCAGTGGGTTTTCAGACGCAGTAAATCATACTGGAGTAGATTATCCATCCTTCCCCCACAGAGCAGGTAGTAGATTTGAACCATGCGCCTTCAGGTTGACGGTGCCGTTCCTTATCATTAGGCCACCAGATCTGCCTCCTTTATAAATGAGTTTAAACTGGGTGATCCCTAAGATCTGAAAGCACTACAGCTTCACAATCCATAGTCTGTAAATTAAAGGCCAGGAGTGCTGGTGGAGGATTGCGTGGTATAACGCGATGCTACCTAAACGTTCAGCACCATTAATCCACGAGTTGTTCCAAGGGAGACATACGGACAAGTCTCCTCCTGTCGAGATGTACAGCCTTGAAATCATGAAGGAGGGTTGGAATCGACATGACAGTAGTGGGTTTGGATTTGGTTTCAGTCAAAGGCATCAGTCTTAGAAATGAGAGAAGGGCAGGGAGGGAACAGGGCCAGCTTCAATTCCCTTCCAAAGACCTTCATCTTTTCTTTTTTAATCCCTGTGGGTCCATATGAATGGATTCCAGGTCTCGGGCCCCTCATAAATCCTGGGAGAACAACTACCACTGTGATTTCCGAGGTTAGGGGCCACGGATGCCAGGCTGCAGTCTCCACCACACACGTATTTTAAACCACCACCAGTCATGAGGCGACTGGGAAATAAGCCTCTCAGCTCCCGTGGACAAGTTAACAAGGTTTCTCCGTGCGAAGCTGCCAACGACAGCTGAGCTCCTTCCCACAGTCTCCAGTTGCTGCTCAACAGAGAGAAAGGAGACTAAACAAGGAAGAGGCACAGCCCAGTGCAGCCAGATACTCCCTACATCAGCAGGAGCCAGGGTTGACTTAAACCCGCCGAACATGGACCAAGAGGAAACTGATTTCTCCGTTTTTAAGGCTTGCGAGAAACTGGAAACTAAAGAGTAAAGAACTCTGAAAAGTACACGATATGTGTCCCATTATGTGAATAGGCTAGCCAGTCACCTACAACATCTAGCCATGAAATCACTGATGGAAAACACCCTGGCATCTGCTACACTCTCCTAAGCTCCCACCACCGTTGGGTCAAGTCTGTCCTCACCTCTCTAGGGCACTAACACCAAGACCTGTTGTTCTGGAGGCCCATGGTGCTGCCATGGAGACTCTTGTCAGGTTCAGACACTCCAGATGAAGACCCACCAGAGAGGAAGGTGGGGCAGGGAGCTCCAGGCCTTCCGTGGCAGCGCAATGGGAGCAGCTCACCCCATCCTTCCACAGCAGGAGGAAGACCCAAAGTTTCCTGTCCAAGGCCACCACTCACCACGTCAGCGTTTGCTCGTCTCCCGTGTGCCTTGTCTCCTGCATGATCCACCTCCAGCTGCTTTGTGATTCTGGGGTCCCTATCACTAACTGCCAGTCTTGGGGACATCCCAGTGAAAACTACAGGAAAACACAAAGAGTTCTTCCTGTTGAATTCTAGCTGAGATGTATAGACTAAACTTGAAAACACTGCAAAGATAACCAGTATCATCAATTCCCAGGTATAAACGACATTAAGCTACATTGGTGTTACTGTAAGTCTCCACTAGGACACCACTCTTCAAACACACAGAGCAGATCTGTGCACCCAGCATTTTTCAGAAGCAGACCACCAGGACTTACCTTGGAGGAACCTCTGGGCACATTTAAACTGCCAGCTTGTCATTTGATAGTCCAGCACATAACTATTTGTACCACCCAGGGACCACATTAAATTGTAACAGGAAGGTTTTTCCCCATTGGGCCAGATATGACACATCATGAGCATAAACAGTCATTTCCCCCCAACAGCTGTATGTTATGGAATTCTTATCTCACACTTCACTTCAAATGGGAGTTCCTCCCCATGTTTGATATCTATAGAATAGTATGATGTTGTTTCTCTTATTTCTGATATTAACAATATGCATCTTTTATGTTTTCCTTCCTGGTCATTCTGGCTAAAATTTATGACGTCATTAATTTTAACACACACACACAAAGCATCAAACCTTTTCATATTATGGATTTTACTATTTTTTGCTTTGAATTTAATATAGTATTTAATTTTTAATTAATTATTGCATTTTCTTCCTCCCTCTCCCCATCCCTTTCTCCCAGCCCACCTTGTAGTTGCACCCCTTGTTTCAGACTGTTGCCATACATATAATGCCTAATCATATATTCCTTTCAGACAGTTCTTCCATTCATCTGTTCTAATGCAGTGTCCTTATCTCACCACTCTTTTCCCATTCTCTCCTTAACCTTCCACCATGTCTGTCCTATTTTTTAACAAGTGTTATGCAGTGTTTGTCCTTTTGTGACAGACAATATCCTCCAGGCTCCCTCATGTTGTGTAATGTTTTACTATTTCATTGTTTTTCAATGTTGTGTAATATTCCATTGTGTGAATATACCATCATTTTTCTATCCATTTGTTGATGAGCACTTGGTTCCTTCCTTCTCTTTGGTATTGTGAATAATGCAGCAGTAAACATGGGTGTGCTTACATCTGCTAGAGCTGTGGCTCTGGTTTCTTTAGGGTATATTCCCAGCAGTGAGTAGAATTACTGGCTCAAGTGATATTTCCATTTCCAGCATTTTGGGAAAAGTGCCAAACTGCCTTTCATACTGGCTATACCATTTTTACATTCCCACCAGCAGTTAATAAGTGTTCCAATCTCTCCACAACCTCACCAGCATTTGTTGTTTGCTGCACTGTTTGCTATTGTTGCTGGGGTGAGATGATATCTCATAGTTGCTCCTCATAGTTGCTCTTTTGCTTTAGATTTTATTGACTTTTGATTTTTGTTGTAGTTGTTGTTGTTGTTAAGTGCCATCGAGTGATAGATAACTCAAAGTGACCCTAAGAATTAAAGACCTGAACATTTTTGTACAACTTTCATCGTTTATCCAAGTTCATAGAGTTTCCAGAGGCAAGCTATTTCAGAAGTGGATGCCACTCCTGCTTATAAGCCTGCTTTAATCAGGAAGCTCCACCAAACACTGTCCACCATGGGTAACCATTAACATATTTGACACATCAGTGTCACAGTGTTTAGCATCACAGTAACCATGAGTTACCTCTGTACAGCAAATGAACAGACGAGTGCTATACCACTTAGAAGAATATTTTACCAAAAGCAATTAAAGCCAGGCCTGAGGGCTGCAGATTAAATCACCCCCCTGTGGCTTGATAGCATAACTTTCTATCCACTAGGCAAACAGAGTTGTCTCATTGTTGTTGTTGTTAATTGTCATTGAGTCGTAGATGACTCGTAGAGACCTTATGAATGAAAGACCTGAACACTTGTCCTTCTTCTACGTAGAGTTTAATTTTTTGTTATTGCTTGCTGAGTTGGAAGTTGAGATGATTAATTTGAGACCCTTCACTTTTTTCTAATATGTTGTTGCTGTTGTTGTTGTTCTTGTTGTTGTTGTTACTAGGTGTCATCAAGTCAACTATTACTCCCAGCAGTCCTGTGAATAACAGATCCTTCCCTGTTCTGTACCATCCTCATGATATGTGATATGTTTGAGTCCAGTGTTTCAATTACTGGAAGTCTGTTTATTCTGATAGTAACGGAATGTTTGTATTCTCTATGTAAGCTGAGAAAAAGAAATGCTCAGGGCCTTGGCTTTTGCCTTGGTCCCCTGTGCCTCACTTTTTCTTTTTCTGTGAGTTTTTTCAGCAGCAGCACCATGTCCTCAAGTCCCAGCCAAACAATGGCTACATTTTGTGCCCTGAATTTCCCCTAATTACTACTTTAGTGGTACTTCATAAAATTTTATGTATTACATTTTCAATTTCATTCCATTCACAATACTAAGGTATTGGGTTAGTTTGGTTGTTTTGTTTTTAATTCTTGAGTATTTTACAAGCTGTTGTTGTTGTTGTTGTTGTTAGATGCTATTGAGTCAAGTTCAAATCATATCAACCCTATGAACAAAAGATCTGAACCCTGTTCTATCCTGCATCATCCTCACGCACAAGAGCCCATTGCAGCAGTCACCCCGTCAACCTTCTGGTTGAGGGTCTTCCCCTTCTACATCAACCCTCCACCTTTCCCAGCTTCATGTCCTTCTCCAAGGAATAGTCCATCCTAGCAACATGTCCAAAGTATGTGAGGCAAAGCCTCATCATCTTTGCCTCCAAAGAGCACTCAGGCTGCACCCTCTCCAAGATATATATATGTTTGTTCTCTTGGCAGTACATTGTTTAATTTTGAAGGATTTGGGAAGTTTACAGAGATACCTCTACAATAACACATAATTCATTGTTATTCAGTTGAGTAAGAACCAACTCATAGCTGACACACTAACGGGTTTTCAGAGGTTATAAATTGCAAAGGAGGAAAAAAATTAAAAAAATTGCAAAGGAGGAGATTGTCTATCATTCTCTTGAGAAGAAACTGGTGGAATTGAACTGCTAATAAGAATGCCTTTGTATATATACATACACACATACATATATATCCCTCAGTGCTCATTTCTGACACTCTTGATCTCTTTTCTTAATTTTGTGTTTCCATCTGTCATCATTTTCCCTCTGCCTTTAGGATCTTCTTTAACATATCTGAGAGAGTGGATCTGCCCATGAGTTCTTTCAGCTTTTAAATGCCTTAAAATTCCATGTTTCATCTTTAGTCTTGAAAAATACTTTTATTAAGTATAAGATTCTAAGTCAAAGAGTTTTTTTTTAAATTTAGTTTTCATTCAGCTGCATTTCAATGAGAAAAATTTCAGCCATTATTTTATCAGATATAAATTCTATCCCCTTCCCTCAGAGATTATAATTATCTGTATATTCAGCTGCTTAAAGTTACCCATAAGTCAGTGAACTCTAGGCTATTTGGGTTTTATTTATTTCTGCATTTTATTTTTAATGGTTTCTTTTTCCAAGTATCCAATCATTTCATTGAAATTTTATTTGTAGTGGTCTCTGCTATTAGCCCTATCTCGTGTATTTTTCATCTGAGTCATCCTAGTTTTTTCTCTAAAATTTTTTTATTCTTTTTTGTAACTTCTTTGTCTCATTTTAACTTTTGGAGCATATGAAAAACAGTTGTGAAGTTTTACAGTCTTTGCCTGCTAATTCTAATTTTTTTTTTCAATTTGAAGTTGGTTTTCTGTTTCTGTGCATGCCAGAGCCTTTTCACTGAATGTTAGATATTTGAATTTTAACTTGTTCTAGGATTCCATTAGCTTTCATAGACACTGTTTGACCATTCTGAGTTTTGCTTTTAAGGTTTTTAGGTGGGACCAAAGCAGTGTTTAGTCTAGAGTTAATCAATCCCTATTATTGAGGTGAAAACTCTCTGAATATTCTACCAAATGCCCATGAATCATAAAGTATTCCAAGCTGGCTGAAGGGAATGGGCAGTGCTCCTGGGCCTGTGAGAATATGAGGAGCTCATCTCTCTAATCCTTTCTTTGAAGAATTATTTGCCTGGTCTCCAATATTTTCTTCACGTGAATGTTCTGATCAATGCTCTGCTGAATCATCAAGAGAGGTCTTCTACATATGTCCTGAGTTTACTCCCTGTGTAGCTCTCTCCTTCCAGAACATATCCTACCAATACTGGCCACGTTGATTGATCTCCCTGGACACCTAGTTCTGTCTCTTCACCTTAAGGTATTCACTGGCATTCTACTGCATTTTCCCTCCTTAGCTGTGACCTGGAAACTCTCTCAATGTAGTAAAATGGGGAGATTATTTTATTTTTCACATCTCAGGAATCACGGTCCTTCATTGTCTAGTGTCTTAAAAACCATTATTTCACATAAGGGATTTGTTGTTTTTTAGTTTTGCTTCTTTAAGAGGAAGAACAAAGGCAATCCCTTTTCTTCCCTCTCAACAGAAATAGAAGTCAACTAGACTCTACTTTTTCTTTCTTAAATGGGTACTAGAAGACAAATGGACATGGTCCATCCATGGCCTCAGCTACAGGGAATGTGATGAAAGAATGAAGCCTTGTCGTGCTTTTCCCAGTTACTGAAGTGCTGTGTCTGCTCCTTGGTTGGTCTGGTATCACTCCACAAATAGTAAGCCTTTCCATGTCAAAGTTAAGACATTTGTCCTATAAACCCCACCCCATCTTTACCCACTTTGCTTCTGGATTCTCAGCTTCAACTGGACAGACATCTCTGAGTTCCCTATGTGGTTTCATTTTTCTAAGCACTAACCGTACAATGCCTAACTAGGCATGGCCAAGGGCAGTGTAACCAGCAGGGTGGGGTTCCTCTTGTTTGAAGTTGGCTTGCAGTTCTACAGGAAGTTCAGTTATAAGTAAAGCCCAAACAAAATCAGTGAGTGAGGAAAATGATAGCAGAGTTTAATGTGGAGTGAGGTTTTTGAGGAAGACAGACACTGTACTGTGACCCTGAAGACAATGAGTTAACAGCTACATGCTTTCTCCTCCAGTTGTTTGTATCTTAAGGGATCTAAAAGTGTCAAAGAATACTCTCCTGTTGTCATCATTAGTTAACGTTTCTCAGAAGGTATCCTGCTATCCCTCTGTCATGGTGATCTAAACTCCCCCATGGACATGGCCCAAGATCTTCAGCATCTGAATGGAGGTCCCTTTTGCCTCACCTTTGTTGTTGTTGTTATGTGCTGTCAAGTTGCTTGTGATTCATAGCGACTGTCTGTACAACAGTCCTAAATTCTGCTCTGTCCTGTTCCAATCGCACTGTCTCTGACACTCCCCTCCCAATTACCCCAGTCACTGAACCATCGTGGACTTTGCCTTGAAGTTGACTTTCATTCTCACTCTTGCCACGTAAAGGAAGGGAAATAGGAATGGTACTAACTGTTTTCCCGATGCCACTCTGCCTATGAGTGGTTGTCTGCTCCTTTTTTTGTTTGTTTTTTTTTTTAAAAAGAAAAAAGTTTTATTGTGCTTGAGGTAGAAGAGTATACAATATGTTAGTCGGGTGCCACTGAGTCAGTTCCAACTCAGCGCAACCCCATACACAACAGAACGAAACTGCCCAGTCCTGTACTGGCCTCACAGCTCTTGCTAAGGTTCCGCCCACTACTGCAGCTACTGTGTTAACTCATCTCGTTGAGGGTCTTCTGCTCTTTTGCTGACCTCGTACTTTACCAAGCACGTCCTTCTTCAGGCACTGGCCCCTCCTGACAACATGTTCAAGGCGCATTCAATTCCCTTCTAGTACATTTTTATACAAATCACCCCATGACATTGGTCAAGAGGGTTTGAATATGTCAGAATTCTCATTATCTCCACCCTGCTTGTTCCACTCCACTGCTCTAGTTTCCCTCACCCTCCTCGCCTTCTCAACTTTGCTGTCGGAATAGTCTCGTAGAGTTGATCTTAATTTCTGGGAGAACATTTCTCATGGGTAGCATTATTTCTTTTATAAGACAATCTATTATTTGGCTGAAAGGATACCTCCGAGATGATTGGCTCCAAGTCCAAGTTGAAGGGTGTCTTCGGGTGACAGTTTTGGGGTGGGGTGGATTCCTGCTGTCTCGACCAGTCCTGTAAGTCTGGCTGTTTTAAACAATTTGAATTTTATCTACCTTTTTCTCCCACTCAGTTTTGGGCTGGGGGGATTCCTGCTGTCTCTACCAGTCCTGTAAGTCTGGCTGTTTTAAACAATTTGAATTTTATCTACCTTTTTCTCCCACTCAGTTTTGGGCTGGGGGGATTCCTGCTGTCTCTACCAGTCCTGTAAGTCTGGCTGTTTTAAACAATTTGAATTTTATCTACCTTTTTCTCCCACTCAATTCAGACATCTTCCATTGTGACCCTGCTCCTTTTACAAGGCTCATGGGGCTCTGCTGCCATCTAACTTCTCAGACCAACATCACACCCTACAGAGTAGGCCTTGCAAGTTGCAGCCCCAAACCAGTTCCAGTCTTTCTTAGACTATTGATGTCTTTTCCTTTCCAAAACTTTAAAAGTCAGAAGACTTGACATTAAAATATTAACTTCCAGGTTGCATTCAAAAGTCAGATGATCTAGCAACTCTAGAACAACTCTCCTAATGTCATTGTTTTTCTTTGGAGTGACTAGTTCCCCCTCCTGCTGGCTGCACTCCATAATTTACCTGCTGAGTACCTGCTTACAGCCTCCGCAAGATGCAAACGTGTGCTACATAAGTGTGGGCAGGCTCCTTAATCCCTCTTTATCAGATATTGCAAACTTAATGTCCAGGTGTGGAAATCATTTTTCAGGAACCAGGGATATAAACACATGTACTAAATCACGAACGGTAATAACAAAATGCGTAATTTTGCCTGAGAGTCGTTGCTCTAAGTCTGGTTGCGTAGACTCCTCACCTACCCCAGTTCTCAGAATTATGATTCAGCCCTCCACGCATTTTTCAGTTTTTACTCTTAAACAGATTTGTTTTAAAACACTGACATGCAAAAGGCTTTTTGGCCACAGCATTGTCATTCTCTACTTCTAAATCAAAATGGTATGGAAAGTACATCACAAGGAAATTTTGAGCCCTAAAAACAAAAAATATATATTCGCACACATGTTCTCAATTATAGTGGAATGAACTTGAATCTGTGGACTCAGCTTGGCACAAGTGCACATTGGCCTGGTGACCATCCCCACAGCTTCCATCATATGACACAAACCAGCCTTCCAAACACGGCCTGAAGAGGTCAGCTTGTGAGTGCCATCTGGCTCAGCCCAGAAACTTTGCACAAAGGGGAAAATATGTATCATTGACCCCGAGAGCTGATTACATGAGAGCAGACATTAGGACACAGGAGTCAGACACACACTTTGTCATTCACGTTGCATCTCCAACCTACCTTGCTGCCATCTTTGATATTTCAGCCTTCATTCAAAACTGAAAGGCCAGCCATGTTTTCTGCATGGGTTGGCATTGAGAGATGGTTTCCATTTACCATTCACCTGGGCTGATGCCTAAGGAGCTATGGTGGTGCAGTCCACCACCAGATTCGATTGCACGGCTCGTCAAAAGGCCAAGAGTCTTCGGTAGCTTGGATCCACCATTGGCTCATTAGGCTAACGATGGGCAGTCTACTCTCATTAAGATCCATAGCCTGTTAGATATATCATTTGACCCAGCAACTCCACTACTGGGAATTTATCCTAAAGAAACCATAACTACCACCCAACCAGATATATGCACAACCATGTTTATTGCAGATTTGTTTGCAATAGCAAAGAGCTGGAAACAACCCAAATCCCCATCAACAAACAAATGGATAGAGAAGCTCTGGTATATTCACACAATGGAATACTACACTACATTGAAAAACAAGGAACTCATGCAATATTATACAAAATGGGTGATCCTGGAGGACATGATGCTGAGTAAAATATCTCAATCACAAAAGGATAAATATTGCATAGGGCTACTGTTGTAAAACGAGACTGACATTGGGGTTGAGGAAAGGCAGAGAAGGAGGAGAGGAATGATGTATATTGCATTGAAACAGATAAGGGAGAGAACTGTTTAAAAGGGACATATGAATGGGTATTCTTGTCATTACAGAAGTCTAGAGTGAAGGCTGCATAGTGGTGTGGACCTGGGGCGGGGGATGATTGCATAACAGTGAAAGAGCTTTTCTTTCTTTTCAAGAAGTAGAGTGAATTGGAGGGAGGGGGTGGGTAGAGAAAAAAGTGCAACAATGAATGACTGGAAACCTTAAGTTTCTGTAAACTTCCATTAAAATTAATTTTTTTTAAAGTTTACTTTCTACGGAGATGGCGCCAAAAGTGAAGAAGGAAGCCTCTGCCCCTCCCAAAACTGAAGCCAAAGCAAAGGCATTAAAGGCCAAGAAGGCGTCCTGAAGGGCATC
>NW_006399774.1:13597588-13613689 GCF_000299155.1 Elephantulus edwardii
GATGTGGCTAAGGTCAACACTCTGATTAGGCCTGATGGAGAGAAGAAGGCCTATGTTCAACTTGCTCCTGACTATGATGCTTTGGATGTTGCCAACAAAATTGAGATCATCTAAACTGAGTCCAGCTGGCTAATTCTAAATACAAATTTTTCTCACCATAAAAGAAAAGTTAAGAAAAAAAAGACTCATAGCCTCAGAGAACGGATGGAGGGTCACTATGTGTCAGAAGTCTTTTAACGGCAGGGAGTGAACGTGAGTGAGGTTGACAGCTGCTAACAGCAACCAAGGTTGAGTGAGACTCTTGAGTTAAAAGTTGCACAGTCAAAAAAAAAATTAAAAAAAAAAAAGTTGCACAGTCACGCACAACCAGGAGAGGATAAAATCAACAAATAGGACCTTCTAAAAATTAAGTCTCTGTGTGTAGAAAAACTTTTTCCAATAGTATGAAAAGAATACTTACAGACTGAGGAAAAATATTTGGCAACGATGTCTCAGACAAAGGTCTCATAACAAAATTTTACACAATACCTCAGTGCCTCCACAAGAAAAAGACTAATAATCACAAAATGGGCAAGAGACATGAAAAGATTTTTCACAGAAGAAGACATTTGGATGACCAATAGAGATCTGAAGAAATGTTCAAAATGACTGGCAGTGAGAGAGGTGCAAATTAAAATGTCCATGAGACACCATCTCATCCCAGTAGCTGTGGCAAAGTTTAACAGGATAGCAAGTAATATGTGTTGCAGAGGATGTAGAGAGATTAGAACTCTCATGTACTCCTGATGGGACTGAAAAATGGTACAACTACTCTGGAAGGCAGGTTGACATTTCCTCGAAAAGTTTAACATAGAAATCCCATATGACCCAGCTATTCCACTACGGGGAATATAACCCCAAGGTAAGTAGAACTGAGATATGAATGGAGATACGTATATCTCCATATCTGCTGATATGTTCATATCAACATTATTCACAATAGGAAGAAAATTTAAATGATTCAAATGCCCATCAACAAACAAATGGATTGAGAAAGTGTGGTACACTCACATAATGGAATATTATGTAACACTAAGGAACAATTTTGTAAAATACTATATAACATGGTAGAGGCTAGAGAGTATTATGCTGAGTGAACAAACTCAGTCTCGTAAGGACATATACTGCATAAGACCATTATTTTTTAAAATAGAAGGATAACTAGTAAAACATGTTAAATGGGAAAAAAACATGTTAAATGTTCAAAAGGGTTAAGCGGAAAGGGGTGGGAAAATGAGAAGCGTTTTTTATTTTTTTTATTTTATTTTATTAATTTTAATGAACATTTACAGGTATTTTGGCTTTCTATTCATTCATTGTTGCACTTTTCTCCCTGCTCCCCCCCCCCCCCCCCCCCCCACCCCCGTTTGCTCTTCTCTTAGAAAAGCAAAGAAAAACTCCTTCATTGGTATACAATACACACACACACACACACACACACACACGTCCCCCCCACCCCACCCCAGTCCCTCCCCGAGTGCACTCCGCTATGCAACCCTAATTCTGGACTCCTGTGATAACCGTAATACCCTATCATACATCGCTTTTAAACTGTTCTCTGTTCTCAGCACCTAAGCATTTCAGGAGCCCATTGCCTTGGAGTTCATCTTGACTCATAGTGATACTGTGAAACAAAGTAGGATCCTGACCCCACACTCTGCTTCACTTCCAGAAGTCTCCGGGCCATCTGCCCTCTGAGGGAGGGAAGAGTGTCAATAGGCTACAACAAAATAGATATTTTTCCACATTCTTTAACCAAACTAAATGGAAAATTAGAAGGTTTCATGTGCATAATCTAAGAATAACTGCCTTGTTCTCTTTTCATACACCTTTCTTTCATATGCATAGTTTTCCTTTCATTGTTGAATGTTTCTTTAATGAATTATACTTGAGCTGTATTTTAAGGGGGGGGAGTGTGTTCTTTACAAAAGCAGGCTCCCACATCTTTCTCCCAAGAAGCTGAAGGGTTAGAAACACCGATCTTTCCACTAACAGACAAGGGCTCTGTTACTGCGCACCTACTGCGCAGCGCCCAAACCCCACAACGAAATCCAACAAAATGAACTGCCCACCACTCCCTCTTGCTCTTCCTCTCCCTCTCAAACTCCCATTGCAGCTGTCTGCTTTCACACTAAGTTGACCCACTGAGCCATCGTCCAGCACTGGCATCCAGGGAACTGGGTGAGGCAAAGGCTGAACTTGGGAGGTTTCCAGCATGCTCTATGTGACCCTGCACGGTGAGCCCTGGGTGCTAAGTGGTGGACCTCTCTGGGACATGTGAATACAATAAAACTCACTCTTGCCACAAAGATTCCCAGTGGAGTAGTGTATAACATGTGAGGTTGTTTTTTGTTTGTTTGGGTTTTTTTGGGTTTTTTACATGTGAGGTTAAGGGCAATGGTTCAAATCCACTGGGTGCTCTTCGAGAGAAAGATGGGCAATCTTCTCCTATAAAGATTTACAGTGTTGGATATCTGGCAAAGAATACCAGAACTGACTCCACACTCCTGAGTTTGATTTATTTAAAGTTTCTGCCACAACCTCCCTGACTCCACTTTCCCAGGCTGCACCTGGCTCATCCACAAAGTCTTTAAAGCACTATTTCTCAAGGCTGGAACTAGAGCCCATGAGCTACCAAGTTCAAGTACACCTGAAGGGACACTTATACTGAATATTTAAAGTCAGGAGTATCCTCTAAAGTCCTGGTTACACACTGGCGAAAAACTCTGTGTTGCTACAGAAATCATGGACAACTAGAAGCTGCGGTGTTGGAGAAGAGCACCAAATATCCCGTGAACAGTCAAGAGAATGAACAGATGTGTCTTGGAGAGGGTGCAGCCACAGTATTCTTTGGAGGCATGAATGATGAGGCTTCGTCTAGCATACTTTGGGCATGGTGCTAGGAGGGGCTATTCCTTGGAGAAGTGCATGATGCTGGGAAGGGTGGAAGGTCAGTAAAGGAGAGGAAGGCCCTCAACCAGGTGGATTGACACAGTGACTGCTGAAATGGACTCTTGTATGTCAGGAAGTGTGAAGATGGCACAAGATAGAACAGGGTTCAGATCTTTTGTTCACAGGGTCGCTATGAGTCATACTCAACTCGACAGCACCTAACAACAACAACAGAAGAGAAACAAAGATGGGAAGATTCAGGGAGCTAGAAGGTCCCTCTTTGCCTGCTTCATCCTTGCCTTGAAGTCATTTTCTCACAGGTGATGGAACTGATGTCCCAGATGCCACTGGAAAGGTCTCACTGGATGAGGAAACACCTGCTGTTCAGGAACAAGGTGGGGGCACTAGAGCCTGAAGCTGGTTCCAGAAACTGCACCCCAGCACAGAGAACCCCACACAGCAGTCCTCCGGAAACAAAATCACTGACTCCACTTTGTATTTCTCTTCGCTAATGTGTAAGGGTTTTGAGGATTCATTGGTTGGTTTAACATTTTCAATATGACTCAACTCCATGTAATTCTGTAAATTGTTTCATTTAATGTCAGTGCAGACTTTGGCCTCACACAGAGGAGAAGCCACAGCCCAGGAGCTTAAGTTGGGGGAGACAGTAAACAAAAATGAACCCACTGCCAGCATGTTAAGTCCAAGTCAGAGTGAGTCTATAGAAGAGAAAACTAGGGTTTCATAATTTAAAAGCAATGTATGATAGAGTATTATAGTTATCACAAGAGTCCACAATTAAGGTTGCATAGTGGAGTGTACTTGGGGTGGTGGGAGTGGTGCAGGGGGATTGTATATCAAAGAAAGAATTTTTCTTTTACTTTTCAAAGAGAAGAGCGAACTGGGGCAGGGGTGGCAAGGGGTAGGGCTGGGCAGGGAGAAAAATGCAACAATGAATGAATGTAAATCCAAAATCTCTGTAAATGTTCATTAAAATTATTAAAATAAAATCTATGGTACATGCACACAAAATAATAAAAATAAAAAGGAAAACAAAAAAATCTAAAAAAAAATCAAATTTTTCTTTAAAAAAACTAGGGTTTCCACGGCTGCAAATCCTCACAGCAACTGCTGCCTCTTCTTGTCCCCATGGAGTCTCTGCTGGAGTCCAACACTCACCCTCTCAGATACCAGCCACGGGCTTTAACCACTGAGTCACTGAAAAGGAGATTGTTGTTGGCCATCATCCCGTTGGAACCAACTCCTAGCTAACCCTCCAGCAGGTTTTCAAAGGTAGTAAACTGCATGGGAGGAAATTTCCTCTCTTTCTCCTGCACAGCAGATCACGTATTCTAACTACTGGATTGGCAGTGTAATTCTTGCCCACTCAACCTTTGATGCATCCTGTCTCCATACCTTTTCAAACTGTCTGGGGAAGAGATTATTTGGGAGTCTGGGCTTTATGAAAAGGAATGTGGTGTCAGGATTGGAGGAAGCCTCATCAACAACCTGTGATATGCAGGTGATACAAACCGTGCTTGCTGAATTTGAGGAGAACCTGATGTGTTTTTTGCAGAAGGTCAAGAATTGCAATCTTTGGCGAGCTCTGGTGGCCTAGTGGCAAGAAGCTGCACTGCAATCCCACAGGTGTGCGGTTCAAATCCACCAGATGCTCTGCTGGAGAAGGAGGAACAATCTCCTCCTGTACCAGTCAAATCTAATTTGATGGTACTCACACACATAAATAATAAAAAAAAATAAAAAATAAGAATTGCAATCTTCAGTGTGGACTGAAGCTCAAAATCAAGAAAACAAAGATTTTCACCACTGGGCCAATTGGCAGCACCACGACAGAGGGAGAAGACATTGAGGTTGTGTTATTTCAGCTCGCTTAGCTCCATAATCAACACTCTTGGCACAAGCAGTCAAGAAATCAAAAGGCATATTGCACTGCGGAAACCTGCTGTCAGGGACCTCACTAATGATGTCAGTCTAGGGACAAAGATGTGCCTGATCCAGGCCAATGTCTTCACAATTACTCACCATACATCAGAGAGCTAGATAATGACTAAGGAGTGCAGAAGAAGAATTGATACCTTTGAGATTTGCTGGAGAAGAGTCTTGAATATATCATGGGTTGCCAAGAAAACAAAGAAGTCTATCTTGAGGGGAGCTCTGGTGGCCTAGTGGTAAGGAGCTGCAACTATAATCTCAGAGGCACGCAGTTCGAATCCACCAGATGCTCTGCTGGGGAAGGAGGGACAATCTCCTCCTGTACCAGTCAGATCTGATTTGACGGTACACTCACACAAAAATAATAAAATTTTAAAAAAAGAAGTCTATCTTGGAGAGAGTGAAACCAAGTTTTTCTTTGGAATCAAGGATTTTGAAGCTTCGTCTCATATACTCTGGGCATGTGGCCAGGAGGACTAGTCCTTGGAGAAGGACATCATGCCGGAGAGAAAGACCCTGAATGAGATGGATAGACACAGTTAACTGGGGTAATGTGGTAAATGTGTCAGTCATTGAGACTGGCTCAGGAAAGGGCAGGGTTAAAAGCCATTGTAATTAGGGTCATTATCCGTCACAGGCGACTCCACAGAACATCACAACAAACCTTTGAACTGTGTTGTAGGAGAACATCCCATAAACTGCTAGATCAAAGAGATACATCTTGGAGAAAATGCAGCCAGAGTGCTCCTTCCAGGAAAAATGATGAAGCTTCAGCTCACATATGTTGGGCATGTTACTAGGTGAGGTTCTTCCTTGGAGAGAGATATCATTCTTGAGAAGGTGGAGGGACAGTGAAAAAGAGGAAAAGACTTGAGCAAGTGGGTTGACACAGTGAGTACAGCAATGGGCTTGAATGTGTCAGCGATTGTGAGAATGGCATGGGACAGGACAGTGTTAGGGTAGGAGACATATGATAGGGACAGAGATAAGGGTTACTATGAGTTATTCTCAATATGACAGCACCTAACAACAAAAGCAACTAGATCACCCTTGATACCAGTGGACAAGGAATTAGAAAATACATTGCTTTGGGCAAGTCTGCTGCCAGGAACCTCTCCAAAGTACTAAAAAGTGATGCTGTCACTTTGAAGACTAAGGTGCACCTGATTCAGATAATGAATGGTCTTTTTCAATCACTTGCTATGCTACTGAAGGCCAGATAATGAATAAGGAAGAAAGAAGAAGAATCGTTGCCTCTGAATGGTTGGAGAAGAGCACGGAAGATCCTAGAGATTGGGGGTGGGGGAGACAGACGTGTCTTGGAGAAAGAGCAGCCAGAGTGCTCCTTAGAGGCAAGGATGACGAGGCCTTGGCTCACATATTTGGGGCATGTTGCTTAGGAGAGGCTATTCCTATGGAAAGGAATATCACGCTAGGAAAGGTGGAGGGTCAGCAAAAGAGGAGAAGATCCTCAATGAGCTGGATTGACGTGGTGACTGCAAACAATGGGCTCAAGTGCGTCTGAGATGAAGAGGATGGCTCAGGGTAGGACAGGGTGCAGACCTGTTCTTCTTACAGTCACTATGAGTCACACTCAACTCAACAGCACTTAACAACAACAAGCCACTCGAGCTCCCAGAGAAGATGGTAAAACAGAATTGTAGGGTGTGCACTTGGAGGGTGACCTCTTTCACAGCAACAGCAGCTAGACCAGAAAGGGAAGCTCCAGGTAGACTATTTCCAACACCTTAACCACGCATCAATCAACTTGTGTTTCAGCTCACTCTGACTCCCAATTTTACAAAAGATATGTGCAGGAAGATTATAACCTCCAGTCTCTGCGATTTCTCCACCCAGGAGTTGACACCATCTTCCCATTGTCTACCTTCTTGTAGATGTCTGCATCTAACCTGAGATGAACAATGGATTCATCACCCAACTGTCAGCTTTCTGACCTATGATGGTCTCTGTGTTGTGATGATGCTGGAGGTTATGATACTAGTATTTCAAATACCAGTGAACTCACCCAGGTGCATGGAGGAGATCCTAGAATAGGATAGATGAGAAAGAAAGACCATCTAGTTCTGAAAATTAATCAATGAAAACCTTCAATGGCATCAGTGATAGGGTGGTAGTAATAAGTTCAGAATTATCTATATATATATATCAGTTATAAAACTATAGTTATATAATTGTAAATCTAACATTAGTTTTCTTCCACCTGCAAAACTAGTTACTTAGCCTCCAAATCCTGTTTCTTATGTTTAGTCATGTTTACCAGAAGAGGAAATGCATCTCTCCTAGATCTCGCTGAGGCTATTTCCCAGTCATATGTGAATTGTACCTTAATCTACATGTTTACCAAGAAGGGGACTGTGCCCTTCCTGAATTACTAGTACTTAAATATGAACTGTTCTTTTCAGATGTAGAAATTAATTTTTTAATAGCAAAAGTGTATTGTTCCTAGTGGCAAGACGCTGCACTGCAATCCCAGAGGTACGTGGTTCAAATCCACCAGATGCTCTGCTGGAGAAGGAGGGGACAATCTCCTCCTGTACCAGTCAGATCTGATTTGACGGTACATGTAAAAATAATACAATAAAAAAATAAATAAATTTTTTTTAAAAGTGTATTGTTAAGTGAGTCTCACCCTCCTATAAAAGCCCATGACCACTTCCAGACAAGGAGGCAGTCTTGGAGGTGACTCGCTGTCTCCCAGATCTCCATAATAAAGTACTTAAGGATATCGCAATCCGTTTGTCTTATTGGCAATTGACTACGGAAAGAACCTCTTGCATTCAGTAACATCACGAGAAAAGATCCTGGATAGAGTGGACAAAACATGTAGATTAAAACTCCAAACATCAAAGGCCAAGCTCATTGGTGGGCCCTTCCATATTGGAGCCATCAGCCTCTACTGGACCAGTGTTCTCCATCACACTTTGAGCCTAGTGTAAAACTCAAGCCTGTGACTCAGCTTTCAGTCAAACAGTAGGCGTATCTATGAAGTGAACAACAACCCCCGGGAGCAAGATCAAAAGGGGAACATCTGCCCTGGGATGAAGCATAGAAGGCAGGAAGGGGAGGAAAGTGTAATTGACAACATACAGCGAAATGTGTATGAATGGCTGAATGGAAAAGCGATTCGTTCCATAAACTTTCACTCAACTCTCTCTCTCAGACATGCACAAACCCCGTGGGTCACAATAGAACACTATTGGACAGCACATTAGAAAATGAGGTCCTCGAGGCTGGAATGTACTCAAACTAGACAGCGGGGACAGGTGGACAAGAAGTTCTGGAGACGTTTCTTCCACCCAGCTCCACCCCAGCAATTGAAGATTCAGTGTCATCCTTTTAAAAATTATATTTATATATAATTATTATTTTTTGTATGTGTAACTTCAAATCAGATGTGACTGGTACTGGAGGAGATTGTCCCTCCTTCTCCAGCAGAGCATCTGGTGGATTAGAACTGTGTATCTCTGGGATCGCAGTGCAGCTTCTTGTCACTAGGCCACCAGAGCTCCCTTCAATGTCATCCTTTTTCTACCTGGACAGGGATAATACACTTCAGCTACAATTGACTCAACATTTGATTGCAACAAAAATAAACCAACAATGATTATCATTTCAAAAGACAGAGTGGAGATGGAGTCTTGGAAAATAAGAGCCAGATTGCTGCATTAATTGTCGAGTTTTTAGAAGATTGTATCGTCTCAATACTACATGCTCTTAAGTGTTTGTCTATCAGTATTATTTCAAGTCTTACAATAGCAACAGCTCCAGATCTGTACAACTCTGATCGTAAGAGGTTGTGGAGTTAATACATTCATTTCTATAGATTCTGTGTCAGTTTGATGACACCTGCCTCCAGCTACGAGCTTTTCTACCCTCCCATATGCAGCTGACAGCAACACAATGAAAAGGAAATCTAAAAAAGAACAAATGTATTCAAACTGTGCTATTGGCAAAGGGTATCGAGTATCCTGTGGACTGCTAAAAAAAATGAACAAATACATTTAAATAAGTCTTGAAAGAAATACAACCAGAATGTGTGTTGGAAGCAATAATGGTGAGATTTGGACTAGCTTACTTTTAATCTGTCATCAGGAAGAAACAATTGCTAGGGGAAAAGACATCATATTTGGAAGAGGGTCTGCAAAAGCTAGGGAATCCTTTAAAGAGATGCATTGACAGAAGAGCAGTAACAAGGAACTCAAAGGCAGCAGCGATCATGAAGAAAAGTGGTCCAGGGATGAAGAGTACTGCTGTCCTGTCGTGCAGAGGGCTGTCGTAATTGGAGCCAACTTGACAACAAGTAAATCACTAAGGAAATCACCATCCTTCATGACATCTTTTACATGCTACAATCAAGCCAACTCCCATCTCTGTGAACACCATCCCTGCAGACCACATCTCCCTATTCTTCCTATAAGTCACCATGAGTTGGAATTCACTCCACAGCAGGGATTTAGGTTTGGAAGTTTGATCTCCTAAAATGGACAGACCTGTGAGCAGGCCCTGCTGGCTTACACACTGGGTGTAAAACAACTATTTAACAACTATTTATTTGTTAGTGTTAACAAGTGGATTCCACCAAGCCACCCAAAAACCAGAAGGTAAATCACTGAGGAAGTCAGCTTCTACACTAAAGAAATTGACTGCATCTCTAACACAGGAGTGTTGTGCCAACGTCTGATTACAGTGAAGGTAACATGCTGGAGCCATGTGCTAACATAACTTGGATCAAAGCACAGAACGTCATCTGCCGATATGTTAATGCCATGGGAGCCCTTTAAGCTCTGGATTGCAACTTGCCACCAACTCATTCAACTGACATATCCCTGTGTCCGCATCTCCAAAATGGTACAAAATTGGTGGCCCTAGCACTGTCCTCATAGGAAAAGTGGAGACGAATGTGCCCAACCAGGCATGGTGAACACCTGGGCTCCAGTCAGCGTTACCACTGAAGTCAAGTCTACTGGAGGTACCCTGGAGCTTTCTGCTTAGGAAAAATGTAGACTCCAATGTCAAGAGCATACTGCATTGAAACAGATGAGAGAGAGAACTGTTTAAAAGGGTTATATGATTGGGTATTATTGTCATGACAAGAATCCAGAATGAAGGCTGCATAGTGGAGCGGACTAGGGGGGAGGGATTGTATAACAATGAAGTACTTTTCCTTTTACTTTTCAAAGAGAAGAGCGAACTGAGGGAAGGTTGGGCAGGGAGAAAAGTGCAACAATGAATGAATGGAAACCCAAAGTCTCTGTAAATTTTCATTAAAATTAATAATTGTTGTTGTTTGTTGTTATGTGCTGTCGAGTCGTTTTCGACTCATAGGGACCCTATGCACAACAGCCCTAAACCCTGCTCTATCCTGCGCCAACCGCACCGCCTCTGACACACCCATCCCGATTACCCCAGTCACCGAATCAATCCATCTCATAGAGGGTCTTCCCCTCCTGCGCTGTCCCTCCACCCTCCCAAGCATGATGTCCCTCTCCAAGGACCCGTCCCTCCTGGCAACATGTCCAAAGTATGTCAGACGAAGCCCCAGAATCCTTGCCTCCAAGGAGTAGCTTGATTTAATCCTCTCCAAGATTAATCTGTTTGTTTTCCTGGCAGTCCATGGTACATTTAGTACTCTTCTCCAGCACCACAGCTCAAAAGCATCCACTCTCCTTCTGTCCTCTCTAGTCATTGTCCAACTCTCTGGTGCATAACAAGCGATTGCAAATACCATGGCCTGTATCAGGCGCACCTTAGTCTCCAGAGAGACACCGTTGCTCCTGAATACTTTAGAGAGGTCCCTAACAGCAGACTTTCCCATCGCAATATGCTTTTTGATTTCCTGACTGCTGGAGGGGAAAAAAGAATGTGCTCAGTTAGCAAATTCTTTGAGAAATCTTCTCTTGCTGCCCCAACTAAACAGTCAGACTCATCTTCTAATATACAATTCTTTATAGCTTCCATTTATTTTTTTCTCTGTAATACTTATCACTTATGTTCAAAACAACATCATTTAATTATACATCAACAACAACCTGTTTCATTACACGTGAACTTCACGAGAGCAGACTTTTTTTGCCTCTCTTGTTCAATATGATACTTGACCGAACATCTTAAAAAAAAAAAAAAAAAAGAGTGTCTCTGTCAGAGATGTCGTAACAATATGGCTGATCAAAGCAAAAATTGCCCACCAGTGGTGGCAGCTGGCTTCCCAGCTCAGGTGATTATTCTGAATTCTCCAGGCTAACTCTCAGGTAGCCATGCACCTGGACTGGGTTGTCACCCACCAATGGAAGTAGCTGGCTTCACCTCTCGGCGATCTGGCCACATCAGTGACGTCCGAGCACCTGGGCCGGACTGCCTCACAACTCAAATTCCTCACAAGTTTGCTGGATTCAATGAAAAGACTCGCTGCCTGCTGCTCTGGTTAGAAGCTAGAGGACAGCCCTAAGTTCCTGAAGTCCAGTGACACTGTCATCACTGCCACGGTCCCTGGCCAGTGCATGTGTGTTAAAGAGAGTCCCTCACCCTCCTCTGAACCAAACTGCTGTTCAAATTATGAGACAGACTTGTTTCTTGCTGTTGTGGTGGTGGTGATGGTGTTTGTGGGCCATGGAGTCAGAACTGACCCACAGTTTACCACACAAGACCCACAGCTTAATCACACAAGAGATTGTCCATCCTCCTGCAGAGCATTTGGTGGATTTGAACCATGTGCCTTCAATTTGGCAGCACAATTCCTTACCACTAAGCCACCAGAGAGTAGAAGTAGCAAAGTGACTACTGGAGCTGGCCAGTCATGTCTTCTCAGGAAGCTCAGAAAAATAAATTAACATCGTCCATAACACCTTCCATCCTAATCTTAATCAATGGAACGAATGGACTCAGAACTATCTATCTTTTAAAACAATCCTCAAAATGTTAAATGAAGAGGCTTATTGGTCTGATAGAGACTGCGGGGACCACTGAGGTGATGGTCCTTACACATCCTTCTCATCTGGAGCTGAACTCACCGTGATGACTCAGCTTTCAGCCAAATGCTAGACGCGCCTCGTGGGACAACAGTATCCCAGGGAGGCTCCATTCTTTGTCACAACCAACTGCACGGTGTCAAAACAGCAGCACAGCTAAGGGACAAAGGTCGGACAGCAGGAAAGTATCAGGACAAAGGACACACAAAAACAGGCAGAGGGTGGAAATAAGGAGAGTGTCTCATTGCTGGGATTGCAACCAATGCCACAAACCAAAAAGGACATGAATTGCTGAATGGAAAACCTGTTTGCTTTGCAAACTTTTATCCAATCACAATAAAAAGTTTTTTAAAAGGAACTGCTTGTCTCAATTTAAGTTTAATAGTGAAAGACTGGTTAATAAAAGTACATCATGACCTTCAGAAGGAAAGGAATGTTCTGTGGATCATTTGTTCCTTTTGTCTGTGGCCGTTTCAAGGGTTTAAAATCAGTATTTTTTAAATGTAAACAATTTGATGGAAATTTTGTCCAGAATTTCGAGACATTTCAACAGTTGCTGTTGTTATGTGCCGTTGAGTCAAAACCAGTGCATAGCTGACCGTCCCCCGGGTCTTCAGTGACTGGAAATTGCATGAGAGGAGACTGTTCATCTTCCTCCCAGAGAAAACAAAGTTGAGTGAGGGGCGGGGGAGGGTGGAAATATGTACATATATCACCTAATCATATCGTCAGTGAGATTTTTAATAAACCTTTTTCTTTATGAAGTTAGATATATAAACATACCTCCCAAAATAGCTTGCTTGCTGAAATATGTGCTTCTTTGAAAAGAAAATTGAACCATGTCAGACCGCAGCCAGGTCCCACCCCAGCAACAATAGCAAAGTTCACAAATGTTGGAGACGTTGTGAAGAAATTGAAACTCTCATATGCTGCTGAAGGGGATGTAAAGTGGAGCTGTTCCCGTAGAAAGCAGTTTGTCAATTCCTTAGAAAGTTGAGACCAGAAGTCCCATTTGACCCAGCAATTCCACTACCCGGCACGTTACCTAAAGGTTGTAACACAAACAGCCACGTGCACATCCATGCTAACTGAAGTGTTCTTTACCAAAGAGATGGCAACGTAAGTGTCTATCAATGAATTAACTGATAAAGCAACACTGTAAAGGTAAATCCACACAAACAACGGTGTTTGTTTTGTTGCATTGTTATCCCAAAGGCAGCCTTCCTACAGGTTTAAATCCACCAGTCACTCCAGGCAAGACAGACAGATCATCTACTTCCTTGCCGCCTACAGCCTCTAGAATGTGTTGAACAGTGCCCACCTGCCTCCCATGGAGGAGCTGGTGGGTTTGAATTGAGTGCATAGCTTTGGCAGTGCAACTTCTTACCACTAGCCCATCAGAAGTTGTACGAGTCTTCAATTGTCTTGTTCAAATCAAGCAAGATGTACCCTTTATGTACAGTGGAAGGAATTTTTAAAAACGACAGTCTGGCTTAGATCAAAAATAAGGATCTGAAGTAGTTGGACAGGCTTTGGGTTAGATTTGGGTTATGATGTTGTTTATTCATGTCTTAGGGTTGGCTGCGTTGTTTTACTAATTTACTAGTATTTTAAATTGTGGAGAAGTTTAGTTTTGACAGAACAGTCTTGCCTATGATTGTCATTATGTGTCATCCAGGGGAAACTGACTCATAGCTGACCTCCAGTGGATTTTCAAAGACTATAAATTAGATAGGAGAATAATTCCCACCTTTCTCCCACAAAAACAGCTGGTGGATTCAAACCATGTGCCTTCGGGTTGTCAGTCCAACTCCTTACCACTAAGCCACCAGAGCTCCTTTCTGTCCATGGATGCTACCCAAAATCAATGTGGCCTAAGACTTGGGAATCAGAAGGGATCATGAAAATGATCACTCAATCTCCATCTTCTAGTACTTATAGTAAGGAATTTTTTTCCCCTTTAAACCATTCTAGATAGAAAAAGGAAGAGAGACACAGGGACTTTGTTGAGGGCATTGTTGAGAGACTTTAAATGGACACGCAATAAATCATCTTGGCTTGCCTGACTACTTGATTCAAAGTTCTTTAAGATCATTCGTAGAGCTTTCCAACACTTCCACAAATGTGGACAGTTTCAGCAGTCAGAAGTACAGAGACTGAGAAAAGGAAAAAGGAGGGAGAAAGGTAGGAGAAAGAGAAAAAGGAGGGGTCGGAGAGGAGGAAGAAAGCAGTTTTTCTGTCTCTCTGTCTGTCTGTCTGTCTCTCTCTCTCTCTCTCTCTCTCTCTCCCTTTTCCTTCCCCCTTTTGTGACTGAAGAGCCAGCCATCAAGATGTTTTCAACTCACATGTCCACTATCTGACAGATCCTACAGTACCTCACGATGGCTGTTGTACTTGCACCCACTGCTGCAGCCACTGCTTCAATCCATCTCCTTGAGGGGCTTCCTCTTTTTCCTTGCCTCTCTACCGGTGTGGTGTCCTTTTCTGGGGACTGGCCCTTCCTCATGGCATGAATACAGTATAGGAAGGGAAGTCTCGTCACCTTTGCATCTAAGGAGCACTCTCGTTGTACTTCCTCTAAGACAGATTGTTTGTTCTTCGGACAAAACAGTCCATGGGAGAGTCAATATTCTTCAGCACCACAATCAAAGGCGTCAGTTCTTCTGTGGTCTTCCTTATTTACTGTCCGGCTTTCACCTGCTTATGAGGTGATTAGAAACACTTGGATCAGATGTACCATTTGACAGAGATGCAAAGACTTCTAAAAAAAGGCGACTATTATATAAATAGACATAGGTAGATCTGCACACACATAAGTATTTATGTGTAAACATACACACATGTTTGCGTGTATTGCATACCACGTGGTCGGGACCACTCATAGCTGAATCTCCAGTGGTTTTTCAGAGACAGTAAATTACACAGATTGCCCATCTTTCTCCCGCGAAGCACCTGGTGGATTTGAACCATGTACCTTTGTGTTGGCAGTGTAATTCCTTCCCACTAAGCCACCAAAGCCTATCCTAGTGGCCCAGTAGCAAGAAGCTGCACTGCGATCCTGATATGTATAATTACAATTGTTGTTGTGTATTACAGAATTGGGATTGACTCATAGCTGACCCTCTGGTGTGTTTTCAGAGGAAACTGCCCATCCTTCTCCCAAGGAGAAACTGGTGTCCTCAAACTGTGTGCCTTCAGGATTGCAGTACAGCTTTTTACCACTAGGCCACCAGACAGATAGATAAAGATATATAGATATGGATGGATGGATGGATGGGTGCATGGATGGATGGATGGAGATAGATACAGATAGATATTCCAAAAGCCTAAACAAATTGTGAAAGAGTAGTAAACATATGTGCTGTTTCAAAAATTCAGCTATGAATAAGTCTCTCACACAAAAAAAGGAGTAAATAAATACAGAAAAGCAGAAGGAAATGAGTCTACATTTGGAATGGGCAACTCCTTGGTGTGGTCAGAAGATTAAGGCAAAGGTAGGGTTACTTCTAAACCCAGAGAAAGGCTTAGAATTATAGAATTATACTCCACAAAGACATCAGAGCACAGCTGTTACACATTCAGATTTGAAACACATTACTGCTTTGGGATTTGCTTTTATTGGGCTTTGTAAATTGCTAAAACCAGGACTAGTTTCCATTCGCCTTGACCGTGATGTTCTTCGCTGGCTAGCACACACACCGGTTAAAGTGGTGCTGACTAGCCACTTTGGACCGCAGGGCAGTCCAACTTCTGAAAGCTGATAAAAGCAGTCAGGGCTCATTGGCTCTGAATACAGTGCCGTGATGCTGATTGTAAGCTCACTAAAAAGGCAAGTTTCTTTGCTAAGTTCTTCCATGAGTCCTGAGTCCCTGACTGTTAGGGGGATTGTGAGAATTGTCATTAAGAGCTATGTTGACTCCGACTCACACAATCCTACGGAGACAGTGACTGTGTCTTCCTTCTAACTTCTCTTGATGTTTTCTGCATCATTAAGTATCTTTTCCACAAAATCATCAGTAACTAGAGGCTCTTGAATTTGTTCTTCAGTTCTTTCAACTTGAGAACTGCTCAGTGTGTTATTCTCTCATGCTTTTCTAACTCCAGGTCTTTTCACATTTCACCTTAAGATTTCACTCTATCTTCCAAGCCCTTCGAAATCTTCTGTCCATCTCTCTTATTTCATCATTTCTTTCTTTTACTCTGTTGTTGCTGTTGTTGTGTGCTGTCGAGT
>NW_006399774.1:13615157-13618355 GCF_000299155.1 Elephantulus edwardii
TCAATTGGTATACCATCTATTCCTGGGGCCTTATTTTTTGCTATTTCCTTCAAAGCAGCCTGAACTTCTTGTTTCATCACCACAGGCTCTTGCTCATATGTTGTTTCATGAAATTCTTCTGTGTCTGCCAATTCTCTTCAATACAGTGATTCAGTATATTCTTTCCATCTTCTTTTAATACTTCCTGGATCATTTAATACTCTTCATAAAGCATCCTTGATTATAGTAACTTGAGGTTTGAATTTGTTCTTCAGTTCCTTTAACTTAAGAAATGCTGAGCGAGTTTGGTCCTTTTGATTTTCTGACTCCAAATCCTTGCACATTTAATTGTAATATTTTACTTTGTCATCCCGTGCTGCCTTTTGAAATCTTCTATTCAATTCTTTAGTATCTTGAATTCTTTCTTCGGCTTTGGCTTCTCTGTGCTTCAGTGCAATTTTCAGAGTGTCTTCTGACATCCATTTTGGTCTTCTCTTCCTCTTCTGTCTTTGCAATGACCATTTGCACTCTTCCTGGATGATACCCTTGATATCCTCCCACAACTCGTCCGGTCTTTGCTTATTAGTGTTCAAGGCCTCAAACCTGTTTCTGAGTTGAAAATCAGGTTCTGAAAATCAGGTGATATAGACTCAAAGTCATATTTTGGCTTCCATGGATTTGTTTTAATTTTCCTCAACTTCAGCTTGAACTTGCATATGAGTAGCTGGTGGTCTGTTCCACAATCAGCTCCTGGCCTAGTTTTCATAGCTGATATTGAGCTTCTCCAGCGATTCTTTCCGCAGATGTAATCGATCTGATTCCTATGCATACCATCAGATGAAATATTCAAGAGCAAGTTTCAGAGTCTCTTCTAACATCCATTCTGGTATTTTCTTTCTGTCTTGTCTTTTGATGACCTTTTGTTTTCTCATGGATAATATCCTTTCTGTCACAATCTTAACACGTTATCAGGAAGGGCCAGTCCCTGGAAAAGGATGTCATGCTTGGAAAACAAAAGCATGGACGACTCTCAAAAAGATGGATTGATACTATGACCTCAACAATGGGCTCAAAAACAGTAGAAATTGAAAGGATGGTGCAGGATTGGATTGAATTCCAGTGTATTGTACGGAGGGTCACTATAAACCCAAATCTACTTAAATGCACCTAACAACAACTAATTAACCAAGCATGATCTCCCTCTCCAGAGATTTGTCAATCCTGACATGTCCAAAGTTGTTGTTGTTATGTGCTGTCGAGTCGCTTGCCACTCATAGCAACCCTATGTACAACAGCTCTAAACTCTGCTCTGTCCTGTGCCAATCACACTATCTCCGATACACCCATCCTGATTACCCCAGTCACCGAATCAACCCATCCCACAGAGGGCCTTCCCCTCCTGCGCTGTCCCTCCACCCTCCCAAGCATGATGTCCCTCTCCAAGGACCAGTCCCTCCTTACAACATGACCAAAGTATGTTAGATGAAGCCTCAGAATCCTTGCCTCCAAGGAGCAGCCCGGTTTAACCCTCTCCAGGATGAATCTGTTTGTTTTCTTAGCAGTCCATGGCACTCTCAGCACTCTTCTTCAACACCAAAGCTCAAAAGCATCATCAATTCTCCTTCTGTCCTCCCTGGTCATTGTCCAGCTCTCCAATGCATAACAAGTGATCTATATACATCCAAAATATGTAAGATAAAATCTCACCATCATCACCTGCAAGGAGTAGTCATTGGTCTTTGATATATAATCTATATGTTCTTTGAGGATATAATCTATATTATTTGCTTACACAATTCAAAAACAGCAATTCTTCTTTATTCACTGTCCAACTTTTCACATGCATATGAGCCAATTGAGAATACCGTGGGTTGGATCAGGTACACCTTACTCCTCAAAGTTACATCCTCGCTCTTTAGTATTTAAAAGAAATTTACCCAGTGCAATTTGTCATTTGCTTCCTTTTTTGTATATAAATTTTTATTTTATACTGATTTACTTACAAAGTTTATATACATGGCTTTTGACCTTTTCCCCCTTTCCTTTACTCATCCCTCCCTCCACCCATAAAATTATGCATCTCTATTATTAAGACCCCCTCCCCTCCCACCCTCACCCATCTGACTGTTTCCATGGGTGTTGATTGTGTATCCAGTTAAAATTAAATTCTTAACAATCTCAGTCTCTTCTCAGTTAATCAGAATGTTTCTTCTTGTTATAATTGTGCAGATTTTGGGCAGGTGGGGATTTTTTAGGTTGAATTGTAATCCTTATTGAAGTTAAAACTAATCCATCGATAAGACCAGAAGATTAACAGTAACACCAGAGAGGTGCCCAGTCCTTAGAACCACCAACTATAAAAGGTGAGTCTGCACCCTCCGCCTCGGGACAAGGCTCACAAGTAGGAGATGAGAAAGATGAAGGAAAGTGGTAAATTGAGGGCGGGGGGAGGAAGTATGTTGCTACTTTATGGGGATTGCGATCAATGTCACAAAACAAAACATACGTGGATTGTTGAATGGAAAACTCATTTGCTCCATAAACTTTCACCCAAATAACAATGAAAAAAATGGTAATTGCTACTGAGACAATTCTAACATATCGCAGCCCCGTGTGTATCAGAGTAGATGTGGCTCCCTAGGATCTTTCAAGGCCTTTCTTCCAGAGGACCTCGAAGCAGACGTCCATGTTCACTCACAGCATTCCTTCCTCACCTCTGTCGGCAGCTGCTCCCACCGATAGGTTTACTCTGCAGTTAAGTTCTTCCTGGTGCTCCGTGTACACCCACCCTGCTAGCAATTTTCCCTCTGTGGTTTCCCGTTCCACTCTTCATGACTAATTAGAATAATTGGCACACTCTCTTTCAAGCATCAGTGGAATGTAGCTACGCCATCCTCAAGCCAGCCTCCTGATTATCTTACTCTTTCCATATGCTTGGTTTTTTCCAAACTCCAGGTCAAGATGGCAGCACCCCTCTCAGCTTTCTCCAACATTTGATTTTGGGAAATGAAACTTTAAAAAGAATGTCTGAATAGATCCTTAGAGCCGGCAGAGGAAACAGAAGCATGAAGCTGCCTCTGCTGTTCAGCATGGCTTTGTTACCAACTCCCAAAGTGGCTTCGGACTTTCTAGCATTTGATCACATCACTGACTCATGTTCTGTAAAAACTGCTTTACTCGGCTTTCGGCTCAGAGGAGGCCTTGGTGCAACTTTCTTCG
>NW_006399774.1:13618943-13625501 GCF_000299155.1 Elephantulus edwardii
ATTATTTGTTAACAAAAAAAACCCAACAAAAAAAAAAACTACTTTACTCATAATAGCCTGTTCTTCCTCCCACCCTCTTCCTTTCTCTCTGAATGTTGCCCTCAAAGTCTTTGAGAACAAAAAAAAAAAAGAAAAAGAAAAAGAAAAAAATTTTTAAAAAAAAGTCTTTGAAAACAAAGCATTTGATTGCACCATTGTTCACAGATGATTTCTTTACCCGGTCTTTCTCGAAAACTCTCCTCTGATTGCTTTCAGATGTTTTCTCTTCTTCATCAACATAGGTAATGTGTGTTTTGTTTTTTTCATTCTGGCTGTAAATCTTGACAGGTAGTAAGAAGTTGCATCGTCAAAAGCAGACAGTTCCAATGCACCAGCTGCTCCTCAGAAGAAAGATAGGCAATCTCCTTCAGGGTGATTTACAGGCTCTGAAAACCCTCTGCAGGCCCAGCTGGGAGTCGGCTCTGACTCGACAACAACGAGTTTTCTGAGCTGTTGAGCTGAGTTAAATATTGATCTGCTAAACAAAAAGTCAGAAGTTCAAACCCACCAGCCACCCTGCAGGAAGACGAGAGCAGCCAGCTTCTGTAAAGAGCACAGTCTGGAAAGCCCTGCATTCTGCTCTGTCCTCCAGGGTCTCCATGAGGTGCCATCAACTCAGTGGCAGTGGGGAGTTATTCGCCATATAATTTGACCCTAAATTGATTTGTTTGTTGTTGTTGATCCTTTGACTTGTGGATGATCTTCATAGACCATCTGTTTTCACCTCTCTGGGCATCTCTTGCTCATTCTGCTCCTTTTATAACTCAGAAATAATACATTTTAGGATCCAACCTATGGCTTCATTAACATAACAAAAGAAAACCCCTATTGTAAAACAAGACCGCAAGTACAAAGAACAGAAATTCAATGCATATTGGCGGTAGGAGCACAGTGCAGTTCCTAACAGATGGGAAATGGTCCCAACTGCTTCTTCAGCAGAGTCTCCTCCAATCCTCAGATTTTCAGTCCCACCTGAGTCTTCTGAGGTCCCAGCCCCTTGGGGGATCCAGTTGCACAGAACAGCCTCCTACTGGGCTTTGTAGCCAGCTGTTCTGTTAAATCGTGTCCACCCTCCATGTTTTCTGGATTCTAGGATATATGAGGGTCATCTCCACTCCTGTTTTCTGCACCATTTATCATTTAAGGCTTAAAAAAAATCATGGTTCTAAAAGGGATCATCACTCTCTCTAAAGGAACGATAGAGTGATAAGGGGCAGGGAAGCAGGAATATTGGAAAGAATCAGAACCCAAATATTGACACATGCCAAAAAATAGAATGTCACTATTGCACTCCTGTCACTAATGAACAACTTGTGAATTTTTGGTAGATGCCATCAGGTCACTTCCAACTCACAGTGACCCCAATTATGTACAACAGGACAAAACACCAGCTAGTCCTGGGCGGTATATGAGTTCATTGTTTGAGTCACTGTGTCAACCCAGGATACTGAGTGTCTTCCTACTCTCACTGACCCTCTGCTTTAAAGCATGATGTCCTTCTGCAGGGATTGTTGTTGTTGTGTGTCACTGAGTTGGATCCAGCCGATGGCTGATGCCCCAGCAGGGTTTCAGAGGCAGTAAAGCACATGGGAGAAAAAATGCACGTGTTTCTCCCATGGACCAGCTAGCGGATTTGAACTGCATACCTTTGGATTGGCAGCACAAATCCTTATCACTAAACCAACCTCCAGAGCTCCTGTCTCCAGGGACTGGCCCTCTTAATTATATGTCCAGAGTACACAAGACAAAGTCATATCAACTTTGCTTCTAAGGAACATTCTGACTGTACTTCTTCCAAGACATTGGTTCATTCTTCTGGCAGCCTGTGATATATCCTGTACTCTTCACCAAAACAAGAACTCAAAGTAAACCAAAGAAAATCCTTCTTTGGTCTCTCATATTCATTGCATGGCTTTTAGAAACATGTGAGGCAAACAATTTGTATAGAAATTCTCAATTAAGAACCTAATTTAGTGTGTAAGCATCACCAACAACATAATTCCAAATATTTTCGATTCCTCCATGATTGCTTGCATGCAAATTATAAAATCAGAGACAAACATATGGGGTTTGTGCTCTCTCGAGTTTATCAAGAAGTCAGTGTTGTAAAACGGGACTGACATCAGCATTGAGGGAAGACAGAGAAGGAGGGGAGGAATGATGTATACTGCATTGAAACAGATGAGGGAGAGAACTGTTTAAAAGGGACATATGAATGGGTATTCTTGTCATTACAGAAGTCCAGAGTGAAAGCTGCATAGTGGAGTGGACTGGGGGGAGGGACTGCATAACAATGAAAAAGGTTTTCTTTTTCTTTTCAAGGAGAAGAGTGAATTGGGGGGAGGGGGTGGGCAGGGAGAAAAATGCAACAATGAATGACTGGAAACCCTAAGTCTCTGTAAATTTTCATTAAAATTAATTTTAAAAAAATAAATAAACCACACACACACAAAAAGTCAGTGTTACTAGATCATGAACATAAAGTTTTCGCTCAAGGACAAGGCCAGTGTCTGCTCATCTGTGATGCCATCCACAATCTCCTTTCCATCACTTACCACCCTATAAGCTCACACATCTTCTCTAGTGCTTCTGTAGCACTTTGCACAGGTCTCTATTCTACTTCTACCACATCATGATCATGTAAGCCCCTACAACATGGTCCATGCTACTCCGTCAGGCTTGTAGTCTTACCTCTGTGTGTTGTCTTGGGAAGTCCTTCTCATTGCTCTGAACAATTACTGTTGTTATTGCTGCTGTGAGGTGCCATCAAGTTGAGTCCAACCCATAGCGACCTCTATGAACAACAGGTCTGAACCATGTCCCATCCTGTGCCATCTTCAGACCTCCTAACACACAAGAGCCCATTGCAGCAATCGATTCACCTAATTGAAGGTCTTCCTCTCTTTTGCCGACTCTCCACCTTTCCAGGCATCATGTCCCTCTCCAAGGAATAGCTCCTCCTATCAACAAAGTATGTGAGGTGAGGCTTTTATCATCTTTGCCTCCAAAGAGCACTCTTGCTCCACCTTTTCCAAGACATATGTCTGTTCTTTTAGCCGTCCATCAGATATGAAGTACTCTTCTCCAACACCACAACTCAAAGGCATCAATTCTTCCTCTGTCACCCTTATTCATTATCCAGCTCTCAGCTGCTAGTAAGTGACTGAAAAGACCATGACCTGAATCAGTTTCACCTTAGTCCTCAAACTGACATCACTACTCAATAATTGTGAAAGGTCCCTAACTACAGACTTTCCCAGTGCAATGCATCTCCTGATTTCCTCACTGCTAGCACCAGGGGTGTTGTTTGTGGATCCAAGTAAGTTGTCGACAGTTTAAATCTTTTCTCCATCATGATGTTGCCAATCAGTCCAATGATAAGAATTTTTGGTTTTTTACATTGAGATGCAATCCATATTGAAGGCTATATTCTTTGATCTTTTGCAACAAGTACTTCAAGTTCTCCTAATATTCAGCAAGCAAGGTTGTGTCATCTGCCTAACACAGGTTATTGATGAGTCTTCCTCTGATCTTAATGTTACATTCTTCTTATAGAGTGCAGCTTCTCAAATAACTTGCTCAGCATACAGACTGAAGAAGTATGGAGAGATAATACAACCCTGATGCGTTTCCTTCTTAATTTTAAACCATGCAGTGTTCCTTTGCTCTGTTCATACAACAGCCTCTTGGTCCAGATATAGGTTTTTACGTGACCACAATTAAGTACTCTGGGATTCCCACTCTTTTCAATGTCAGCCACAATTCGTTATGATCCACACAGTCAAATGATATTGCATGGTCAATAATGCATAAATAAACATTCTTATTGTAATCTTTTCTTTCAGCCAGGATCTATCTAACATCAGCAATGATATATCCCTAGTGCCACGGCCTCTTCTAAATTCTGCTTTTTTAAATCCTGGCAGTTCTCTATCATTGTACTGTTCTAGCCATCTTTGAATTATTTTCAGCAGTATTTTACTTATATGTGATATTAATGATATTGTTTGATAGTTTGCACATTCTTTTGGATCACATGTCTTGGGAATGGGAACAAATATAGATCTCCTCCAATCTGTTGGTTAGACAGCTGTCTTTCAAATTTCCTGGCATAGATTGGTGAGTGTATCCAGGGCTGAAACAAGTCAGTTGGTATCTCATTGATTCCTAGAGCCTTATTTTTTGCCAATGTCTCAGTGCAGCTTCCACTTCCTCCTTCATTACCATTGGTTCCTGCTTATATTGTACTCCCTAAAATTGTTGAGTGGCAGTCCAATTTTTTTTTGGTACCATGATACTGTGTATTCCCTCAATCTTCTTTTGATATTTCCTGGGTCATTCAGCATATTACCCATGTTGTTTTAGTTGTTATGTGCTGTCGAATTGCCTGCAACTCATAGCAACACTTTGAGTCCTAAACCCTGCTCTATCCTGTGCCAATCTTATAGTTCCTGACACATCTACCCCCATTACCCCAGTCACTGATTCAATCCATCTCATCCAGAGTCTTCCTCTCCTGCACTGTCCCTCCAACCTCCTAAGCATGATGGCCCTTTCCAAGGACTGGTCCCTCCTTGCAACATGCCAAAGCGTGTAAGACAAAGCTTCAGAATCCTTGCCTCCATGGAGAAGCCTGGTTTCACCCTCTCAAGGATGAATCTGTTCATTCCCTTATCAGTCCATGGTATATTCAATACTCTTCTCCAGCACCACAGCTCAAAGGCATCAATTCTCCTTCTATCATCCCTGGTCATTGTCCCGCTCTCTGATATAACCCAAAGCATCTTTCAATATCATGACTCAAGACTTAAATTTGTTTTTCAGTTCTCTCAGCATGAGAAATGCTGAGCAGGTTCAGCTCTTTTTATACTCCCATTCCAGCTCTCTGCACATGCCATTAGAATGTTTTGTTTTCTCTTCTTGAGCTGCCCTTTAAAATCTCCTGTTCAGCTCTATTATTCAGCATGTCTCCCACTGTTTTGGCTCCTTGACACTCTAGTTTCCAGAGTCTCTTCTGCTATCCATTTTGGTTTATTTTTTCTCCTCTGTAATGACCTTTCACTCCCTTCATGGATGATATAACATTCCACAACTTACCTAGTCTTTGATCATTGTTGTTCAGTTGCTTCAAATCTATTTTTTTCTTTTTTTTTTCCTTGTTGTGTACTATTGAATCTGATCCAACCAGCACCGGAGCAGATTTTTCCTCTGTCTCCAGTGGAGCATCAGCTGGATTTGAACCGCGCGCCTTTGGGATTGCAGTGCAGCTTCTTGCTAGTAGGCCACCAGAGCTCCCTTCAAATCTATTCTTAAGATGATTTTGAAATTCACATGCAATAGATTCAAAGTCATATTTTGGTTTTCATGAACTTATTTTCCTTTCTTCCTAGGAGGCAAGGCCTGCTGTGCTCGAAGTCCACCTCCACTACTGGATTATGACTATCTCCTCCTGTGTGTTTCCTGGTTCAAGGCAAGTGCTCAGAAAATAATGTCTAAGGGGAGCTCTGGTGGCCTAGTGGCAAGGAGCTGCAACTACAATCCCAGAGGTGCACGGTTCAAATCCACCAGATGCTCTGCCGGGGAAGGACGGACAATCTCCTCCTGTACCAGTCAGATCTGATTTGACGGTACACACACACAAAAATAATAAAAAAAGAAAGAAAATAATGTCTATTGTTATTATTATCATCATCATCATTATCCTCCCTCCACAGCAAAATCATTCATACTTCATTAGTGTAGGATAGAAGCAACTACTTTCCAGGAAAGGAACCCCAAGAACAGTATAGGTCCCCCACAAAAATGTCCAGTTGCTTTTCTCTTCCTACTGCTGTGAGGGAGGATTCTCCACAAGAAGGAATGACACCGTGACTGTCACACGGGCTCAAGCTTCTCAGAGAAGGTGAGGAGGGTGCAGGAGAGCCCAAGGTTGACATCTGTTGTCGTCATGGTTACTGTGAATCACAGTCGACTCAGCCGCATCTAGCAACAATTGCTGGTAACTGTATTTGCCTTTAGCTTAGACTGTTGTTGCCATTGGTTGGTACCATCAAGCCAATTCGTGGTGACCTCTTGGGACAGAACAGGCTGGCTCCACAGAGCGTTCTTGGCTATAATCTCATGGAACAGAGCATCACTTCTTTTCTCCTGTAGATTCTCTACTGACTTCAAACCCTGTTCTTCCTGTTAGCAGCCTAAATTAGTCTTTTAACTAAAAATCTTACCATATTTTCTACATAAAATCCTTAGTATTCAGCAACTTCAATCTAGGGAAATTATTAGTTTGTCTAATTATTTTTATAATACTCTAGTGTGTGGAACTAGGACCATTAATTAATTGTCAAAAAGTCAATTTCCAGTTCTATCTCTCTGGAGACTAAGGTGCGTCTGATACAGGCTATGATCTTTGCAATCACTTGTTATGCATCAGAGAATTGGACAATGACCAAGGAGGATAGAAGGAGAATTGATGCCTTTGAGCTGTGGTGCTGGAGAAGAGTGTTGGGAATACCATGGACT
>NW_006399774.1:13626006-13640490 GCF_000299155.1 Elephantulus edwardii
CACTATGAGTCGCAAGCAACTCAACAGCACATAACAACAACAACAACAACATCTTGAAGTACAATGTTGTGAGTGATAGGATATTACCCATATGCATACAAGGAAGATCTGTTAATATGACTATTACTCAAATATACACTCCTACAGCTGAAGCCAAAGAGGAGGAAATTAATAATTTTTACCAAATCTTGCAATCCGAAATTGGCTAAACATGCATTCAAGATGAGTTAATGATAACTGGTGACTAGAACGAAAACTGTGAAGAAGGAATAGTAGTCAAAAAGTATGGACTGTCACAAAAATGAGCCTGGAACTAGAATTATTGAATTTTTTATGTTAAAATTATTTATTCACGTAAATATCTTTAAAAAAAAAAACAACAGCTTTACACACGGACCTCACTTGACGGACTGCATGGGAATCAGATTTACTCCATCTGTGGAAGGAATCACTGGAGAAGCTCCACATCGGCCGCCAAAGCTAGGCCAGGGGTGGACTGTGAGTCAGACCACCAATTACTTACATGCAAGTGCAAATTGAAGCTGAACAGAATTAAAACAAGTCCACAAGAACCAAATATATCTTGAATCTAATTTCAAAATTATTACATCTGAATTTCAAAATCATCTTAATAATAGGTTTGAGGCATTGAAAACCAATGATCAAAGACCAGATGAGTTGTGGGATGTCATCATGGATATCATCCATGAAGAGCGTAAAAGGTCATTATAGAGAGGAGAAAGAAAAAACGAAAATGGATGTCAGAAGAGCTCTGAAAATTGCACTAGAGCATCAAAAAGGGAAAACATGCCAAAGTAAAAGAGCTGGACAGAAAACTTCAAAGGGCAGCTTGAGAAGAGAAAGCAAAGTATTAGAATGAAATGGACAGAGAGCTGGAATGGGAAAATTAAAAGGGAAGAATGCTCTCTGCATTTCTCAAGCTGAGAGGACTGAAAAACAAGCCTCTAGTAGCATTACTGAAAAATGCTGTGCGCAATTCACTGAATGGCCTAGGAAATATCAAAAGAAGATAGAAGAAATCCACAGAGGCACTATACCAAAAATAAAATTTCATGAAGCAGGATAAAAGCAGGAGCCAATAATAGTGAAGGACGAAATGGAAGCTGCGCTGAAGGCATTGGCAAAAAAATAAGTCCCCAGGAATCAGTGTAATTACCAATTGACTTGTTTCAGTTAACAGATGCAGCCCTGAATGCACTCACCAATCTATGCCAGGAAATTTGGAGGAGAGCTGTCTAGTCAATGGATTGGAAGAGATCCATATATGTTCCCAAGCCATGTGATCCAACAGAATGTGAAAACTATTGAAAAATATCATTAACATCATATGCAAGTTAAATACTGCTGAAGATCATTCAAAGATGGCTAGAACAGTACATTGAATTTCTAGCAGGATTTAGAAGAGGCCATGGCACCAAGGATATATCATTGCTGATGCCAGATACATCCTGGCTGAAAGTATGAAATACCAGGAGAATGCCTATGTATGCTTTATTGACTATACAAAGGCATTTGACTGTGTGGGTTATAAGAGGTTACGGCTAACACTGAGAAGAGTGGGAATTTCAAAGTACCTAATTGTGCTCATGCAAAACCTATACCTAGACCAAGAGGCTGTTGTAGAAACAGAGCAAGGGCATACTGTTGTTGTTGTTGTTATGTGCCGTCGAGTCATTTGCGACTCATAGAGACCCTATGTACAACAGCCCTAAACCGAAGTGTGTCAGGTTGCATGTATTCTCTCCACGTGCCTATTCAGTCTGTATGCTAGCAAATTATACAAGAAGCTGGTCTCTATGAAGAAGAAGGCAGCATCAGGATCAAGAGAGACTCATCAATAACCAATGATGCAGACAGCACAACTCTGTTTACTGAGTCAGGAGGACTTCAAGCACTTGTTGCATAAAATCAAAGAATAACACCTTCAGTATAGATTGCATCACAATGCCAAGAAAACAAAAACTCTTAACCACTGGACCAATCATGATAGAGGGAGAAAATACTTAAATTGTCAACAACTTCATCTTTCTTGGATCCACAATCAATATCCTTTTTACCAGTAGTCAGGAAATCAGAAAATGTGTTATTTCATTCTAAAAAGTCTGCAATCAAGGATGCCTTCAAATTATTGAGGAGCAATGATCTCAGTTTGAAGACCTAAGTTGTGCCTGATTCAGGTCATGGTCTTTTCAGTCACTTGCTATGCATCTCAGATCTGGACAATGAATAAGGATGGCAGCAGAAGAATCAATGCTGTCAGTTGTGGTGTTGGAGAAGAGTGCGGAATATCCCACAGACTGCCAAAAGAGCAAACAGATGTCTTACACGAAGTGCAAACTTAGTGCTCCTTGAAAGCAAAGAGGGTGGAGCTTCATCTCACATACTTTGAGCATTGAGAAAAGCTGCTAAGAGAGGCTATTCCTTGGAAAGGACATCATGCTTGGAAAGGTGGAGGGTCAGCAAAAGAGAGGAAGACCCTCAATGAGATAGATTGACATGGTGACTGCAGCAATGGGCTCAAGTGTGTCAGAGATGATGAGATGGCACAGGAGAGTGTTCAGTTACGTTGTTCACAGGGTCACTGTGAGTTATACTGGTTTCAATGGCACCTAACAACAGAAATACAGGAAATGAGAGCAGGACAAGATGACAAGTAAGAAAGCCGTGACACAATGACTCTGCTTCCCCACATCCGTATCTTCTTTTCCTCCTGGGAATTCTCACGGACACTTGCCTCCATTCTCAGCACCCCACCTCTCTGATGATGAGAAAGAGCATGCTTTGTTCTCCGTGGGACACTGTGGCCGTGTACTGGCATATCAGTGTCTGTCCCTGAGTGTCACTCCGGCCATGCATCCACAGCTCAACCCGCTTAATGCTTGTCTGGCTGTCTATCCTGTCATGCTGACAATGTGCTTATTATTCAGCCTGTCTGTCCACTCGTGTCACTGTGGTCATGCACTCACTTCTCGGCCCACCTGTCCCTGCATGTGGCCAAGCCCATTGACTTACTCCTCAGACCATCAGTCCCTACAGGTTGCTGTGGCCTCAAGCTTAGGTGTCAGCCCGTCTGTCCGTGCACATCTACAGCTATATACTTACTGCTGGACCCTGTCTGTCCATGTATGTCCCTGTGGCCATGCACCCACTGCCCAACCCGTCTGTCCACACATGCCGGTGGCTGCATGTCCACTGTGCGGCCCTGTCAACCTGAACCTAAGGGTACAGTGACAGGCTTGGGTGTCATGTGTGACCGAGGAGGCCTGAGGAATAGAGTTTTCATCCACACAGCAGAACTAAACAGCCTACACACACACACACACACACACACACACACACACTCCAATATCTTCCATCTGTAGAAAACATTTAGAGACAGTTTTGACAGTCTCTGCTATCAAGCATACTAGCCTCATGTGAAAATTATGTCATTTTCCCTCATTACAGAGCAAAGTCCACCCTCATTTTAGCTGAAAGCCGGAGCTGTCTCCCTAGTGAGGCTGGAGGCTGGTGCCAGCTTACATACGCTGCCTCCAGCCGTTGCTGTGACTCTCAGTGAGGGTGGGAGTCTTGAGGCCCGCAGCCCTAACCTTGTCCAGGCCTCTGAGTGACCCCGAAGTGGAACAGCCCCAGGGAGCACGCTGCTCTTAGGAGACGCCAACAACACTTCAGCCAGCATCGATTTTACATCCAATTCCAGATGCCCATTTGCCCCATCACCTCCAGGCTGTCAGCCTTTAAACGTTTGTTTGACAGCTTTACACTGAGGGTGAGGACGCTATACATCTACCCACGAAGGCACTTCCATGAGCTGGTTCATGACCAACTCGTTTCCACCCATCAAAGCGGAGTCGCTGTTCTGCAGGGAAAAGGCCAACTCCCCATCTTCCTGCAGGTCTTCCTCTCTGTTTCGTTGTCTTTCAGAACGTCCAGGGTTGGATCCTTTCAGAAGGCAAACGAGAGTGTTTAGCACGAACTCCCAGTAGAGAGGACAATGCTGGGCTTTCTCAGTCAGCCTGGATTGCTGGTTTTCAGCTCATAGCTTTAGTGTTTACACATCACCAAGGTGATCTTTGCTCTTCATCCAAGACCTTTCCTACCTGGGAATAGGGCCAGTTCTGGCGTGTTTCCAGGTACAGTGCTCCCTCCATGGGAGCACTGGTGGCTTAGTGGTAAGGAATTGAACTGCCAACCCAAAGGTATGCAGTTCGAATCCACCACCTGCTTTGTGGGGAAAATCTTCATGGGCAATCTCCTCCCACACAATTAACTGCCTTTGAAAACTTGCTAAGGGTCAGTTTTGACTCGGCAGTAGACAATCGCAACAATGACAAAGGCCCTCAATGACTGTATGATGTGATTCTGACTCATTCTGGTGATGGACTTGTGTTCTTGGCAACACTCATGTGTTCTCAAACGTGAAGGACTGAAGAACTCCGAGCTGTTTCTGTGAAGTTCGTCTAACACTCTCAAGCCTTTCTGTATGAGAAGTGCTTCAGCACTTCAGCTCTCTAGAACATTCTCAGCTTCATCCTTACATTTGCACCTCGGTTCTCACATAGGCTGGAGGTGGAGATTAACTGACAGTGAACCAAGGGTCCGATCCCTCTGCACGTCCACAGACACGGTCCACTCCCACTCAGAGCGTGGGTGTGGTTGGCACTGGCATTTTGTTCCTGGCATGCAAAGACTCAGCTGCATACGGTATTCATTTCAGCCTCCAGCACAAGTTCTATCCAATCCAGCCTATCTTATTTGCTGATTTGAACACAAAACGTGGAGCATTTCTTCCTTACCTCTTAATCAGGTTGAGTTAACTCCCTGTCTATGTGCTTTTCTCAGTGTCATTCTTTAGCTAGACTTCTGACATTGACCGTTGAAGGAACCCATCAAAGCCCATGCTAGAGAGGGGAAGAGCTCTAGCCTGAAATCCCAAGGCTCCTTAGAGTGTGTGTGTGTGTGTGTGTGTGTGTGTGTGTGTGTGTGTGTGTGTTTAATTTATTATTAATTTCAATGAAAACTTACAGAGACTTTTAATTTCCATTCATTCCTTGTTGCACTTTTCTCCCCTCCCAACCCTTCCCCATAGTACACTACCCTCTTGGAAAAGTAAAAGAAAAATTCTTTCATTGTTTTACAAACCCTTCCCTCAGGTCCACTCCACTGTGCAGCCTTTGCTCTGGATTCCTGTCATGACAAAAATACCTAATCACATATCCCTTTTAAACAGTTTTCTCCCTCATGTTTCAGTGCAGTATACATTATTGATCCCATCTTTCTCAGTCTCCCCTCAACCCTGATGTCAGTCCTATTTCACAACAGTGGTATCATGCAGTATTTGTCCTTTTGTGACTGAGATACCTCACTCAGCATAATGTCCTCCAGGGTCACCCATTTTGAATATTATTTCATGAGTTCCTTGTTTTTCCATGCAGCATAGTATTCCATTGTGTGAATATAGCACAGCTTCCTTATCCATTCGTTTGTTGATGGGAAGGCTCCTTATTAAATCCATGTTTTTGCTGATCTTGGGCAGCTTCCACCTCCTGACAGGGAGACTCTGCCTTCTTCTGCCTCCAGTCTTCCTACCTAAGAAGTCATTAGTCCCTCCTTCCAAGCCCTTCTAGGAAAAACCTCTCACCCTGCCCTCTGGTTCTGCCACTGTAGTGACTGCATTCCTGTCTCTAAAAGCCATCACGTGAGGCAGGTTCTCAGCACCTCTGCCAGGCTTGACGTGTCCACGTCCTGGACTGGATTTGAACTATTGGTCAAGAGGAGCATTCACATCACCCCGATCTCTTCTTATTTCCCTCCTCTCCGTAGAGGACACATGCTTGGCTCTGCCCACGGCATTGATGTGAAGTATGATTTGAAGGATTGGTGCTGGCTGTAGGGATAGACACCAAGCGAGTCTAAGCAAGCAAGTGTAATACTGCCTTTTTTCCAGAAATTGATTTAAAGATATATTCCTAAGCCAGTTGGAGTGTGAGAAGCAGACACATGATTCAACTAAAAGCAATGCAATACAGAAAGGTTGTGTTTCTGGATTTCTCTTCAGACAACAGTTACCATTGAGTCAACTCCAACTCAATGAGAACCCTCTGTATGTCCAAGCAGAACCGTGCACCACAAGATTTCCCCTGGCTTTTGGAAGTTGATCACTGCATTTTCCTTCCAGGGTGCCTCAAGGTAGACTCAAACTTCCAGCCTTTCCTATAACATTCTAGAACTTGACCATTTAGACTACCCAGTCACTCCACAAAGGAGGAAATGGATGTGGTGTCCCATTCTTATGATTTTTGACTCATTCCGGTGATGAGTTTATGCCCTTAGAACACATTAGTGACACACAGAAATCTGGATATGAACATAGTACCAGCTTACCCATGACCATGTTGAAAATTAGTCTTTGGATAAAGCTAATGTTATGGCTGTCACAGAAGGCAGACAGAAAAACCCTAGATGCCTGAAGACTGTCCTGAGCCACTGCATCCATTAACCCTGAAGCCCACATCATTAGGATTCTGTTACCTCCTCAGAGCTAACCCTGTTGGGGTTGGAGTTCTGGTCTGAAATATTCTAACTGATGTTTGTACCTGGCTTCAGCCTTAGAGTGACATGCTTCTTGCTAGATGTTTAACTGATGTGTTTGTCGATTGTTGTTGTCATTTACTGTTCAGTTGGCTCCAACTCACAGTGGCTTTATGGGATAAAATATTGCCCAGGCCCATTCCCTCTTCCTGTTTGTCTACATATCACATAAGCACCTTGGCAAATGTGAAATACAAACAGAAATTTCTCAGATGTGATTTTTAAGTTTATATCAGTGTGTTCTACAAATTATTGACACGTTAGTGGTATGACTAATAGGTATAAATGCAAGTATACACACAAGTACTGGTTAGGGGGTGAGGCCATATGTGAAAAAAATAATGACACTTGATCTAAATTACTTAAAGCTATGGATTGAATTGTGTGTCTCCTCAAAATGTGCCGTAAATTCCTAAGCCCTACATGTCAGGTCATTTGAGAATATTATTTTCTTTGTTGGGTTAACGCGACCATTTACTGTGAGTGTGTCTTAAACCAGTCATTTCTGAGATGTTAAAAAAAAGCAGATTAGACGTACAAAAGCAGCACAGATGGAGAAGACAGATGCTACATCACGCAAAGATCTTCAGAGACTCAAGGACAGAGCTGAAAAGAGACAAGGACCTTCCTTGAAGGCCAAGGGCAAGGCCGCTCCCCCCTACCTGGCACCCTGACTGTAGACGTCTGGTCTCCTTACCTGTGAGCATGGCAGAGACACTGAGTACAATACAATGCAGGATGGGGCAGGGTTTGTTCTTGTCTGTTGTTCGCAAGGTCACTATAAGTCATAATCATCTCAACGGCACCTAAAAACAGCAACAACAAACTGTGGGAAAATTCATTTCTGTTAAACTCTCTCATAGTATTTCAGTTATAGGAGATGACTAAGAAAGGCACCTTCCTCCTTCTTATGACAGTAAAACTTGAGGTTTTAGGATAAAACTTACTCTTCGCCATCAAGACAACTCTTGTTAACATACACCTTGAAGGACAGAGTCGAACCACGCCATAGGATACCCCAGGCTGCATATCTTTACTGAAGCACACTTCCTCACCTTTCCCCCACAGAGGTAAAATTTGAGGATAGGATTTTGAAAGACTTTACTTACTATTAGGACCCTAACAAAAGTAGTAAAAATAGGGAGCCAAGCTTGTAGGTGATAAGTATGGCACTGAAGATAGCAGCATGGCCAACGTTCCACAATACTGGCTGTAGTACAGGGTCACTGGACCTACAGAATGCCAAACATCTGGTGGAGACGAAAAATAATCAAATTCATATAATTCCTATTGGGTGTCTCCAAATAGCCATGGATTTGGAATATGAAATCAAATTTTACATCTCGAATTTTCATTTCATGATCTAAATGTAATACAGTCTTACTCTTTCTCAAGGTCCAAATTACATTTCAATACCAAGTTTTGACGTTTATTTTGCTAATGAAGAGCTAGCCTGCTTTCCTTGTAAACCACTGGAATTACTCTATAAATAGAACTAAGAACTAAAACATGAAATTAAAGGTGGAATTCCTACATGTTCCCCCAATACACTCATCTAAATGCTGAGGTTCCCACACATTTTCAAGATATAGATTCCACACTAATTTCACAATGTGACTTTCAAACATAAATTCATTTCAAATGTTCTTAGTGGTGGTGGTGGTGGTTGTTATGCACCATTGAGTCTCCTGCAACTCATAGCAACCCTATGTACAACAGCCCTAAACCCTGCTCTGTCCTGTGCCAATCTCACTGTCTCCAACACACCTACCCCAACAACCCCAGTCACTAAATCAATCCAGCTCATAGAGGGTCTTCCTCTCCTGTGCTGTCCCTCCACCCTCCCAAGCATGACGTGCTTCTCCAAGGACTGGTCCCTCCTTGCAACATGTCCAAAGTCTGTCAGATGAAGCCTCAGAATCCTTGCCTCCAAGGAACAGCCTGGTTTAATCCTCTCTAGGATGAACCTGTTCATTTTCTTAGCAGTCCATGGTATATTCAATATTCTTCTCCAGCACCACAGCTCAAAGGCATCAATTCTCCTTAATCATTATTGTCCAGACCTCTGATGCAAATTGCAAAGACCATGGACTGTATCAGGCGCACCTTGGTCTCCAGAGTGACACCATTGCTCTTCATTACTTTGGAAAGGTGACCAAACAAAGTGTGGAAATTATCAAATAATATCATTGATATCATATGCAAGCAAGATTCTGCTGAAGATTATCAAAAAATGACTGGAACAACACATCAAAAGAGAACTACCAGAAGCGCAGGCTGGGTTTAGAAGGGGTCGTGGTACTAGAGATATTGTAGCTAATGTTAGATGGATCTTGGCTGAAAGCAGGGAATACCAAAGGAATGTCTATCTGTGTTTCATTGATTATGTAAAGGCATTTGACTGTGTGGATCATAACAAACTGTGACTGACTCTGAGAAGAATGGGTATCACAGAACACTTGATCATGCTAATGTGAAACCTATACTTGGACCAAGAGGCAGTCGTCAGAACAGAGCAAGGAAACACTGCATGGTTCAAAATTGGGAAGGGTGTACGCCGGGGATGTGTCCTATCTCCATTTTCAACCTGTATGCAGAATAGATTATCCGGGAGGCTGAACTGTATGAGAGAGTGTGGCATCAGGATTTGTGGAAGATTCATCAACAATCTGCATTATGCAGATGACACAACCCTGCTTGGTGAAACTGAGGAGGACCTGAAGTGCTTGCTGCACAAGGTCAAGGACTGCAGCCTTCAATATGGGTTGAGGCTCAATGTCAAGAAGACAAAGTTTTGTCACCACTGGGCCAATTGGCAGCATCAGGATGGATGGTGAAGAGACTGAGATTGTTCACAGCTTTAGTTTGCTTGGCTCCACAGTCAACACTCCAGCCAGGAAATTAAAAGACATATTGCAATGGGAAAAGTCTTAGCGGTTGGGGATCAAAAATTCAAATTTAAGGTACCTCAGTGCCTTGATAGTAGTCAAAGTATACTCTGTATTTTTGAGAAATAATAGAACATTTGGGGAATATTTGTGTAAATTCCCAAAAAAAGTAATTGGCATTTTAATTGTAGTCTGTTTCATGATAATTATAAAAGACAGAAGACATATAATTAACCTATTTGTTATAATCTACATTTACGTACATTAGTTTTGTACAAACTGTCTAATGAATAGTCTAAAGCATAATAAAAACCATCTCCAAACAAAACTTAAAATATTTGTCTTCAGTGAAAGATAAAAAGCAATAGTCTTGGCATTTACCCCAGACATGCACTCCCAAACTCATGTATTTATTTACTAGATCTGCACAGTACATCTAAGGAATTCCAAACTAATGTGAAAATTCTTGAAAGCAACCAGATTCAAACATTCTGCCTAATTCTCCTCAGAGATCTCTTTTAAAGATTATGTAGGCATCAAAATGTAAGGACCAACTTCTTGTAAACATCTGTATTTAAAGAATAACTCCTCTTTTAATGTACCTTTCCTTCCTTCTTCTCTTTCTATCTCACACACACACACACACACACACACACACACACACACACAAAAACCTCCTTTCTCGCAGGGATCTCTGGTGCTGCTCTGGTGAAGCCTTGGACTTCAAACCAAGGAAGAATGAAGGATGAAGGGATGAAGTGTTGTGCTTCTATAAAGAGTTTGGGAAATCCTATGAACCAAGTCTTCCTTATCCTGCATGGTCGATATAAGTTGAAATTGATTTAATGGCAGTGGGTCTCTCAGTATCTCTTAACTCCTCTGTCTCCCTCTCTCCCCTCTCCCTCTCTTACTCTCCCCTCTCTCTGCCCCCTACCTCTCCCCCTCCTCTTTCTTTTCCCCCCTCTTTCACTGCTTTCCCCTCCCCTCTCTTCCCCCTCTCTTACCCTCTCTCTCTTCTACAACATTATTGTAGAATGACTATGAGAATCCAATGGTGTGAGCATGGAAGCAGAGGGGTATAGATGGGGGATTAATCACAGGATCACACAATTTGGGGGGTGGGCAGGGTGAGGAAATGGGAATAATCTGCTGTTGAAAAACAGTGTACTCAAACTTCATAAATAAACCAGTATAAAATTTTTTAAAAAAATAATCTCATTTTTAAAAAATAAAAGGTCTTATACCACATTTGTCCTTATGAGACTGAATTAGTTCACTCAGCATAATGCTCTCCAGTCCCTCCCAAGTTAGGTAGTAGTTTACAAAATCATTGCTCCTGTGTGCTGTGTAGTATTCCATTGTGTGAATGTACCAGAATTTTTCAATCCATTCTATCGTGGTTGGTCATTTGGGCTGTTTCCATGTTCTTGCGATGGTGAATAATGCCGCTATGAACATTGGTGTACAAATCTCCATTTGTGCCTCAGTTCTCACATTCTCAGGGTATATTCCAAGCAGTGGAATAGCTGGGTCATGTGGCATTTCTGCGTTCAGCTTTCTGAGGAAGTGCCAAACTGCCTTTCAGAGTGGTTGTACCATTTTACAATCCCACCAACAATGTATGAGTTCCTCTCTCTCTCCACATTCTCTCCAGCACTCAATGGTACATAACAACAACAACAACAATATTAGTGATATTGTTCGGTTGTTTCCACACTCTGTTAGATCACCTTTCTTGAGAATGGGAACAAACATAGGCCTCTCCCAATCTGTTGGCCAGATAGACGTCCGTCCTCCAATTTCCTGGCATAGACTGATGAGTGCCTCCAACGATGTATCTGTTAATTGAAACAAGTCAATTAACATCCCATCAACACCTAGGGTCTTATGTTTTGCCAATGCCTTCAGTCCAGATTCAACTTCCTCCTTCATTACCATTGGCTCCTGTTCATGTGGTATTTGCTGAAATTTCTCATTGTTAGTTATTTTTGGTACAGTGACTCTGGACAAATACTAAGGATTACAGAAGAATTGACGCCTTTGAGCTGTGATGCTGGAGAAGAGTATTCAATATCCCATGGACTGCCAAAAGAACAAACAAATATGTCTTAGAGAAAGTGCACCCAGAGTTCTCCTTGGAGGCATAGATAAAGCTTTGCCTCACATATTTCGGGCATGTTTCTAGGAAAGGCTGTTCCTTGGAGAGGGACATCATGCTTGGAAAGACAGAGGGTCAGCAAAGGAGAGAAATCCCTCAACCAGGTGTATTGACACAGTGACTACCACTATGGACCCTAATGTGTCGGGAAGTGTGAGGACGGCACAGGACAGGATAGGATTCACATCTGCTGTTCATAGGGTCATGATGGGTCGTACTTGACTTGATGGCCTCTAACAACAACACTGTGCTTTTTAAGGACTATGTAAAGGACCAAAAGCAAAATGGTCATATAAAATATGGCTAACAATGGAAAGAAAGGAAATTCCAGAATCTTTACTGTACTCAGAAGAAATCTATACCTAGACCAAGCAGCTGTTGCTCAAACAAAGCAAGGAATGGTTTAAAATCAGCACTGTGTTCTTTCTCTACATCTCTTTAATCTGTATGCTGAAAAAATTACTTAAGAAGGTGGACTTTCTGATGAACATTGTGGCCTCAGGGTAGGAGGACTCATTAAAATGCGCATTATGCAGATTACACAAATTTGCTTGCTGATGTGAGGAATCTCAAAACAGTTGCTGCAGAAGATCAAAGACTTAAAGATCAATATGAATTGTATCTCAACATTAAGAAGACAAAAATCTTCACCAATGGACTGATAAACAACATCATATGTAGAGAAAAGATTGAAACTGTCAACTCTTTCATCTTACTTGGATCCACAGTCAATACACTTGGTACCAACAGTCAGGAAATCAGGACACATTGGGAAAGTCTGCTGTCAAGGAGCTCTCCAAAGTACTAAGGAGTCCAATGATGGCAGATGAAAGTCTAAGGTGTCCCTAATTCAAGTTATAGTCTTTTCAATCACCTTCCATGCATCTCAGAGCTGGGCAAGGAATAAGGATGACAGAAGAACAGACACCTTTGAGTTGTGGCGTTGGAGAAAAAAATACTGCGTATCTCATGGACTGCCAAAAGAACAAACAGATGTGTCTTAAAGAAAGTGCAGCCAGAGTGCTCCTTGGAGGCAAAGATGATAAAGTTTCATCTCACATACTTCGGACATGTTGTTAGGAGGGGCTATTTCTTAGAAAGTGATGTCATGCTTGGAAAGCTGGAAGGTCAGTGAAAGAGAAGAAGTCCTCAACGAAATAGATTGACACAGTGATAGATTGACTACAGCAGCAGTGGGCTCAAGTGTACCAGAGGTTGTAAGGAAGGCACAGACTAGGAGAGGGTTCAGATGCGCTGTTTATAGGGTCGCTATGAGTCATACCCAACGCAACAGCGCCTAACAGCAACAACAACATGTATGGGATCTAACTGACAACAGCAGCCTGAAACATTAGAAAGTTAGGGACAGAGAACTTAGGTGAATGAAAAAACTCAGAAAAGGGGGGTGAGGCTAATTTCGCAACCCGAAGAATGTTGTCAATATTACTAAAGCAGAACCAGGAAAACCAGTAGACTTGTACACGTTCTGTGAAATTCTTTGCCAACAACAACAGCAAAACAAACTAATGATAAAAGGGTCCCTGAGTAGCGTAGTTTGCCCTCAACTTTTACTCACATAAGGTTGGCAGTTTGAATCTTCTCCCTCCACCCCCAGAACTAGCTAAGTCAGCGCCGACTCCCAGCAACAATATGTATAATAAAACAAACCTCGATCTGTGATATGTTTAAGCCTGTGGTTACAGCCAGTGTCAATCCACGTTGTCAAAGGTCTTCCTCCTTTTCACTGACCTTCTAACTTTATGAAGCATGATGTCTTTCAGGGGTCTGACCCCTCCGGATAAGATGCTCAAAGTATGTGAGATGCGGACTGGCACCTTGTTTCTAACAAGCATTCTGACTATACTTTTCCCAAAATGGGTGTGTTCATTCTTCTGGTAGTCCAGGCTGTATTCAGTATTTTTCACCAACACCACAACTCATGATGTAGCAATCTTTCTTCAGTCTTCATTTTTCCTCCTCCAACTTTCACAAGCTCACAGAGGTTACTGACAAGACTTTAACTTGACAAGACTCCAGGCACACCTTAGTCCTCAAAGTGACGTCTTTGCCTGCCCAAGATTTTAAAGAACTCTTCTGCAGCAGATCTGTCTCATGGATAATGAAAAAATAGCCTCTTCAAACCCAAAAGAACCATTTTAAAGGCATACTACTAACCATTCCACTTGTCATTGTTGTTGTGACATGCTGTTGAGTCAGAACTGACTCATAAATGACCTTCCAGTGAGTTTTCAGAGGCTTAAATCACATAGAAGGAGGTTGCCCATCCTTCTCTGGTAGAGCAGTTGGTGGACTTGAACCATTGGCCTTTGAGTTGACAATGAAACTCCTTAGCCACTAGGCCACACAGCTACATTCCACCTAATTAGCTGTATTCCTCTAAGTTTCTTCAAAGTCAAAAATGTTTAAAACCATTTCTTTTCATTAAAAACACTTAGAAGATAAATTAATTTTTTTGTTTCTTTCTAATGGCACTTCCCCCTCCCCCATTTCTTGAAGACTTTTTTTCCCTAATTTTTAACTGCAGCCTTCAATATGGATTGAAGCGCAACATCAAGAAAACAAAGATTCTCATCACTGGGCCAATTGGCAGCATCATGATAGATGGTGAAGAGATTGATTGTTCACAGCTTTAGTTTGCTTGGCTCCACAATCAACATTCTCTTGGCTCCAGTAGCCAGGAAATTAAAAGACAAATTGCATTGGGAAAGTCTGCTGTCGGAGACCTCTCCAAAGTACAGAAAAGCAGTGATGTCAGTCTGGAGACTAAGGTGCACTTGATACAAGCCATGGTCTTTGCAATCACTT
>NW_006399774.1:13640675-13648376 GCF_000299155.1 Elephantulus edwardii
TGTCTGACATAATTTGGGCATGTTGCAAGGAGGGACCATCCTTGGAGAGGGATGTCATCCTTGGGAGGGTGGAGGGACAGCACAGGAGAGGAAGACCCTCAATGAGATGGATTGATTCAGTGACTAGGGGTGTGTCAGAGACAATAAGATTGGTAAGGGATAGAGCAGGGCTTAGGGCTTTGTACATAGGGTTGCTATGAGTCACAGGCAACTTGACGGCACATAACAACAACAACAATAATTTATTCATTGTTGCTTATTTTCTCCTCCCATCCCCTCCCTCTCCCTTAGCCCATCCCACAATGCACTCCTGGTTCCAGCTTGTTCTCATACATATGTTTAATGCTGTATTATTCACAATAGCAAAGAGATCAAAGCAACCTAAGTTCCCATCCACAAACAAATGGATAGAAAAACCATGGTACACCCACACAATGGAATACTATTAACACTGGGCAGCACTGGAAAACAATGAAATGGTAAAACATTATACAACATGGAGGAGCCTTGAGGACACTACGCTAAGTGAAATATCTCAGCTACAAAATGATAAACACTGCATAACACCACTTATAAAATAAGACAGACAAAGGGGTTGGAGAGGGAATTAGGAAAGACTAGATAGATAATAAACCACAATGAGATGCCATCTCACCCCAGTAACAGTGGCAAAGTTTAACAGGACAGCAAATAGTAAATGTTAGAGAGGATGCGGAGAGATAGGAACTCTCATACACTGTTTATGGGATTGTAAAATGGTACAACAACTCTGGAAGGCAGTTTGGCATTTCCAGAAAATGAACACAGAAATCCCATACGACCCAGCTATTCCACTGCTTGAAATATACTCTGAGAAAATTAGAAAAGAGGCAAACAGAGATTTGTACACCAATGTTCATAGCAGCACTATTCACCATCACAAGGACATGAAAACAGCCCAAATGTCCAACCACAATCAAATGGACTGAGAAATTGTGATACATTCACATGATGGAATACCATGCAGCACACAGGAGCAATGATTTCAAAAATTTCTACCTAAGTTGGGAGAAACTAGAGAGCATTATGCTGAATAAATTAAAACAGTTCCATAAGGACAAATACTGTAAGAGACCACTATTATAGAAATAGAAAAATAATTAGTAAAATGTGTATAAGGATCCAAGTTAAGGGGTAGAGTAGTAGCAGAAGGGTAAAGATGGGCAGGGGGGAAACGGAAACCATAGGGTAGCACAATTTCATGTATAGAGGAGTGTGTAAAGGAAATAGGAAAGGTCCAGCTGGGATAAAAGAAAAAAAAGAAAGTGAATTTTTCCCAGGAAAAGAAAATGGTAGAAGGAACAGAAACAGTATTTAGGAAATGTGAATTGAAAAATTATAGGAATGTACACAAATAGAGGTGGAATGAAGGGGAGGAAACCCTTCAATGAGGTGAATTGACACAGAGGAACAGAGACTGTGGGATGACGCAGGGGGCTGGATTTCATTCTGCTGTAGATAAGATCACTAACATCTGAGCTGCCTCAGCATCATCTAACAACAAAAATCGGATTACTTTTTTATGAAAAGACCCTTGGCAGGAATGGAAAAAACAGAATTAAATGGGCAATATCACATTGACATTTCCAGTCTCTCTCTACTGCCCTTAGGGTGTTCTTTAAGATGTCCAAAAATGGAATATATTTGCATAATCCAAGTGGTCAGAACAAACACTTTGGAAAAAGAACCTGAAACACAAGCTTTTGCCTAAGGGGATGTTCTTTCTGGATGAACAAGGAAGAGAAGCACTGGTGTAGGGTTCGAACTGGCATAGCAAACACTGTTAGACTCGTTTTGTTTAGAGCCTTTCCAAGACTATGGATGAACACCCTACTCAAATATATTGGGTTTACAAAACAAATAGAAGAGGAAGAGTTTTGTCACGTACCCTGTTTACTCAGGGTCTAGATGAACAGAGCAACGGAACACTGAATGGTTTAAAATCAAGAAAGGCGTGCTTCAGAGATGTAGCCTTTCTCCATTACTTTTGAATCTATAGGCAGAGCAGATCATTCAGAAGGCCAGACTTTATGAAGAAGAATGTAGCATCAGGATTGTAGGAAGACACATCAACAACCTGCATCATGCAGATGACATAACCTTGCTTGCCAGAAACTGAAGAGAAATTGCAGTATTTGCTGCAGAAGGTCAAGGACTGAAGTCTTCAATATGATTGCATCTCAACATCAACAAAACAAAGATTGTCACCACTGGGCCAGTTGGAGGTATCATATAGATGGAGAAAAGACTGAGGTTGTTAACAATTTCATCTTGCTCAGATCCACAATCAATACTCTTGGAACAATGCTTTTTGAAATCAAAAGATGAGTTGCTTTAGGAAAGTCAGCTGTCAGGGACTTCTTCAGAGTTCTTAAGAGCAATGATGTCAATCTAGAGGCTAAGGTGTGCCTGATTAGGCCACATCCTTCTCAATTGCTTACTATGCATCGGAGGGCTTGACAATGACTAAGGGTGACAGAAGAATCAATGCCTTTGAGCTGTGGTGCTGGAGAAAAGTACTGAACATACAACGGACTGCCAAGAGAACAAATAGGTGTGTCCTGGAGATGATGAAACTGAGCTGTTTCATGCAGGCAAGGATTTTGAAACCTTGTCCCATATATTTTGGGCTTGTTGCCAGGAGAAATCAGCCCTCGGAGAAGGACATCATGCTTGGAAGGATAGAGGGACAGTGCAGGAGAGGAAGATGAAATAGACTGACACAGTAGTAACTGAGGTAATGGGTTTAGGTGGATCAGAGACAGTGAGACTGTCTCAGGTCAGAGCCGATTTCAGAGCTACTGGTCATAGGGTCGCTGGGAGTCGCAGTCATCTCAACGGCACATAACAACATCATGTGAGGAGGGCAAGTGTGGTTCAGAGATAGAATTTTCACTTTCCATTTGGGAGACCTGGGTTTGATTCCCAGTCAATATGGATTGAAGCTCAACGTCAAGAAAACAAAGATTCTCACCACTGGGACAATTGGAAGCATCATGATATATAGTGAAGAGATTGAGACTTTTAACTCTTCAGTTTGCTTGGCCCCACAATTAACACTCTTGGCACCAGCAGTCAGCAAATTAAAAGATGAATTGCATTGGGAAAGTCTGCTGTCAGAGACCTCTCCAAAGTACTGAAGAGCAATGATGTCAGTGTGGAGAGTAAGGGGCGCCTGATTGATGTCATGGTCTTTGCTATGACTTCCTATGCATGAGAAAGCTGGACAATGACTAGGTATGATAGGAGAATTGATGTTGTTGCACTGTAATTCTGAAAAAGAGTACTGAATATACCATGGACGGCTAAGAGAACAAATATGTTCATCCTCAAGAGGGTGAAACCAGGCTGCTCCTTGGAGGGAAGGATTCTGAAGCTCCATCTGACATGCTTTGGCCATTACCAGGAGGGACCAGTGCTTGAAGAGGGACATCGTGCTTAGAAAGGTGGAAAGGCAGTGCAAAGAGGAAGACCCTTGATGACATAGATTGACTCAATGACTGGGGGAATGGTGGTAGGTATTTCAGAGACAATAAGGTTGGCTCAGGATAGGGCAGGGTTCAGAGCTGTTGTACGTAGGGTCACTTTACCTTGCAAGAGACTCAATGGCACATAACAACAACATGCCATTTCCACAGTGTGCATTTCTGATTAAAGAAGCTGGGTGTTGTCAGCCCAAGGACCTGCACTTTCCTTTCAACCAGAATATGCTACCAATGTGCAAAGAAGGCAGTAGTGTTCTAAGAAACACAAACAATAAAAAATCTCAGCACTCAGAAGTATAGATTTCAAAAACTATAACATGGGAGAGACTAGAGAGCATTATGCTGAGTGCAGTAACTCCATCTCATAAGGATAAATGCTGTATGAGACCATTTTTGTAAAAATAGAAGAAGGATAATTAGTAAGATATGTAGAAAAGTCCAAAGGCTGAGGGGGAGGGAGCAGGAGGGCGAAGGGAGAGCAGTTGGAAGTCATGGGGATTCAGAATGTGGTGGATAGAGGGAAGGGTAAAGGAATGAGGAAGGATCCAGTGGGGACCTGAAAAGACAGGGTAGTAGTGGGCATTCTCAATAGTGATTAGTTTTATAAAACTTAATGAGAATGATCTTACGAAACACAATGTGAATGAAGGAATGTATGAAACACAATTTATGTGAATTTTGTATGCAAACCAAAATAAAATATAAAATCTCTTTTCAAAAATTTCAATTATAAAAAAAAATTTCAACTATAACCTTCTTACTTTTGTAACCTGTATTAGCCAGCCACTTAGAGTGAAAACAATGGCACGCAGGAAGAGATAAAGACAGGGAAACCGATAGTTCCTCTTTATTTCAGAGTTTCCTTGTTCATCAGCAAGAAAAAGATAGTGTTGGATAGAACACGTGTGAGTCAAGACAAGAAATAGAAACAGTAGAGTTAATTTTGTGCAGGGTTTCACTATTCTGGCAAGAGCTAAATGTGTACATGTACACATACACACGTAGAGTCATAAAACACAAGTAGAACATTTTAGTGACTGTATGTGAGTTAAAAGCATATATTTTCCTTTAAAACTGATGAATATAACAAAAATGAACAGTGAAATACATGCTAACAGTAGAAAGTTTTCGTTTTATTCTTTACTTAGAATCACATTAAATGTTGTTGTTAGTACCTCGGAGTAGGCGCCAACTCGTAGCAACCTTTATGAACAACAAAAGAGAACACTGCCCTGTTTCATAACATCTTTGTGATTTCTGGTATATTGAAGCTCACTGTAACAGTCAATGACAACACATCTTGTGTGAGTCTTCTCTCTTTGACTGACCCTCCACTTTTCAAGCCTGTTACCGGGGACTGGTCTCTCTTAACAACATGCCCGTGTATGTGAGATGAACTTTCACTGTCCTTGGCTCTAAGGAACACCCTGGTTGCACTTCCCCAAGCCCCATTTGTTTGTTCTTTTGAAAGTCTACAATATATTCAATATTCTTCATCACCACCACAGAGCAAAATCACCAGCTTTCTTCCATCTTCCCTACTCATTGCCCAACTTTCACAGGCAAATGAAGCAACTGTATTATTCACTGATGATAAGACTTTATAGCAAAAATCTACTCTCAAATGACTCTGGAAAAATTAAATTCTTGTACTATACATTCACTTTTTTTATTATTCATTTCAATGAACATTTACAGAAAATTTGGATCTCCATTCATTCACTGTTGCACTCTTCTCTCCGCCCACCCCACCCCCACCCCCAGTTTGCTCTTCTCTTTGGAAAGTAAAAGAAAAATTCCTTCATTGGCATACAATCCTCCCGCACCCCTCCACCCCCACCCCAAGTATACTCCACTCTGCAACCCTCATTCCAAACTCTAATGATAATCATAGTGTCCTATAATATATTGCTTTTAAACTGTTCTCTCCCTCATCGGCTTCAATGCAGTAAACATAATTTATCCAGTTTCTCTCAGTCTTACCCCCACCCTGACGTCAGCCTCATTCTACAACAGTGGCACTATATAATGTTTGTCCTTTTGTGACTGAGATAGTTCACTCAGCATAATGTCCTCCAGGGTGACCCATTTTGAATAATATTGTATGAGTTCCTTGTTTTTCAATGCAGTGTAGTATTTCATTGTGTGAATATACCACAGCTTCTCTATCCATTCGTCTGTTGATGGGCACTTACATTGTTTCCAACTTCTTGCTATTATGATTAAAGTTGCAATAAACATGGGTGTGCATATATCTGCAAGGATGGCAGCTATGGTCTCTGTAGGGTATATTAAAAGTAGCGGAATTGCTGAGTCAAATGGTATCTCTATTTGCAAGTTTCTGAGAAAGCACCACACTGCTTTCCACAGTTGTTGCACCATATACTTTCACTTTTTTATATAAAATGTATTCTTTTTTTAATTCTGGAACATTTTCATCCACCTCCACCTCCCCTTTCCCCAGCCCACCCCGCAATGCACCCCTTGTTCCTGATTGTTGTCATACATATAATTCCAAATCATATATTTCTTTCAGACAGTTCCCTCTTTTGTGCTATGGCATTGCCCATGATCTGTCTATCCACTCTTCCCATTCTCTCCTGAGCTCCCTCATATCTGTCCTATTTTATAACAATAGTGTTATGCAGTGTTTGTCCTTTTATGACTGAGGTATTTCACTCAGCATAATGCCCTCCAGGCTACCCTATATTGTATAATGTTTTATGAGTTCATTGTTTTTCAGTGCTGCATAATATTCCTTTGTGTGAATATACCATAGGTTTTCTACCCATTCGTTTATGGATGGGCACTTGGGTTGCTTCAATCTCTTTGCTATTATGAATAATGCAGCAATAAACATGGGTGTACATACATCTGTTTAAGTAGCGGCTGTGGTTTCTTTAGAGTATAATCTGAGTAGCAGGAATTGCTGGGTCAAGCACCAAACTGCCTTCCCTACTGTTTGTACCATTTTACATTTCCACCAGCAGTGAAGAAGAGTTCCAATCTCTCCACAACCTCGCCAGCATTTGTTTGCTGTCCTCTTAAACCTTGCTATTTTTATTGGGGTAAGATGATATCTCATAGCTGCTTTTATACTTTCAATTTTTATGTAGATTTGAGATGATTTCAAAATAAAAAGAACAAAAATTAAAACTAAAACAAAAAAGGCAAGAAAGTAAAATACTTCTGTTCTCAGTGAACAAAACAATAAAAGTCTAAGTAACATGGAATCTTGGGCAGAGTTCCACTCTAATTCTGTTCCAACACCCTGAACAAACTGACAATAACCCTCTATGGTATAGAGCCCATGGGAGAGAGACACTGCCATCTGCTGACTGTAGAGTGAATCTCTTTACGGGAATAAGGAACCCCTCACTCATCTTGCGGGCCAGTGTGCCCTCCTGTGGTGGCCTGTGTGCTGGGCGATGCTGGAAGCTATGCCTACTGTATTCCAAATACCAGTAAGGTCAGCCATGGTAGACAGGTTTCAGCAGAACTTCCAGACTGAGACAAACAAAGAATCAGAACTAACCACCCACTTCTGAAATAACAGGCCCTCAAAAATGAGATGATTCATCCTGGGAAACTTGAATATACTGCAGGAAGATGAGCCTCTGGGATGATGTTGTTGTTGTTGTTGTTGTTAGGTGTGTCAAGTTGGGTCCAACTTATAGTGACTCTACGAACAACGGACCTGAACCCAGTCCTGCTCTGTGCCGTCCTCCTCACCTCTGACACACGTGAGCCCATCGCTTCAGTCACTGTGTCAATCCACATGGTTGAAGGTCTTGCTCTCTTTTGCTGACCCTTCACCCTTCCAAGCATAATTAATGTTCCACTCCTAAGAACAGCCTGTCCTAGCCACTTGCCCAAAGTGTGTGAGACAAAGCTTCATAATCTTTGCGTCCAAGGAACACTCTGGCTGCACCTTCTCCAAGACATTATCTGTTTGTTCTATTGGCCGACTAAGACATTTGTGTCAAATGCCAGAAGATTCGTTAAGGAAGCCTCTACTTCTCTGCTTTGAGGAGGAAGCTCTGGTGACGTGGCCCACAGGTAGGTGGGCCGCTGACCTAACGGTGGCACTTCTCTGGCCATTCGAATCCACTGGCGACTGTCATGAGAGAAAGATGGACCTACCTTGGGCATGTTGCTAGGAGAGGTTATTCCTTGG
>NW_006399774.1:13648946-13654219 GCF_000299155.1 Elephantulus edwardii
GTGGGGTTGGCAGGGATGGGGAGGGCAGGGATGTGGAGGGCTTGGGTGGGCAGAGGTGAGGTTTGGAACCCCAGACTCATGAGTTTCCTTGAGGTAGGGGAGAAAAAAGCTGACCATTGGAGGTTTGCAGGAGAGCTAGAGAAATGGGGGTTATGACCCTGGTTGGTCTAGCTGACCATTGACTCTGAGACCGGAAGTAGATACCAGATGACCGCATTTGATTTAGCATAAGAACCTGCTGGCACACTCTAGGATGGGAGAGGGGATGGAAAGTATGCATTTAAAGAGCATTAAAGGACATTATTTTCCACTCCTACCCAAACAGCAGTTAACACAGCCAAACTGTGACACACAGGGTTTTCAGTGGCTGGTTTTGGGAAGCAGGTCACCAGGACTTTATTCTTAGGCCTCTGAATGGATTTGAACCATCAACTTTTTTGTTAGTAGCTGAAAACTTTTCCCACTGGCCCACCATGGTTCCATCTAAAATCTGGTCAAGGAACCAAAAGAGACTTATATGAATGGAAGAATACAGTGGTCTGTGGCATGGAAAACTCTACAAAACAAGTCATAATTGTGTTAGCGATAAACCAACTCATGCTGGAGCCCTTGCAAGGAAGCGTCAAAGTCGGACCAGCCCCTTCATGAGAATCTGAGGAAAAGCGCCTTGGTTCACAGCAGACACCGATCTCACAGTGGGCAAAGGAGACCCCAACTAACTGAGGGGTACAATGCCCTCTTAAGGCTCCTCGGTGCAGACGTGCCAAGAAGAGCACAAGAAGGCCCCCGACTCGTCAGTGAAGCCCCCCGGACTCGTCAGTCCACCTCACTGAGTTCTCCAGCACATGCTCTGAGAGATGGAAGGTCAGGTCTGCAAAGGAAAAGGCCAAGTTTGAAGAGATGACAAGAACTGACCAAGCATGCTGTGAGGGGAGCTGGCCATCATGTTCCTCCCAAAGGTGGGAGGAAAGGACACAAGAAAGAGCCACATGTTCCTAAGAGGCCACTGTCTGCCTTCTTCCTGTTTTGCTCTGAACATCGTCTGAAGGTCTAAAGGGAGCACCCAGGGCTGTCAGTTGATACAGCAAAGAAATTGGGTGGAATGTGGTATAAACAATCAGCCAAAGATGAACAACTGTATGAACAGAAAGCAGCCCGGCTAAAGGAGAAATAGGAGAAGGATATTTCTGCACACTGCGTCAAGGGCAAAAACGAAGCAGGGAAGGAAGGTCCTGGAAGACCACCAGGCTCAAGGAAGAAGAGTGAACCAGAGGAGGAGGAGAAGATGAAGAATAAATGGCTGTCCCATGACACAGCCTTGCTTGCTGAAACTGAAGAGGACTTGAAGTGTTTGCTGCAGAAGACAAAGGACTGCAGTCTTCAATATGGATTGAAGCTCAAGACCAAGAAGAGATTGAGACTGTTGATAGCTTCCATTTGCTTGGCTCTACAATCAACACTCTTGGTACCATCAGCCAGGGAACCAACAGACAAATTGCACTGGGAAAATCTGTCAGGGACCTCTCCAAAATACTAGGTTTTTTGTTTGTTCTGTGCCATTGAGTTGCCTGTGATTCATAGCGACCCTAAACCCTGATCTATCCCTTGTCAATCTTATTGTCTCTAACACACCTACCCCATTACTCCAGTGACTGAATCAATCCACCTCATCAAGGTTCTTCCTCTCCTTCACTGTCCCTCCACCCTCCCCACCATGACATCCCTCTCCAAGGACTGATTCCACCTTGCAACATGTCCAAAGTATGTCAGACAATGCTTCTGAATCCTTCTGAATCCTTGCCTCCAAGGAGCAGACTGGCTTCACCCTCTCCAGGATGAACTTGTTTGTTCCCCTAGCAGTTCATGGTATATTCAGTACTCTTCTCCATCACCACAGCTCAAAGGCATAAATTCTCCTTCTATCACCCCTAGTCACTGTCCAGCTCTCTGATGCATAGCAAGTAATTGCAAGGACTATGGCCTGTGTTGGGTGTACCTTAGACTCCACACTGACATCATTGCTCTTCAGTACTTTGGAAAGGTCTCTGACAGCAGATTTTCCCAATGCAATTCATCTTTTAATTCCCTCGCTGCTGGTACCAAGAGTGTTGATTTTAGAGCCAAGCAAACTGAAGCTGTCAACAATCTCAATCTCTTCACCATCCATCATGATGCTGCCAAACAGCCCAGTGGTGAGAACTATTGTTTTCTTGATGTTGAGCTTCAATCCATATTGAAGAGTGCAGTCCTTGAGCCTCTACAACAAGAGCTTCAGGTCCTCCTCAGTTTCAGCAAGCAAGGTTCCGTCATCTGCATAATGCAGATTATTGATGAGTCTTCCTCCAATCCTGATGCCACACTTCTCCTCATAGAGCACAGCCTCCCAGATAATCTGTTCTGCATATAGACTGAAAAGATATGGAGATAGGACACATCCTTGGTGCACAAACTTCCCAATTTTGAACCATGCAGTGTTTCTTTGCTCTTTTCTGATGACTGCTTCCTGGTCCAAGTATAGGTTTCACATTAGCACAATCAAGTGTTCTGGGATTCTTATTCTTCTGAGTCAGCCACACTTTGTTGTGATCCACACAAATGCCTTTGAAGAGTCAATGAAGCACAGATAGACATTCCTCTCTTAACTCTCTGCTTTTGGCCAAGATCCATCTGATATTAGCTATAACATCCCTCGTGCCACGACCTCTTCTAAACCCAGCCTGCACTTCAGGCAGCTCTTTGCTGATGTGCTGTTCCAGTCATTTTTTTATAATCTTCAGCAGAATCTTGCTTGCATGTGATATCAATGATACTGTTTGATAATTTCCACACTCCATTGGATCACCTTTGTTTGGAATGGGAACAAATATCAATCTCTTCCCTTCAGCTGACCAGGTGATTGTCCACCAGATTTCTTGGCTCTACTTGGTGAGCACATCCAGAGCAGCGTCAGTTGGTTGAAATATGTCAATCAGTATGCCATCAATTCCTGGGACCTTGTTTTTGGTCAATTCTTTCAGAGCAGCTTGAACTTCTTCCTTCATCACCACAGTCTCTTGCTCATACATTGTTTCATTAAGTTCTTCTCTGTCCACCAATTCCTTTTGGTACAATGACTCTGTGTAGTCTTTGCATCTTCTTTTAATGCTTCCTGGATCATTTAATATTCTGCCCAAAGCATCTATAAGTGTTGCAACTTGAGGTTTGAATTTGTTCTTCAGTTCCTTCCATTTAAGAAATGCTGAGTGAGTTCAGCCCTTTTGATTTTCTGACTCCAGCTCCTTGCACATTTCATTGTAATACTTTGTCTTCCTGCGCTGCCCTCTGGAATCTTCTGTTCAACTCCTTAATATCTTGATTTCTTCCAGTTGCTTTGTTTTCTTGGCCCTCCAGGGCAATAGTTAGAGTTTCTTCTGACAATCATCTTGGTCTTTTCTTCCTCCTCTGTCTTTATAACAATCTTTTGCATTCTTCCTGGATGATATTCTTGATATCCTCCCACAGCTCATCTGGTCTTTGCTCATTAATGTCCAAGGCCTCAAACCTGTTCTTGAGATGGTTTTTAAATTCATATGGGATAGACTCAAGGTCAAATTTTGGTTCCTGTGGACTTAATTTTCCTCAGCTTCAGCTTGAACTTGTGTATGAGTAGCAGGAGGTGTCTCAGCAGACCGACCTCATACCACGCAGGTACGAATAACTACATCTCCCAGAAGTCTGCGGGTCAAGCCCAGCTTCAAATCTTGGGGCCCTCAGGCCAGGAAGACAACATTATTTACCAAATCTATAGGATTCATCAAGCTCCCCTGGGAAACTCTTATGGCATAAATGGAGGGAAAAATGCCCTAAGACACAAGAAGTTAATCCTGGAGCAGAAGTTCAAAACTCCTGAAGTCAAGAGATACTGCCCACAGAGAAAGAAACTGGCAGCTGCTTGAGGCATTAGGAATCGCAGAAGCCCAGAAAGATTGACATACAGGCCATCACATCAAGGGCTGGATGGGGAGACTATTTTTGAACGGAGTAAGTGGGAGTAGATGTAAATGCTGGTGGAACAGGGTTTTTTTTCTACTACTGAGAAATATCTTTAACGTGTTGCCTCAAATGACAGTAATACATTGAAGGGGGGAAAACGTGCTTCTAAGCACGGTCATCAATTTAAAATTGTGCAGCAATGTGTTAATCTGCTCTTCTCTGTAAAATACTTGTCTGTCAGATAATATTGTAAATCTGATCAAATTAAAACAGGCTAGGAAGAAGGAGTGGCCACCCACTTCCGAAATAGCAGGTCTTTGAAAACCCTAAGTACAACAGAGCACACCTAGACTAGCAGATGTGGCAACTGAGGCTGAGCCCTCGAGCATGGAAACACAAAGGAGGAGGAACGGCTATAAGCAGACACTCGGGATTGGAACACGGAATGTAAGAACCATGAATGTAGGAAAATTAGATATTGTTAAAAAGAAATTTAACACATAAATATTGACATACTAGGTACTGGCTCTATGAGATGGACTGGCATGGGACTTTCTGAGTCAGAGGATCATGATTTACATTGTTAGAGACGGAAAGGTGTGAAGAAAATGGGGTTGCTTTCATAGTTAAGAAAGTCACTTTTAGATCCGTCTTGAAATACAATGTTGTGAGTGACAGCATAATACCCATATGCATACAAGGAAGTCCAGTTAATACCACTATCATTAAAATATATGCATCAACAACCAGAGCCAAAGAGGAGGAAATAAAAGATTTCTACCAACTTTTGCAGTCAGATTGATCGAACATGCAATCAAGATGCACTAATAATAATGGGAGACTGGAATGCAAAAGTTGGGAATAAAGAAGGCGGATCAGCAGCTAGAAAACATGGACTTGGTGACAGAAATTAAGCCGGAGATAGAATGATGGAATTTTGCACAATGACTTATTTATTGCAGATACATTTTATAAGAAGCGTAAACACAGGCTAAATACATGGATTTCACCTGATGGTATGCATAGGAATCAGGATCGATTACATCTGTGGAATGAATCACTGGAGAAGCTCAGTATCAGCTGTGAAAACTAGCCCAGGTGCTCACTGTGGAACAGACTACCAACTACTCCAAAGCACTGAAGGGCAACAGTGTCAGTCTAGAGACTAAGGTGTGCCTGATCCAGGCCATGGTCTTTGCAATTACTTGCTATGTGTCAAAGAGCTGGACAATGACTAAGGATGACAGAAGAAGAATCAATGCATTTGACTTGTGGTGCTGGAGAAGTCTTGAACATACTAT
>NW_006399774.1:13654734-13656055 GCF_000299155.1 Elephantulus edwardii
CAATCTCCTCCTGTACCAGTCAGATCTGGTTTGACGGTACACGCACACACACAAATAATAAGATAAAAAAAAATTTAAAGAAAGCTTCTGATGTTGAATGTTTCTAATTACTGGTTCGTTAATTTCTTGTGTATGGCAGCAAAGCAGACTCCTAGGAAATTATAATTAATAGTAAATTTTAGGGTTTCAAGGATGTTGCCTTTTAATTTTTAAAAAAGTTTTGTAATAAAAGTATGTATTTTTAAAAAAATGAAAGACTATACCATGTTCACAGATAGGAATTTCACACTGATAAGAAGGCTCACCATTGTGATACTATACATGGAAGAAGATTCACAGAGTAAACTTAACATGGATAAAAGGTTTAACGTTGTGATAATGTTAATGTTACTGAAAGTGATCTACAAATCTAACGTAATCCCTGGTGAGTGCTGGGCTGCCACAGACTCCCTCCCGCACTGCCAGGGGCTGTATCTGCTTGAAGGAAGGAGACACACTGCCCCCCACTTCCATAAAGTCGTCTGTGAGTCAGCACACCTTGCTGCAGTCTTCTCCTGAGCTGTGTCCTCATAGCCACTCTGGGAGTCTGTTTTCTCACTTCTCCTTTCCACAGTCATCTGCTCTGAAAAGCTTCTCTGGAGTCCCTGGACCATGCGGATGGCTGACATGCTAACCATATCTCAATTCAGACAATCAGCATTCCTGCAAGATATTAAAAAACTAATAACCAGTTTTATACAGGATGGAAAGAAATCTCAGATAAAGAATACACTAGTGAAAAAGAAAAACAAAATAGGAGACCTTACACTCCTCAGTTTCAAAGCGTACGCCAGAGCCACAGTGGTCAAAACAGCCCAACACTGGGTCAAGTACAGGCAGACAGATCAATGGAATAGAATTGAGAACCCAAAAGTAAGTCCATCCACCTATGGACAATTTATTTGACAAACTATATTAAGGGGGAGGGAGAGAGAGAGAGACAGCCTCTTTAACAAATGGTGCTGACAAAACTAGATATCTGTTTGGGGGAAAAATGAAGCACAGTTTATACCTCATACCATATACAAAATTAAGTCAAATAGTTCAAGAACCAAAACACAAAACTATAAAGATCATCCAAAAATAGGAGCAAACCTAAGTGCTCTAAGATACTAGAAAATAGAATAAAAAACGCACAAACAGCAGAGGACAAGCTAGATAACTGCAGCCTTTCAATAATTGCATTTTATGTATGTCAAAAGATTACTTGCACACCATGTTTATTGTGGCTTTGCTTGCAATAGCAAAGAGCTGGAAACAACCCAAGTGCCCATCAACAAAT
>NW_006399774.1:13656250-13657957 GCF_000299155.1 Elephantulus edwardii
GAGGGGAGGATTGACGTATATTCCATTGAGACAGATGAGGGAGAGAACTGTTAAAAAGGGACATATGAATGGGTATTCTTGTCATGACAGAAGTCCAGAGTGAAGGCTGCGTAGTAGAGTGGACTTGGCGGGGAGGGACTGCATAACAATGAAAGAGTTTTTCTTCCAAGGGGAAGAGTTAATGGGGAGGCAGGGAGAAAAGTGCAACAGTGAATGAATGGAAACCCTAAGTCTCTGTAAACTTTCATTAAAATTAATTTTTTTAAAAGAAGACTGCTTTATAAAAGAAGCTGCAGATTAGAAAAAAATATTTGGCAATGGTATATCTGACAAAGGGCTCATGTCTAAAGTGTGCAGAAAACTCCAATCCTTCAATGAGAAAAAGATAAACAGCTCAACCACAAAGTGGGCACAGGACACGAATAAACACCTCAACAAAGACATCTGGATGACCAACAACCACATGAAGAAATGGTCAAGACCTCTAGTTCTCAGAGAGATGCAAGTCAAAACAACAGTGAGATGTCCTCAGCCCAGCAACAACAGCAAAGTTCGACAATACAACAAAGGCTAATGAGGGTGTGGAGAGACTGCTGATGGGGGTCTAACACAGTGAGACCACCATGGAAAGCGATTCGATGCTCCCTGCAAAGGGTAGAAATGGACAGATGGTGCCTCTGCCTCCGTGTGGTGGTGTCACACAGTCATCTGCAGGTCACCAGCACCAGACCATCTGGAGCTCTGGGCACGTCTTCGGCCACACGTGGGAAATGGGCACAATAGCTTTGATGCAGATATACCCACTCTGATGGCCTAGTGGTAAGAAGCTGTGCTGCGATCCCAAAGGTATGCAGTTCAAATCCACCAGCTGCTCTGCAGGAGAACAATGGGCAGTCTCCTCCCATGCAATTAACTGCCTCTGAAAACCTGCCAGAGGGTCAGCTATGGGTCAGTTTCAACTTAATAGTACTCAAAGCACAACATGAACCACAGCGTGGTTGGCATCAAGGTCCCACACAGATGCATGGATGCCACTGGGAAGCTGCCTGGCCAGTGGCATCTCAGCATCCAGTATGGCCCGCTCTCCATGACAATTGCTCTTATTGGTGCAGCAAAAAGTAAAACTTATGTGTCAGAATGCTCTGTGGTTGATCCTGGACACAACAGTGAAGCTAAAGCCAAGTAATATTTCATTTAAAACACAGTTTCCATAAAAGAGAAACCTGTGTTGAAACCACATCCACAGGACCCAGGAAAAGTGGTTCTAACTCAGGAAGTCATAAACACCAGGAAAGAAATCAGCATCTGCTCTTAATGGAGAGCCTAGAGACAAGACCAGGAATGGGTGACACACAAATTAGATGATGATTAGATGACCATTACTGTAAAAAAGAGAAGGATAACCAATAAGATGTATGGATATTCAAAGAGGGAAGTAGAGGGGGTAGAGGAGGTGGGACTGAGGGGTGGAAATCATCACAGGGTTGCAGAGTCAGGCAGTTGAGAGCAAAGCAATTGGGAAAGATCCAGTGCAGATTTGAAATGGCCAGATAACAGTGGGCATAGACCAATGGTGATTAATTTTATATAACACAAACTGAAGAGCAATGATGTCAATCTGGAGACTAAGGTGCACCTGATACAGGCCATCTTTCAAATCACTTTCTATGCATCAGAGAGCTGGACAATGGCTATGGATGATAGGAG
>NW_006399774.1:13659147-13688420 GCF_000299155.1 Elephantulus edwardii
TCTCCACAACCTCGCCAGCATTTGTTGCTTGCTGTTCTGTTAAATTTTGCAATTCCGACTGGGGTGAGATCATATCTCATAGTTGTTTTGGTTTGCATCTCTCTTAGAGCTAGGGATTTTGAACATTTCTTCATGTGCTTGTTGACCATCTTAATGTCTTCTTTGGTGAAGTGGAGGTAAGGATTCTGAAGCTTCATCTGACATACTTTGGACATGTTGCAAGGCGGAATCAGTCCTTGGAGAGGGACATCATGCTTGGGAGGGTAGAGAGATAGCGCACGAGTGGAAGACCCTCAATGAGGTGGATTGATTCAGTCACTGAGGTAATGGTGGTAGGTGTGTCAGAGACAATAAGATCGGCACAGGGTAGAGCAGGTTTTAGGGCTGTTGTACATAGGGTCACTATGAGTCACAGGCAACTCGACGGCACATAGCAACAACAACGCAGAATATATGGGAATGATCATAAACACAATGTGAATGGGGGGGAACCCATAAGATAATTTTTAAAAATCACATGCAAAAAAAAAATTCCTAAAAACAAAACAAATTAGATGACAAGATTGAAGAATTAACTATTTCAGTAGCCAGAAGACACAAGGCTAATGGTGGCATCTGTAGAGAAATCATGGTTACAAGTGGCACAGTGGCAGGTGCCAGGCCTCCATACCAGCAGAGCATGTATTAGTTATTTAAGAAGCACAACTGTATTTTAGTAGGCTTTTTTTTAATAAATAGAATCAAATAAGCTGGAGAACATCTATGTGACTTTTGGTCAAAACAAGGAGGGCCAGAGCTTCAACTAAGGACTGTCCAAAAACAGATTCTTTAACAAATATCTAACTGTGAGAGTTCCAGTATTTCACAAGAAGTTTAACAATGCTGAAAAAAGCACACTGAAATCGACATTGGCATATTGAGTCTCCTGAAAGTAGAATGAAAAACTTTCCATTTGCTTGGGAATTCTTCCTGGTTTGGGAGCAACTCCAGGACAACTCTGAGCACACAGGCTGCCCTGCGTTCAACAGCATGCCCAGAAAAAGTTACTTTAAAAGGAGAAACTGGGTACTTTTCAAATCCATTTTTAGTTTGCCTAAAATATCTCACTCTGCTATAAACCACTACTTAAAAGTAAACCCCAGTTTTTTGTTTTGATACTTAAATGCTATTTCTGGAAAGAAAATCATCTCTAAAGTAACCTGTGATTCCAACGAAAACAGTGTTTTATTGCATTAAATAGTGCTGAATTGATTTGCCTGAGTTTTCTAATTCAGTCACATAGCTTTACCTTCCTCGAATTTGTCCTTTGTTCCAAATGCCTCTGACTTCATGTGCTGGTCAATATGCTGGTAACTAAAAATAAAATAATTCCCTGCATTTTTCAGCACTTTCATCTTCAACATTTCAGGAAGCAGCATATGATCAAGAACCAATGGTAATAAAGGAGGAAGTTCAAACTTCTCTGAAGCAATTGGCAACAAATAAGGAAGGCCCCAGGAATTGATGGGATACCAATTGACATATTTCAACAAACAGATGCGGCCTGGCTGGACATGCTCATCATGTTGGGCTAAGAAATCTAGAGGACAGCTACCAGCCAACTAACTGGAAGAGAACCGTATTTAATCCCAATCTCAAAAAAAAAAAAAAGGTAATCCAACAGAATGTGGAAATTATCAAACAGTATCACTAATTTCACATGCAAGAAAAAATTCACTGGCGATTATCATAAAATGACTAGAGCAGTAAATCAGCAAAGAACTACCAGAAATACAAGCTAGGTTGAGAAAAGGCTGTGGCACTAGGGATATCATTGCTGCTGTTAGATGGATCTTGGCTGAAAGCAGAGAGTACAAGAAGAATGTCTGTGTTTTCTTTACTATACAAGGTATTTGGATCACAACAAAATGTGGCTAACATTGAGAAGAATGAGAACCGCAGAATACTTGATTGTGCTCATGTGAAACCTATATACCTAGAGCAAGAAACTGTTTTCTGAACAAAGCAAGGGAACACAGCATGGTTCAAAATCAAGAAAGGAGTACATCAGGGATGTATCATTTCTCCATACCTTTTTAATCTATGTACTCCACAGATCACCTAAGGGCTAGACTTTATAAAGGACAATGTGGCAGCAGTATTGGAGAAAGACTCATCAACAATCTGCTTTATGCAGATGGCATAACCAAAACTGAGGACATGGAGCATTTGTTCCAGAAAATTGAAAACTCCAGCCTTCAATATGGATTTCATCTCAAAATTGAGAAAACAACCCCCTCCCCAGTAACAATAGTAAAATTTAACAGCACAGCAAACATCAAATGCTGGCGAGGTTGAGGAGAAACTGGAACCCTCATTCACTGTTGGTGGGAGTATAAAATGGTGCAACCACTATGGAAAGCTGTATGGCGCTTTCTTATAAAGTTGCAAATAGAGATACCATTTGACCCAGCAATTCCACTACTAGGAATACACCCTAAAGAGACCATAACTGCCACCCAAGCAGATGTATGCACACCCATGTTTATTGCTGCTTTGTGCACAATAGCAAAGAGTTGGAAACAACGCAAGTGCCCATCAACAGACGAATGGATAGAGAAGCTGTGGTATACTCATACAATGGAATATTATGCAGCACTGAAAACAAGGAACTCATGAAATATTATACAAAACGAGTGGTCATGAAGGACATTATGCTGAGTGAAATATCTGAGTCACAAAAGACAAAGACTACACAATGCCACTGTTTTAGAACAGGACTAATATGCGGTTGGGGACAACAAAGAAAAGAGGGGATAAATAATGTACATGGCATTGAAATAGAAAAGGGAGAAAACTGTATAAAAGGAATATATGATTAGGTATTATTGGCATGACAAGAGTCCAGAATAAAAGTTACATCGTAAAGAGGTCCAGGGAGGGGGGGGGAGAGGGGTGCAGAACGATTGTAGAACAATGAAAGAACTTTTTTTCCAAAGAAAAAAGCAAACTGGGGAGCAGAGGGGACAGGGAAGGAAATGTACAACAATGAATGAATGGAACTCCAAGTTCTTTATAAACTTACGTTAAAATTAAAAAAATTCCCACTATTCTTCTCAATGTCAGCCCCAACTTGTTATGATCCACACAGCCAAATGCCTTTGTATAGTCAATAAAGCACAAAATAGACATTATTCTGGAATTATTTTCTTCCAGGATCCATCTGACAACAATAGTATCCCTGATGACACAGCCTCTTTTAAATCCTGTTTGAACTTCTAGACGTTTCGTATCTACGTATTATTCTAGCTGATTTTTTTAATGATCTTCCCCAGTATTTAGCTTGCATGTGACATTAATATTGTTCAATAGTTTCCACACTCTGCTGGATTATCTTTCTTGAGAATGCGAACAAATATGGGCCTCTTCCAATCTTTTGGCCAGACAGCTTTCCTCCAAATTTCCTGGCATAGACTGGTGAGTGCATCCAAGGTTGTATCTGTTAATTGAAATAAGCCAATTGGTATCCTGTCGATTCCTGGGGCCTTATTTTTTGCCAATGCCTTCAACACAGCTTCTACTTTCTCCTTCATTACCATTTGCTCCTGCCAATATGGTGCTTCCTAAAATTTTTCCATGTCAATCAAGTCTTTCTAATACAGTAATTCTATGTATTCCCTCCATCTTCTTTTGATTTTTCCTGGATTATGCAATATATTGCCGATAGCATCTTTCAATATTGCAACAAGAGGCTTAAATTTGTTTATCCGTTCTTTCAGCTTGAGAAACGCAGAGCAAGTTCTTCCCTTTTTATTCTCCACCTCTAGCTTTCTGCATATTCCTTTATAATACCTTGCTTTGTCCTCCCAAGAGACCCTTTGAAATCTTCTGTTCAGCTCTTTCACTTCAACATGTTTTCCTTTTGTTTTGGCTTCTCGATGCTCCAGTGCAATCTTTAGAGTCTCTTCTGACATCTAATTTTATTTGTTCTTTTTCTTCTATTTTTGTAACGACCTTTTGCCTTCTTCATGGATGATATCTTACAACTCATCTAGACAAGATACCATCTTACCCCAGCAACAGTATCAAAGTTCAACAGGCCAGCAAACAACAAATACTGGTAAGGTTGTGGAAAGACTGGAATTCTTATTCACTTGGTGGAAATGTACAGCCACTATGGAAGGTGGTCTGGTGCTTTTAAAAAAAAATTGGCATTGGAAATATCTTTTGACCCAGCAATTCCACTACTGGGAAAAGAAACCTAAATCTTGTTTATTTCTGCATTATTGACAATAGCAAAGAGATGGAAGCAACCCAAGTGACCATCAACAAATGAATGGACAGAAAAACTATGATACATTCACATAAGGGAATATTATGCAGCACTGAAAAACAATGAACTCATAAAACATCACACAACATGGAGGAGCATGGAGAGCATTATGCTGAATGAAATATCTCAGTTACAAAAGGACAAATACTGCATAACATAACTGTTATAAAATAGCTGGATAGCTGGGGTTGGGGAGGGAATTGGGAAAAGAATAGGAAGAGTGAACAGATAATGAACATTACAATAGAACAGATAAGGGGAAGAATTGTCCAAAAGGAATACATAATTAGGCATTATATGTATGAGAACAATCTGGAACAAAGGATGCATTGCAGGGTGGGCTGAGGGAAAAGGAAAGAAGAAAATGTAATAGTGAAAAGATAAAAAGAGAAACTCCACAGTAACAGAATTGTGCACACGAAAATAATACTTCTGATAACTTACAATTATGCATTCAGTGTGTTTCTGTTACAAGTGATTAGGTTTGCTATACAAGACATCAGCTAATATATGTACATATACCAAAGAGACAATATCATAATATATTTTAAAATTATTGTGTTTTTTCATACAGATATTGTTTAGCTTAAGACTTCTTGTAACAATTGTAGAAACAAGCTAAATTCAGTAAGTTTTCTGATTACTCTTTTTCTATTTTTATTGCCTTTTTTAACCAGTGATTACAAATAAAGTTAACATTTATGCTAAACAAAACACTGCTAAATATTGATATGTAATAAAATTTACCTTCTACAATTTCTGTTAATTACTCCAAGAAAGGTGTAATGTCCTAACATTGAACAATTTCTGAAAACATTACCCTATTAAGTAGCTAGTAAATTGACTGTAGTCTGTTAAAATATAAATAATCAAAAAGCAATTGAATTTAAAAGGACAAACTGAAATAGACTGGTGAAAAATGAATGGACCATTGAGCTTCATCTCCTATTTAATATTAAAAATATAAATTATGTGAGTTAAGATAAACTATTCTAATAAAAACTTTCTATAGTTATAAAATACATCCGAAATAGAAATACTATTTGATTTACCAATCCCACTGTTGTGTTGTTGACTGCAGTCGAGGCAAGCATGACTCATAGTGACCCGATGAAACAAAAGACCTGAAATCATTTCACAAAGTCCATAGCGTTTCCAGAGGCATGTTGTTTAGGAAGTGGATGCCACTCCTGCTTCCAAACCAATCCCACTACTAGGTGTATATCCTCAAGAAATAAGAAATAGGACACAGACAGATATACTCACACCCATGTTCACTGCCCATAGCATCTTTCAGAATTTCAACTCGTGGCTTGAGTTTGTTCTTCTCTCAGCTTGAGAAATACTGGGCAACTTCTTCCCTTTTGATTTTCTGACTCTAGCCCTTTGCATACCTTGTTCTAACACTTTTGTTTTCTCGAGCTGACCTTTGAAATGTCCTGTTCAACTCTTTTACTTCATCATCTCTTACCTTTGTTTTGACTTCTCGGCATACTAGTTCAATATTCAGAGTCCCTTCTGATATCCACTTTGGTCTTTTACTTCATCCGTCTTTGTGATGATCTTTTGCTTTCTTCATGGATGATATCCTTGATGTCATCCCACAGCTCATCTGGTCCTCAGTCACTGGTGTTCAATGCCTCAAACCTCTTCTAGAAATGGATCTTACATTGAGGTGGAATAAACTCAAGGTCATATTTCAGTTCTTATGGACTTGTTTTCGTTTTCTTTAGCTACAATTTGAACTAGCACATAGTGTGCACCTGGCCTGGTTATCACAGCTGATAATTGAGTTTCTCCAACAATTCTTTCCACAGTTGTAATCAATCTGAACTCCTGTGTATTCCATCAGGTGAAGTCCGTGTGTATAGTTGCCATTTGCAAAAGGTATTTGCAATGAACAAATCACTGGCTGTAGAAAACTCAATCATTCTCTCTCCAGTTTCATTTCTGTCACCAAGTCAGTAATTTCCAGCTATTTGCTCTTCTTCCTTGTTCCCAACTTTTGCATTCCATTCTTGTCACCAATTTTTTTTAATTTCTTTTAATGTACATTTACAGAGATTTTAGATTTCCATTCATTCATTGTTGCATTTTTCTCCCTGCCCACCCCTCCCCCCCAGTTCACTCTTCTCCTTAAAAAGCAAAATTCCTTTTCACCAATTACTAACGAACTTTGATTGCATGTTTCATCACTTTCAGATTGCAAATGTTGGTGGTGGTTGTTATGTGCCGTTAAAACATTTGCAACTCATAGCGTCCCTTTATACAATAGCTCTAAACCCTCTCCTATCCTAAGCCAATCTCACGGTTTACAACACGCCTGTCCTATTAGCCTACTCATTGTATCAATCTGTCTCATCCAAAGTCTTCCTCTCCTGTGCTGTCCCTCCACCATTCCAAGCATGATGTCCTTCTCTTAGGACTGATCTCTCCTCGGGTAACATGCTCAAAGTATGTTAAACTGAGCTTCAAAGTATTTGCCTCCAAAGAGCAAATTAGTTTCACCCTATCCAGGACAGACCTATTTGTTCTCTTGGCTGTTCACGGTATGTTCCATTCTATTCTCTAGCACAACTCAAAGACATCAATTCTTCTTGTCATTCTTATTCATTGTCCAGCTCTCTGATGCATAGCAAATTAATGTGAAGATCATGGCCTGGATCAGATGCACCTTGTTATCCAGACTGACATTGTTGGTCTTCAGTACTTTGGAGAGGTCCTTGACAGCAGACTTTCCCAATGCAATTTGTGTTTTGATTTCCTGGCTGCTGGTACCAAGAGTTTTGATTGTGGAGCTGAGCAAGCTATAACTGTTAACAACCTCAATCTCTTCTCCATCCATCATGATGCTGCCAATTGGCTCAGTGATGAGAATCATTGTTTTCTTGATGTTGAGCGTCAGTCCGTATTGAAGACTACTGTCCTTGGCCTTCTGCAGCAAATGCTTGAGGTCCTCCTCAGTTTCAGCAAGCAAGGTTACGTCATCTGCATAACACAATTTGCTGACAAGTCCTCCTACAATTCTAATGACACGTTCCTCCTCATAAAGTCCAGCTTCCCAAATGATCTGTTCTTCATATAGATTGAAAAGGTATGGAGACAGGACGTATCACTGGCACACTCCTTTCCTGATTTTGAAGCATGCAGTCTTTCCTTGCTCTGTTCTAACAACTGCCTCCTGGTCCAAATATAGGTTTCGCATGAGCACAATCAGGTAGAAATCTTCAATTTTCTCCTCTTGGCTTTAGTTGTTGGTGCATATATTTGAACGATGATGGCAGTGGCAGGTACGCCTGTATATGATACGTATGGATAGTATCTTGTCACTCAGAGCTTTCTACCTCAGAATGGATCTAGAAATGGTCTTTTTGACTATGAATGCAACCACATTTTTTTCTTTCAATCCTAGAATAGATCATATCATATAATTACCTGACTCAAAGTGACCGATCCAATCCATTTCCGCTCACTAGTGCCTAGTTGTTGCTGCTGCTGCTGCTGCTGTTGTTGTTACATGCCATCAAGTCAGAACCAACTCATAACTGACCCTCCAGGAGCTTTTCAGAGGCAATAAATTGGGTAGGAGGAGACTACCCATCTTTCTTCAGTGGAGAATTTTAACCAGGTTTCTGTGGGATTACAGCACAGCTTCTTACCATTAGGCCACCAGAGCTCTCTAGCACCTTGTAGGTCAATCATGAAGTGTTCGTTTCATTTTTCACAATGTCCAGTTCCCCTACATTCATACTTAATACATTCCAATTATCAGTGGATGTTTATAACTGTTCCTTCTCATTTTTCAGTGTCTTCCAAGATGAGGATTCTGCCTGCAGTGCAGTATCTAATTGCCTATGTGCTCTAATTGCCTAATTATGCTCTTCTTGAGAGCGGATTTTCCCAGTGAACTTACCTTTTTATTTCCTAAATGCTGGTGCCAAAGGTGCTGACTGTGAATCTCAGTACGATAAAATCGTTAACGTCAATCCTCTCTCCATCTATCATGATGCTGCCCATTGGCTTCGTGGTGAGAATTTTTTCTTGAAGTTGTGATGTAACTCATCTTGAAGGCTATCATCTTTGGTCTTCTGAAGCAAGAGTTTCGAGTCCTCCTCAGTTTCAGCAAACAAGGTTGAGTCATCTGCATAATGCAGTTTGTTGATGAGTCTGCCCTCCTCTTACCCTGATGCCACACTTTTTGTAAAGTCCAGCTTTTTGAATGAACTATTCAGCATATAGATTGAAAGGCATGGAAAAAGCATACCTGTTGCGCTCCTTTCATGGTTTTGAACCATACAGTATTTTTTTTTTTGTTCCGGACAACAGCTTTAGTTTAGGCCTTGGTTGTGCTGATAGAGAAGAGTACTGAATGTTCCATGGACTGCCAACAGAACCAACAGGTCTGTCCTAAGGAAAATGAAACCAGTGTGCACTTAGAGGCAAGGATGATGAAAACTGCATCTTACATACTTTGGGAATGTTGTCAGGTGCAGCCAATCCTTGGAGAAAGAAAACACAGTGGGAAAGGTGGAAGATCAGAGAGAGGAAGACCTCAAACAAGGTGGATTTACATAGTGACTGTAGCAATTGGGTCAAGTTTGTTTGAGATGGTGAGATTGGCTTGGGGCAGGGAGAGCTTCCAAGCCTTTGTTCATAGAGGCACTCGGAGTCCTAGTCGACTCGGTGGCACTTAACAACAAAACATGTTCTTTACAGCATTTTCACAATAGTAAAGGAGGTGGAAATAACCCAGGTGACCATCAATGGAGAGATGGATAAACTATAGTATGTACATATAATGGAATGTTGTGCAACACCAAGTACTGAAAAATCTGTGAACCACCACATAACAAGGATGCATCTAGAGGGCAGTAAGCTGAGAGAAAGAAATCAGCTGCAAACGGACACACACTGTCTGGGTCCACTACTCATTATTTACTGTGCAACTTCCAGGTGCACAGGAGGCAACTGAACATTAACAAGGAGGACTGGAAAAGAATTGATGTCTGAATTGTGATGTTGGCAAATACTTAATAGCTCATGCATGGCCAGGAGGACATTCACTGTCTCAGTCCATCTCTTCAATAGCTGAGCTGGAAGAGCAAAGGGCTGTAGACAGGGCTCATGCAGGTATCCACCTTGGAGTGCCTTCCTGATTTTCATGAGACTTGACACACTTACTGATGAAGCTCAAAGACTATAGCCTTCAGTATAGAATGCATCTCAAATATGTTCTAAGAGGTCACAATAAGACTACGTAATTTAGTATCTAAAATACTAATTGTTATGTGTCATCAAGTGGCCTGCGACTCATACAATAGTCCTAAACCTTGTGCCAATCTTATTGTCTCTGATACACCTACCCCTATCACTGAGTCAATCCAGCTCATCGAGGGTCTTCCTCACTTGTGCTGTCCCTCTCCAAGGACTGATCCTTCCTTGCAACATGCCCAAAGTATGTCAGACAAAGTTTCAGAATCCTTGCCTCCAAGGAGCAGCCTGGCTTCAGCCTCTCCAGGACAAACTTGTTCATTCTCTTTGCAGTCCATGGTATATTCAATCCTTTTCGCCAACACCGCAACTCAAAGACATCAATTCTCTATCATCCCTAGTCATTGTCCAGCTTTCTGATGCATAGCAAGTGATTGCAAAGACCATGGTCTGTATCAGTTGTACCTTAGTCTCCAGTCTGACATCCTTGCTCTTCAGTGCTTTGGAGCGGCCTCTGACAAAAATAATACTCTATTAAGTTTATAAAATGTATATATACAGGTGCTCTGATGGCCTAGTGAGTAAGGAATTGCACTGCCAACCAAAAGGCAAGTGGTTTAAATCCACCAACTACTCTAAAAAAGATGGATCATTTACTCCTCTGTGATTCATAGCCTCTGAAAACCTGCTGACAGGTCAGCTGCAAGTCGGTTCAAACCATACAGCATAGAATGCGTGTGTATGTAGATCACAAGAGAAGGCGATGACATCCCTTGTGATTTACAGCCTCTGAAATCCCATCAGCTAGGCATAGGTTACAACTCAACAGCATGTAACATCATTTAAGGGGCCCAGGTGTATGTGGCATAGCAGATTACCTGCAGGGCTGCTGAAAGGTCAGCAGTTCAAGCACAGGAACCCGTGGGAGGGAAAGGCGGGAAGCCTCCTGCTAAGATTTACTTACATACAGCTCTGGAAGCCTGAGGGTGGGTCACCATGAATTGGAGTCAACAGCAACGGGGTCTGGTCTTACCATTTATCGTTCCTTTCCCGCAGTAAAGCTGTAAAATGGTCCAGCACCACAAAATTGCTGACGTTCTGACACACACACAATGCAGACCTCTTCTGGTGACTGACGTTCTTTTATTGACAGCAAAAACACTGCACAATTACAGCAGGAAAATAAATGTTTCTTTAAGAAACAATGAAAGCGCCTACACCTTAGAGGAGTTGTGTGCCCACCCAGTTTGATGTGGAACTTAGAAGGCAGGACTAGAGCTTGATGATGAGAAAATACCATTTCTAAGAGTCACTTAGCAGCTTTCCCAAAGAGTTGTTCCTCTGAAATTAACACAGAAAACTTACGTATCTACCTAGCTTTAGGCATGACGCACAACACACACTAACCTGAATTTTGTGGTCTTTGTGTTACTTTCTAAAAGGTGTTCAAGCAATATTCAAATCTTAATACCATAAAGGTGCGTGTGCAATTAGACTTTCTCTTATGCTACATTTCCAGCCACGGTGCTCCTCCAAGAGGAGCTCTTCTGTCAGTACCTCCTCTGCCCTTGGCGTCCTAAGCTCTCCCAGGACACCTCAGACATTGCAGGTGTCACCCCACCACCAAACCCCCTCCAGAGAGCTCTGCCTGTTTCTTCAGAAGAACTTCTCTATTGGGAAAACACGGCTAAGAAAGTCTTCAGTGTAAGTGATCTTCAGTGTAAGTGATCCGTCTCCTGAAGAAGCCATCATGAGGGAGGAAAAAGTCTCTCCTGAGTCTCCGCTGTTCCACTGTTCTTTCAACATAAAGTCAAAACAAAAACAGAGCCCCATAGAAATGTCAACATTGAATAGTTAGGGGACCTTAAAGCTCAGGAGCAGCCAAAAGGCTACCTGTAATTCCGTAGTCTTTGTGTCTGACAGTCCCATACAAACCATGATCTAGCAGACCACTTACTTACATCCCAGTTCTCCAGGGCCCCGGTCTTCCAGGTGGTCTCTTTAAAAAGGATCAGTTATCCTGTGGCTCCCATTTTGCTCCACGAGTTGTGTGATGGAAGGGTGGCTACCACTGCCTCTGGCTTTTAACCCTCACACATCTACCCACAGTTATACACAGCCATGAACGGTCTCATAAGCACTGTGAGGACTTCTGAAACCTAAGTAATTCTCAAACTGAATTCTAAGATCAAGTGTCTTGAATTTACATTTGTCTTAAAACTTCAGTCTTCCATATTGAAACTTCTAAGCTATTCCATTTTTCCACTACAGAAAAATTAAAAATAGAAATATAAAGATACAAACCCATTACTAAGTAGACTGAAAAGGAAACCTACACAGAATATTCTAATAGCATTATTTGTAATTAACAATTGGAAACAAAACATCCAATAATAAGTACCCAGGAAAAGAAAATAGGGAATTCCCTGGATAAAATAGTACGCATTAAATAACTGGGCAAACGATGAACCACCTGTGGGAAGGATGGTGACGGTGACCACATACAAAAGGATCCCCCTACGTTTACAAGTGATGTGGCTCAATTTGCAAAAACTGAACAGGAACTTGACAGGCTGCGTCACTGACTTAGGAGAGGCATAGTTTTCCATTACTGAAAAACAACTCTATATAAAGTCACTACAGTGATTGTACATTTTTAAATTTTTTTCTTTTATTATTTTGTGTTTGTGTGTGTGTGTGTACCATCAAATCAGATTTGACTGATACAGGAGATTGTCCTTCCTTCCTCAGAAGAGAATCTGGTGGATTTGAACCACTGATTGTACATTCTTAAAAAGAAAATAAAAAACAAAACAGAAGCACATGAACCTCAAAAGCAAGTCCTTGGGGTAGGGGGTGAAGGAAATGGGAAAGATCCAGTGTGAAAAACAATGTATTCTAACCCTGTAAATAAACCAATATAATTTTTTTTTTACAAAAAAGCGCAAGTCCTTAGACTAAGCGATCTGGCGGGAGGTGCGCGGCTAGCCCCACCCTGAGGTCAGCCTGTCCTTCTGCAATGGTCCTGCCTGTGACGCTTAGGAGCAGCGCCTCCCGAGGGACCTGTTCACAGGCGCGGCCGAACGTGTCCACTTTGGGCAGTTTTATACAACATGTGGATTTCTACGCCTGAGGACAAGTATTTTTGTATATGAAAAATTGAAAAACACAGCCATTCTCTTGTCTTAAAGCTATTTGAAATTATCAAGCACATTATAGGTTTTTGGTACATGTTAACCCTGTGTAACGTGGCCACTGGCAGTAAGACCACTTGGTTAAGATCCACCAGAAATTACAGTAGACGGAGAACAACGTGGAGAAAAGGCAATTCTCAGTAAAAAATGGAGTCATTTCCCCAGCATGGGGTTTACTATTAAGCTGGAGCAAGGCTACAATTTCTGGAATAGCAACAGCATATGAGGGAAAGACTTCCCAACAGTCTCATTATGTGTAGGGATGAGAGACGGTCAGTGGTCTTCACGACCACAGATCTACCTTCCCAGCACCGTCACGGCTTTGTTCTGTTGTGCACGGGACCCCTGGGAGAGAGCAGCGATTCCATCATGGCCTAACGACCACAAAGCCAACGGCAAAACCCCCCAGAAAATGCCCAACAGGAAGACGAGGCCTCACCAAGCCCACAACGGTTCCACGACAAAATCATAAAATCAAGTATTCAGAGCAGCACATTCTGTTCATCAAATAGCTGAATAAACAACATTTAAGAAATGCCATGTAAAGCAGTTTATTAATATATTGCAATACTTTACACCACTACAAAAATAGTCATAAGGGCTTAACCTACTCAACGTAACGATAATGCTTTATTTTTTGCAAGCCCTGTATCTTTCAGCGACATTCTCCCAGTTGATTACATTCCAGATGGCTTTTAGGTAATCGGGTCTGACGTTTTTATACTGAAGGTAGTACGCGTGCTCCCACACATCAATCCCCAGCAGGGGGATTAGACCTACGGGCAGAGAAGAGAGAGAGAGAACACACTGTCAATTCAACCTAAAGGCTGCAGCTTCTCAATTCCAATTCTAAACATCCGACACACAGAATTAACCATCACAACATTCTCATTCATGTTTCAGTTCCTTATTTAAATGGGAAATATGCATAAAATGAAATATTCCCCGAAAGACTTTACACTACTCTTGGGACCAAAATGTGGCGTAGTAAAAATAATTAAGATAAACTTGGGAACGCCCGTTAACTATGTTATTATATAGCTGTTCTAAACACACCAATAACTAACAGGGCCATCAGAGCAATTTTTGCCAGGGCTCAGGAGCCTCAATTAGTGTGGGAAGACGCCCAAGCATCTCTTTTTATGGGCCTGCAGGCGCACCAGGGTTTAGAAGCAGCCTGCTCTGCTTCCCAAAGCCAAGTGTGGTTGTGAAAATTATCACCGTCAAGTCAGAACTGTTGCAGCTGACCTTCCAGCTGGTTTTCAGAGCCTATAAATCACAGGCAAGAGCCTGCCCGTCTTTCTCCGTGGAGCAGCCAGTGGATGTGAAATGCCAGACGCGATTCCTTTGGGTTAGAACCCTACAGACTATGCCACCGGAGCTCCCTAACTACCAGGAGGAAACGCAAAGAATTTAGAGACATTAACTATGGTCCGAGGGGATATAAAGAATTTATAAGTGAGTTAACTAAGGAAAATGACTAAGACCAAGGCAAAGTATATACAGTTTAGAAATGAAGTAACACAGATGACTGCAACATGATAAATGTCGCAATCAAACAAGTCATGTGAGTTGTCTGGTTTTCCAATGCAAATAAAAATTAAGTTTACCCTACAAGATGAGCTCTAGTGGCCTAGTGGCAAGAAGCTGCACTTGCAATCCTGAAGGCACACAGTTCGACACCTCCGGCAGTCTTCTCCCATTTAATTAACTGCCTCTGAAAACCCACTGAAGGGTCGGCTATGGGTCTATTCCGACTCAGTGATACCAAACAACAACCCTACGTTATAGAGGAAGAATCAATGCCTTTGAGTTGTGGTGCTGGAGAACACTGAACTATGCCTCGGACTGCCAGGAGAACAAGTATGTCGTGGAGGGCATAGCGCTAGGGTGCTGCTTAGAGAGGGTGGTGAGACTCTTATCGCACATACTTCAGACACATTGTTAGGAAGGTCCAGTCCTTGGAAAGGACATCACACTAGGGAAAGTGGAGGGCCAGCACAGGAGGGAAAGACCCTAAGATGATGTGTCCTATTACAAGAGGAGCAAAGGTGAGAGAGATGAGCATGGCACACGATAGGACAGGGTTCATTCCATTATTCTATGGAATTGCTATGAGCCCTAGTAGACTTGGTGGCAACTAACATCAACAAGGGAGCTCTGGTGGCCCAGTGGTTATAAGCTGCATTGCAATCCTGATGTTCAAATACACCAGGTGCTCCTCAAAGCAATGTGGCAAAGGACGCTTTTCAGGCTCACAAATCTTCTGTGGCTGTTAGAAAGTCCTGAGGCATCTCACCCAAAAACACTATTCAGATTCAGGTAAAATCTGAGTACAACCAGGGAAGTGCGTCATAGCAGCAAGTCTCCAGGTCTGTGTAGACACAGGAAAAGTGGGTAAGAACTGCCACTCTGCAGCCTGACGATGGCATCACTTTAGAGCCTTCACACCAAAGAGCACAGTCCCAGCTAGCTGCTAACTGGCTTAGGATTCTGTCTCCCACACTCCCGTCATTTCAAGACCAAATTCTTTTCTGCTGTGAATTTTTGGTTGAAATGATGTGTCCTCAGTAATGGACAACTTCATCAATGAAATGAAAGATAAAGAATTTTGAGGCAAGCAGTGGGGTCTCCGGCGCTGGTGTTGGTGACATGAAGCCTTTTTCTTCAGTCATGCAACTATCCAGCTGCCCACCAGATGGCAGCACACTGGGAAGCCAGGTGGGTGCTACAGGCTCCTCTGGTTACCAAGGGTTTCATGGGTTTGTTAAAGGGCATTTAATTCCATTTGGCTTAATGTTTTTTAAAAAGGAGAGGGAGGAAGGAGGGGGAATTTGGTTGAGTCCAGCCAGGAGCATCTAAGCAAAATATTTTCATACAAATAGAAACTGCAATTTGAGACGTCCTCGTCCTACTCCCATTTTCACCTCAAAAACCAGCTCGAAAGGCGGTGCTCAGTGAAGAGATGGGGACAGCTCCGAAGCCAGCCTCAGCTTGGATTTCTTTTCCTGTTTATTTAATCTGTTTTTACTTCAGTGCACATAATCATGTTAGCTGATACTGATTTCTCTGGAGAATGAAATGGGCTTTATGTTTCAAATTTTTTTTGGTGTAAATTACACAAGCCTAGTTTACAAAATATCAAGGACCTTAAACACATGTTTGCTTACGCAAAAAGACACTGAAAATCGTGTTAAAACCCTCTCAAAGTATTATAACAAGGTGCGCCTGGTTCAGGCCGTGGTCTTTTCAATCACTTGCTATGCATCTGAGAGCTGGACAATGAACAGGGATGACAGAAGAGTAACCGATGCATCTGAGCTGTGGCGTTGGAGAAGTGCATTGACTATCTGATGGACTTCCAAAAGAACAAACAGACGTCTCAGGGAAAGCGCCTGAGCGCTCCCTGGAGACAAGGATGACAAAGCTTCAGCTCACATTTTGGACATTTTGTTAGGAGGGGTTATTCCTTGGAAAGCGACATCATGATTGGAAAGGTGGAGAGTCCATGAAAGAGAGAAGAACCTCAACAAGATGGTCTGCAGCGAGGGTCAAGGTGTAGAGGCTGGTTAGAATGGTGCAGGCTACAGCAGGGTTCAAATCTGTTGTTTGCGGGGCCGCTGAGAGCACCACACACATGGCTATGACAAGTTTAAACGCTACCTGCCTTCCTCCCATTACAAGCTCAGCTCCCTGCAACACGCATCCCCCCTCAAGACGTCTGGCGAGGGTTCTCACCTGTTGTTCCTTGCAGTGGGTCCTGATTGGCACATGCAGCGATCTGTAAGTGTCCCCGTTCCTTGTTGAAACCGAGCCAGCCCCAGCCTGAACCCTGAACACCCACAGACACGGCTGTCAACTTCTCCTTAAACTTCTCAAATGATCCAAAGTCACGTTTGATGGCTTCCAGCAACTCTCCTATTAAAAAAAAAACAAAACACAACGCACCAAATAGATTCAGCAGGTGATATGTCTACATGTGTATTAATATATGCTGTTCACATATCCATGTACATAACACAGCCAACAGGGCGCAAGGTTATGTCAACAACTTAACAACTTAATCATAACCAAATACACTGAAGGAAGGAACGAGCTTCTGGTCGTAGGACCTCAGGACCAGTCTCTGGAGACAGCAAGGTCAACTGCCATCACACAGCCCACAAAAACAATGGTCTACATCCTACACGTAAGACAACGGTCTCTACTCAGTCTGTTAAGTAGGAAAAATTGCAACCACACTGAGTATTGTTAACTAATGTTATAATGCAAAAGGTGTTTGGGCGGTTGAATAAAAAGCAACCTACATTATAAACATTCACTCACATCAATTTTAATTCTAAAAAAAAATAATAATTAAACCTTAAGAGCAGCCAGTTAAAATCCAACTACTGGTATGGAACAAAGCTGAGAAAGCAAAGCAAAGAGGCAGAGAAACAAATGTGCATGGATCTAACGGGCTGCAGGCACCTCAACATGACCCAGGCCAGAGAGGGCCTAGGCCTAGGTGCTGCTTGACCACCATGCCGACTGCTCTAAAAGGGATCACTGTAAATGACACCAGACAGAACAGGTGGCAAAGGTACGACAAAAGTCTAAAACAATGAAAGAACTTTTACTTTTCAAAGAGAAGACTGTACTGGGGTGGGGGTAGGGGAAGGGTTAGGCAGGGAGAAAAGTGCAACAGTGAATGAATGAATGGAAATTAAAAAAAAAATAAATATTAAGTATTTAAAATACATAAAAACTGTGCATCTAAATCAAGAAAGTGGTCAAAACTTAAAACTCTAAAAAAAAAAAAGGACAAAAGTCAAAACCATGAAACCGGCCAGCTTACTGCTCTAACAGACTGGGACAGCCCCCGAGAATATGGCCCTTGGAAGCCCGCTGAACCCACGAGACTTGGTCCTGTGGCTCAACTTTCAGCAAAAGGCAAGTCCATAACGTAAGAGCACAGAGAGGAGTTCACTTCTTGGACAATCGGCTACGTAAGAGCAAAGGGCAGCACCTGCCCAGGCTCAAAGCTCAAAAGGCAGGAAGGGCAGGACAGAGGATCGATGGAAACAATCATCAGAGCACGGGAGTGGGAAAGGTGCAGGTACACCGTCTTAAGAAAATTAATATCCTAAGACAAAACACGTAGGAATGAAAACTAATTAGCTCTGTAAATGTTCTCTCACCACAACCGGGGAAAAATTCAAAGGCACCGCGTATGAACAGACATTACAACTAGAACCATGGAAGACATAATCCGGCGACCCCTACCCATCTAGCCGTGCTCTGTGTCCCTGCCACCAGCACCCTAAGGCTTCACGGTTTTCATTACTACGCCTGCTTAACAGAGTATGCAAGGGACTGCTCCACTCAATGCTATTTTCATCAGGAAAAAAATGCTTGTTTCCTTTAGTTTTGGGATTTCTTTTTCCCACTTGTTCCAGCCCCAACAGAAAATTTTTATCATCTAACTTATCTGCTCTATATCCCAGTTTTGGAATAAAAAGTTACAGCTGTTATATCTAGACCTATCTTGTTCATTGTATTGGGGCTTTGTTGCATTTTTTTTTCTTACTAAACTACCTTCTTTTCTTATTTCTTTTTACCTATTTTTTACAGCATACTCTTCCCATATAAATTTTCCCCCATTCATTGTTGCACATTTTCCTCCCTGCCCACCCCTCTCCCCCAGTTAGCTTTTCTCTTTGAAAAGAAAAAACTTTTTCACTGTTATACAATCCCCCCACCTCCAAATCCACTTTACTATGTATTTCTTTTTCTGAAATCTTGTCATGAAAATAACACCTAATCATATATTCCTTTCAAACAGTTCTCTCCCTCATCTGTTTCAATGCAGTATACATTATTTATTCCTCTTTTCTTAGGTTCTCTCCAACCCCGATGTCAGTCCAGTTTTACAACAGTGGCACTACGCAGTACTTGTCCTCATTGTATTAAGAATTGAGTTTCTCTTCTCTTACTGAACTGAATGGACACTGTAAGAGCTACACTGTTTTTTTCTATAGCAATCTAGAATACAACACTTGACTGGGCATATAAACTAAAGCAGCAGGGCCAATAACATCATTTCTCTAACCCTTCTAAAAGACACCTGCGAAGCCCAATTTCCAGTACAACTAAGTACAGTTAGGAAAATAACAACAAAAAGGAACTATAGTAAGTATTTTATATGTAAAATTTCATTCTCAATATATTCAATGATAGTTCTACTATTAAATCTGTAACGGGAAAAAGGGGCAATCTCCTCCCGTGCAATTAACTGCCTCTGAAAACCTGCTGGAGGGTCAGCTATGGGTCGGTTCCAACTCTACGGTACACAGTTAACAGGATACAGATAAAGAAAATGTCAGTATAAGACAGTTAAATATCTTACTCTGGGTCCTACAGTCCTAAAAGTTTGCCTTTTAAAAAAGGGGGGGATGGGCAGGGAGAAAAGTGAAACAATGAATGGCTGGAAACCCTAAGTCTCTGTAAACTTCCATTAAAATAAATTCAAAAAAACAGGGGAGCTCTGGTGGCCTAGTGGCAAGGAGCTGCAACTACAATCCCAGAGGCAAACAGAATCCACCAGATGCTCGGCTGGGAAAGAAGGGACAATCTCCTCCTGTACCAGTCAGATCTGATTTGACGGTACATGCACACAAAAATAATAAAAAATAAATTTAAAAAAATTTTTTAAAATAAATAAATAAATTAATTAATTAAAAAAAAAAAAATAAAAACCAAACCATTCAGAGCAGTGACTTACTTGCTGCAGCTTGTCTACCAAATGGCTTACATATGCGAGGTGGCTCTGAGCACCTCGGGAATACTAAAGACTTAATAAAGTAAGACACACAGCACTTATCGGGTGGGACAATGCACAAGAAGATGTATAGAATGCTAACACAGGATTGGCAGTTTTGCCATTGCTCCAGGCCTAAACTGGGACACCAGAGAGACAGAAAAGGGAATCTCACTACCACGTGGAAGGAAGAGCAGGGAGGTCAGTGCGTCCTTTGGACCTGAGAGCACTTAACCCAGACGACTCAGCGGCAGGGCAAGGCTAGCAGGCAAACCGCAGCAACACAGGGCAAAAGCAGGGCCCTGACCTTGGACAGAGATGGAGTCTCCTGACCACAAGCAGGCAGGACAAGCGCCTTCGGGCAGGGGCCTGTGGGGGAGTGGGCACCTTCAAGGATTTGCTGGGGAGCTGGGTTTGCTGACTCCTGGAGCCAGACTAAGAAGCCTTTGGGCCTAAATTACTGGTAGAGGGAGGTGATAATGGCACTTAAACTGGCACAGCTAATAAGCTGCACCCTACGTCACTCCTGATCCTGAACTGTGACTGCCCTAAAGCCTAGAACCAACGATGAATGGTCTGTGTCTTCTGTGTGGCCTCTGTAATGAATTCCTGAACTGAGCTAGAGAAGCAGAGTGCGCTGACGGATGGGTGGGGTCTGGAACTGGTAGAAAAGGTTTAGATAAAGAGTGTAGGGGTGTGGTGACATGTCTGACCTCACAGAAATGCGCCTTGCGCCAATGTCATTCATAGGGATTCTTCCGACTTGTGAAGTTACAGCTTAGATGATCTATTTTATCATTTTACAAAACCACTGTGTTTTTAAAAAACTATTTTTTGCTTTGGTCTTCCCTAATATAGGTACATGTAAAACATGGTCAAGAAACTAAAAAAAAGAAATATAAACACTACCACCTCATTGCCATAGATTCAAAACCCACTCACAGGCAGCCTTCCACCGGATCTCTGAGACTGTAATCCATGAGGGAAGGTTGCCCAGTTGCCCATCCTGCTCCCTTGAAGACATGGGTAGAGTCAACCCGCCAGAGGGTTGTGCCCTTTGGGTTAGCAAGGCAACTCTGTATGGAACAAGCCACCGGGAACTCCTCATTGGGTACTGTACTTGTACGTGGGTACACCCGATGAGAGCTTCCTGGACGTCTTATCCACTCTCCCTTAAGACCCCTCAAAAGTTAGGACCCTGCTGTGCTCTGTGTTATGAAACACATGGCACTAGTGACACATCTGAAAGAATTAAGGTAACAAGAAAGTCAACACTCAGTCTTCTCACACACACAGTGTGGATAGATACATTGGCGTATACCGACCTTTGGGCTCTCCACCACCACTGGGGCTCAAGTTGGTCCAGAAAATGGTGTGATTGATATGCCCTCCGCCATTGAACCTGAGTGCAGGCTGCAGAGCCACCTGAGTCGTGACATCACCTGGAACGTAAAATGCACACATTTACATTTACTTTTTCAATCATCCTACATTATAGTATTAAAAAAAAAAAATACTAGAGCTTCTACTAACTGGATTTGCTCATCTGTGACACTTCTTTTGATCTTGAAATAGCCAACTGCAGGAGTCTTTAAAAAAAATAAATAAATAAGAGGGCTAGACCCTCCTAAAATGATCTGCCCCTGAACAATTAGGGAAAGACCTGGGCCGGCTCCAAAGCTCATAGAAAATTCACTCTGATCTCCGTGGAGTTCAGGGTTTTCTTAGAAATTATTTCAGAAAATGAAGTCTTTAAATAACAAAGATAGAAAGTTACTAGAATGATAAAATGCATGGATCAATACATACTGCTGTTCTTGTTCTGTGCCATCGAGTCGCCGGTGACACAGTGACCCTATGTAAAACAGCTCTGAAGTCTGCCCTATCTTGAGCCAATTTCACTGTCTCCAACACACCTACCCCCAGTTAATGTGCCAATTTATCTCTTTCAGCGTTTTCCTCTCCTGCACTGTCCCTCCACCCTTCCAAGCATGATGTCCTTCTCCAAGGACTGGTCCCTCCTGGTAATATGCCCAAATGACAAAGTATGTCAGTTGGAGCGTCACAATCCTTGCCTCTAAGAGGCACCCTGGTTCTACCCTCTCCAGGACAGACCCATTTCTTCTCTGAGCAGGATCAATATACAGACTACAGAACATTTTTAACACTCACATTCGAAAGAATTTCAGTGAGAAATATTTCAATGCATTAACAAGGAAACGGCCACATTCAAAGTTGAACTCCTGATGTCTTCCTTCCCTACCAACCTTTTACTCCTGTAGCCTTCGCCACCTTGGTAAATGTTTAGTAAATGCTTCTCATTTTGAATTCCTTGAGGTCATTTGTGACTTCGCTCATCCTCTGCATCTAACCCACAGCAAAGCCAGCTCGACCTTTAAAGCAGGGCCAGAATCCAATCACATTTTCCCGCCTGTGCTGCCACCGCGCTGGCCCCTGGCACCACACCTCCCACCTGCACTGGTGCGGCCTCCTCCTCACTGGCCTTCTGGGCCACACCTGTCCCATCATCTGCTCACAACCCAACTGCCAGAGGGATCTTCTAAAGCCCCAAGCCAATCACGCCAAAATCTACTCGAAGCCCTCCAAAACCTGCTCACCTCACCTCAGGGCAAGCCCCAAGTTCTTACAATCAGCTAAAAGGTGCATGCCATCTGACCCTCTGGAATTCCTCATCGGTCTCCAAGGCTGTAAGTGTCTACTGCCAATGTTCGTCCCACAGAGTGTCTGGTGGATTTGAACCATCAACCTTTCAGTCAGCAGCCACATAAATTATGCACTATACCCCTAGAGCTCCTAATAAAACCAATAAACCCTACCCAAATATGCCTTAAATCAGTTTCAACTCACAGCAACCCTCACCAGCTTCCCAAAGCTGTAAATCTTTACAGGATGAAACACCAAATCTTTCTCCTGTGAAGCAACTGGTAAATTCATACTACCAACCTTTCAGCCTAGGGCTCCTCAGATAAACCAAAAGTAACTAAACTTCTCTAATTGAGAAATAGTAAGGAATAATTCAGTAACTTAAACATCTTCAAAGTTTATAAAATCATTTCAAATTTTTAATAGAAATTTGGGGATATTAACTCCTATATTTTAAGAGAATATGTATTCATTATAAACACATTAACTTGGCACTTTTTTAAATTTTTATTGTATTATTTTTACATGTACCATCAAATCCGATCTGACTGCTCCAGGAGGAGATTGCCCCCTCCTTCTCCAGCAGAGCATCTGGTGGATTTGAACCGTGTACCTCTGGGATTGCAGTGCAGTGTCTTGCCACTAGGCCACCAGAGCTCCCTTAACTTGGTCCTTTTTTTGCCTGCTAAAATATTAACCAAAAGTTCATTTCTGACACTTCTACACACAAGTTAAAACAATGGAACCATGTGATCACTATTTGATTTGAGTTCTAATAATTACCAAACAAAATAAACGTGCAATGGGCTCAATTATAAAAATGTGCTGTATCATCAAATGAGATATTGGGTCACTTGGAAATACAGTAACATAAAATACAACTATCAATGCAAAGCACCACTGACACTCTACTATTAGAAGTAAAATGGCATAGGCTTCGGCTAGATGACGATGGCAATTGATTGTTCCACTTTCTGCCAACACACTTTATCAAGATACAATTTAGAAAAGGGGTTTTGGCTGAATTAAGCTCCTGTTCATGTTGCAAAATTAGTTTATACATAAACACAGACCTAGGAAAGGCAAGACATTGGCACTCTGGAGACAATGCAGAATTGCTGAAAATTGTATTTTTAACTCCTTTTGGGAAGCATCACAACCTGACTGTCCTTTGGGAATCCCTTCAAAATGGAATTAGTCATCTCTCTCGACACCCAAACTGAACTCTTACGATAAAGCCCTTTTGACTGTAGGAGTCAGTACAGTTAGGACAGTGTGCTTTGAGGCACAAACTCATTCTGAGGGAGTTTCATTATTTTTGCATAATCACTTTTCTTTACGGGAATTAAGGAGCATTATACTTGCCTATATCTCTTTCCTGACCTATGTATGGTCTCCTGTTATTGTTGTTAGGTGCCATCGAGTCACCCATGGTGACCCTATGAACAATAGATCTGAACCTTGTCCTATCCTCTGCCATTCTCACATCTTCTGACACACTCATGCCAATTGCTGCAGTCACTGTGTCAGTACACCTGTTTGAAGATCTTCCTCTTTGACATCCCTCCAGCTTTCCAAGCATGATGTCCTTTTCAAGGAATTAACTCCTATTTTTTTAAGACCACTTTTATGAAGTTCAACAACATCTTTGTTTTCATGTCTACATCTCTTTTCCAGGAAAAATAAAACCCAGTAAAATTAGAAGCTAAGCAAGTTTCTGGAAAAGGCATGTTAGTCATATGATGAGGTTACAGATATTCTTTTATTAATTCCCCTCTTTCCTAAACTCTCAAGCCAAAATAGTTTACATTTAAGTAATTTTAACAGGGTTTTGTGGGTTTTGTTTTTTTTTCCAACTCTGTAGGTACTTACCGGTTGACAGGCAGTACCTAATAAAATAATGAAAAGCCCTTTTTTCCAGTAGCTTTCATCAAATAAGTAAAACCTTGATTATGTAAAAAAAGAGCTGAAGTCAAACTGTTCTTAAAATAATGGCAAAGTTCATGGACGTCAGACGTGGCCATGCAGGAAATACTTTCACAACTGGGACATTCCCCTGGCCTCCTGACCATCACCACATCCTTCACAATCCGTCACTTCCTAAATCATACAACTTTTCTCACGTCAAGGTTGCCCTAATTACAAGCAGCACAGCTTCCAAAATGTGGCAACTTCCTTTTTGGGTTGAAATACTACACTTTTCCACTAGATGCCACTGGTCAGTAAGATCCCTAAAAACCACTCAAATTTCTTAAGTCTGAAATTCAACAAGAACATACCAAAGAACTTTTTTTAATTACATTGCTTATTAGGCTATCCATACATTCTAGAAACATTGTCAATTATTTTTCTCATTCAAGACACTGATTAACAGACTGAAGACTGCTGCCAAGAAGCCTCCTTAAAGTGTTAAAGAGCAAGGATGTCACTTTAAAGACTGAGGTACAACTGACCTGATATCTATTCTCAAGTTGGGAGGTAAACAAGGAAGATCATAAAAGAACTGATGCCTTTGAAGTGTGATACTGGCAAATATATATAGACGGATCCAAAAACAAAACAAATCTGGGAAGGATGGAGAGATCTCAACTCACATATTCTAGACATGCTGTCGGGAAAGACCAATCCCTGGACGACTCAGAGTTTGGGTAAGTAATGTGGCAGCAAAAAAAGAGGAAGATCTTCCATGACAAAGACCTGACAACAGTGACAGCCACGACGGGCATAAGCAGAAGAGAGCCTTTGAGGGTGGTGCGGGGTCAGGGTCTCCTTCACACGGGGTCACTAGGAGTCACAGCAGACTCCACGGCCCTGGACCAAGTCGATTCACACTCAGGGAGCCTCCGGGGCAGAACCTCCCCAACAGGATTCTCAGAGGGTGAATCTTTATGAGAGCTGACCGCCTCATCTTCCTCTGGAGGAACAGCTGGTGAGTCCACACCCCTAATCTTTCAGTTAACAGCCATCAATTAAACCACTAAAGCCATGAGAGTGTATATAAAATCTCCATATACAATCTCTACATACACCACATATTTGAGTTTTCTACGGAAACATTAATCATAGGATTCCCAAAACCAAAAATTTCTCGAGTTTTGCCAAATGAATACTTTAAAAAAAAAAACACCAAGGGACCTCTGGTGGCCTAGTGGCAAGAAGCTACAATGTTTTGCTTTGGTTTTTGGTTTGTTTTTTTTTTTTAAGAAGCTACAATGTAATCCAAGAAGGTATGTGGTTCAAATCCACCAGATGCTCTGCCGGAGAAGGAGGGGCAATCTTCTCCGTACCAGTCAGATCTGATGTGATGGTACACACACAAAAATAATTTTTAAAAAATTTAAAAAAAAACAAACCATTAAGTTAAAAAAAAAAACACACAACCCTCTGTCCCACATTTTAATTAAGTTCTAAATATTAGAAAATAGATGTAAGAGTATTTCAGTTTCCATAAAGTGCTATTTTCCATATCTGACCCCTGGATAATTCCAGAAGCATGTTCAGTCTAAAGGGCTGAAACAGTTCCACCGCTGGACAATGACCATCAGCGTGCTGCCATCTGCCTCCTTGCCTCCCACACAAGGGAAGACAGGAAGCCTCCAGGGGTCTCCAGGGTAAAAGGAGCACGCTATCTATTAACAAGATGCGTGCTTCGGACCCTCCCCGCCTGAGTCTGGATTCCTATCCCACCAGTCCCCAAAACAAGACCACTGGCAACAGTTCCTGTCACAAGACAAGCATTCAGAAGACTCTCCCCTTCACGTCCGCTGTCAGTGTCCACACTGCTTACAGGGGCTGGTTCACTGGCTGGACAGAACTCGGATAACAGTGAGGCTGTCAACCTCATCCCACCTACTGTTCAAGAAGTGAGCTTCAGAATGACGAACTCTGGATACTGACAACAGAAACCCGCTCCCACTGCCATCAGATGTGTTGGTGCAGAAGCCAACTCAGGAGGCCATGAGTGGTGGGCTGGCACCCCAGGGTGCATGTGTCCTCCAAGGCTGGACCACAAGCGGAAAGACACACTCAGCCACCTTGCAAAGGAAACCCCAGAGACCAAACATTCCTCAGGAGCATATTACATAAGAGGAACTAATTTTAAGTGCTAAAGCACACATACACACACAAATACAGGCACACACGCACTCCCACTGCCAGAGCACACAGATTCCAACCCAAGGCAGCTCCAAGAATTCACCTGCTCCTGCTGCACCGTCTTCAGAAGCAGACTGCCAGACTGTTCCTCTGCGGCATCACTAGGTGGCTTGAACGACCAACTTTCAGGTTCATGATTAAGCACAAACCATTGCCCCTCCTGGGGCACATGCATTTTTGTTACCTGTCACAGCTTTCTTAAAATGCTCTACAATTAACCCACACTAGAGAAAGACCCTCAAGAAGACGGATTGGCAGAGACTGGAACCATAGGTTCAAGTGTATGAAAGATCATGAGAACAGTACAGAATAGGACGTGGCTCAGATCTGACGGTGCAGAGTTACTATAAGTCATAATCAGTGTATATGTTCCACGTGTTAAGAATAAATGTACATTAAATCTTGGTAAAAAAAAAAGTCATAATCAGTGTGATAGCACCTAACAGCAACAGTGACATCTCATCTGCTCCAGGATATGCTGCTATTGTGTGCTGTGAAGACAGAACCAACCCACGGCTGACCCTCCAGCAGGTTCTCGGAGGCAGTTAATCACACAGGAGGTGACTGCCCATCCTTCTCCCGCGGAGCAGATGGTGGATTTGAACTGTGTGCTTTCAGGATTGCAGTGCAGCTTCTTACCGAATGAAATTCAGAGGCTCCCTTGGAACCATAATGATAAAATTTATGAACTTGAATTTATTTACAGGATTCTAAGTTTTCTAAAGCAATATAAGAAGTTCATGTAAACCCTCCAAGCCACTAACCCTCTATAATAAGTGTGTATGTATGTGTGTCCATACACACACACACACACACACACAGACACCCCTCCGTAAGGCTGCATTCCGGTCTGGGACACCTCTCAATGTCCCTGTGCCATCAGAAGTGGGCAGTGTTTCGCTCACTGGACAGTGAGGGTTACCAGGAGGTGGAACGGCCCGGCCGGCCCTGACATCGTTTGTGGGTCGTCCCGCAGGCCCCCCTACCCTTGGCCAGCGCCTCTTGATACTTCTCCTCGGTGGCGTTCAGGTTGTTGACGTAAGTGGCATGGTGTTTGCTGTGATGCAGCTGCATGATCTGGGCGTTGATGTGGGGCTCCAGGGCGCCATAGTCATAGGGCAAGTCCGGCAGGCTGTGCTTCTGCCTGCACCCCAGAGCTTCCAGAGCGGGGGTCAGCTTCCGGCTCGTGCTGCAAAGATGGGGAGCACAGGTGAGTCCCCCGAGAACCCGGGCGGGGCGCGTGCGCCATGCACGAACGTGCACGCGCTCCTTCGCACCGACCTCGGTTTTGGAAGCAATACGCTATATTTGCATGGTATTAAATCAACACTGAGTATGCTGAATGCGCCCGCGGAGACGGGGCCGCGGAGGAGAAGGACACGGGGGTCCGCGGCACCGTGGCCCCGCCGCCCTGCCCTCTGCGCCCTTGGGGTCCATGCCCACGTCCCCCCCTGGCAGCCTCACGACCCACCGCGTCCACCCCGCCGGGGCAGCCGCTCACCTGCACGCAGCCCGGCACAACATGGTGCTGCGACACCGGCCTCGCCAAGAGCAGGTGTCCGGAGAAGCCTGCGACCCGGCCTCCGTGAAGGACACAGGCCCCGCCCCTTCCGGCGGGACGCCCCGCCTTCCGGAAGGGCCCGCCCCGTTCGGAAGTCCACGCCCCTTATCCGGGGAGGCCACGCCACTCTTCCCGGAAGGCTCCGCCCCTCAATACCCGGCTCCGTCCCTTGGGGTTCTGCGGGACCCTTGCACCTATACCCCCCCAAACCCGGGCCCAGGAGACTTGAGAACAAGGCCTTGAGGATTTGGGGGGACCTTGAGGATTTGGGGGGACCTTGAGGATTTGGGGGGACCTTGGGCCCTGCAGTGCGGCACTGCGCGTGGGAGCTGGTACGGCCCGCGCTGCGCTGGCCTCTGGGCAGTGAGTCTGCAGCCCCAGGCAGTGAACTCTGGACGCTTGCGAGCCACCAGAGGGTCAGCCGTCCAAGGCTCAGGCAGAACCTGGGCTCCAACAGGCCCGGAAGCGTGCAGGCGGTGGCCAGCGCTGGGTGCTTTCCACACCACTGCCCGCGATGACCTTGCTCTGCTAAAATGACCTTGGAGCCAATTCCGAGGCCGGAGCCAAGGCGGACGGACTTGATCCCTGAAATCGCTGCCCGCGCACCTGCCTTGTGGCCGTACTGTCCTGAAGGATTCACTTGCATTCTCTCTCATTTACCCCAGGGCTGGTGCAGACTCTGGTTGATAAAATACCCTCACTGAACATGGGCACCTTGCCCTGCTCACACAGCTAGTAAATGGAAAATCTCCATCAAACTCCAAAGCCCACTCCTTGCTGACTCTAGGCCTTAACCATAACGTGTGTTTACTCAGAGCTACGTATTTGAGCCAGCTGATGTGGTGAACATAAATACACCTGACTGCTTTCGGTTGTGTCCGGTTATCTAAAAGTTCAAAATACCGAAAACTTCCTCAACAGGTGCAAAAGCAAGCAAAACAACTTAGTTCCATCTTCACAGGATGTTTAAGGTTTTTACACTGCTGGTGATGTGGGTTAGGCCTTTTTTGAAGAGACTATAGAAAAGGAAGGGTGTGGCAGGTGCTCAGTGACGTTTTACTTTTTTCTGACCTCTCTAGAACCCTTAGGAGGATGACTAGACTTCAGGGAAAGCGTTTAAAGAGGAACTCTGGCATATGACCTCACAGTAGGCAGGGCTGTGCTTGTTTACACACTGTGCTCACTCTCTGATGCTCTCTCTCTTTAAAGGAAGTTCTGGTTGGGGCCTGATTAAACTTCCTTAAAAAACTCAGACTGGGCATGGGCATAAGTTTGATATCTTTAGTAATAGGAGGCAAAACTAATTCACACAAAAAACAAAAACCCCAACCCAGCTTACTGTCCTAATAAAGGCTGGTTGTTGTTGTTGTTGTTGTT
>NW_006399774.1:13689770-13692893 GCF_000299155.1 Elephantulus edwardii
CTTTGATTTCATCCCACCTGAATTTCAGAATCATCTCAGGAACAGGCTTGAGGACTTGAACACTAATGAGCAAAGACCAGATGAGCTGTGGGAGGATGTCAAATAAAGGCTGGTAGAATCCCTCAAAACTATGGCCCTAACACCCTTCGGGCCTGAAACCAAAATCATCCCCATGACTCAACTCTCAGCCGAAGACCAGCCTGTAAGGTGCCAGGCTGCTCCTTCGGGGCAAGGATTCTGAGGCTTTGTCTGACATACTTTGGACATGTTGCAAAGAGGGACCAGTCCTTGGAGAGGGACATGATCTTTAGAAGGGTGGAGGGACAGTGCAAGAGAGGAAGACCCCAGATGAGATAGATTGACTTAGTGACTAGGATAATGTGGGTAGGTGTGTCAGAGACAACGAAATTGGTTCAAGATAGAGCAGAGTTCATGGCTGTTGTACATAAGGTCACTATGAGGAACAGGCAAGTCAATGGCGCATAAAAACAACAAAAAAGGTAAACAGTAACCAGGGAAGTGCTCCATCTTTGGAACCAATGATACAAGAACAAAGTGACTACATTTGCTCAGAAGGCAGGAAGGGACAGGGAAAGAGGATTAATGGAAAAGAGACCCCCAGGGAGGAAGTACGGACAATGCTGTTACCATGTGGGGATTGTAGTCAGTGTCACAAAATAAAATGCTGACTTGCTGAATGGAAAACAAATTTGCTCTGTAAACCTCTACCCACATCTCAATAAAAAGTTAAGGAAGCCAAAGAGAGAGAAAAATTTTGACTGAGGAAAGGCACATTTTAAGCAAGATAGTCCATGGGCACAAAAAGTCATAGTAACAGCCCTGAAATCATTTCTGTCATCCCCCACGTCCTTCCAGAGACTGCCATGGTGTTGTTATGTACCATGGAGTCATAGAGACTCATATGACCCAATGTACGTTAATTAGGTCTGAAACCTGCCCTATCCTGAGCAAATCTCATCATCTCTGACAGATCTAATCCCATTTATCCAGCCACTGAGTCAATCCATCTCATCCTGGATTTTCTCTCCTATGTTGTCCCTCTGACCTTCCAAGAAAGATATCCCTCTCCAAGGACTAGTCCCACCTGGCCATGTGCCCAAAGTATGTGAGAGAGAGGTTCAAAGTCCTTGCCTCCAGGGAGCAGCCTGGTTTCAACCTCTCCAGGACAGACCTGTTTGTTCTCCTTGCAGTCCACAGTATGTTCAATAGTCTTCTCCAGCACCACAACTCAAAGGCATTGATACTGCTTCTATCATCCTTAGTTATTGTCCAGCTCTCAGATGAACAGCAAATAATTAAGAAGACCATGACCTGGATCAGGTGCACCTTAGTCTCCAGACTGACATCATTGTTTCTCAGTACTCTAGAGAGTTCCCTGACAGTAGAGTTTCCCAATACAATTCATCTTTTGATTTCCTGACTGCTGTTGCCAAGAGTGTTAATTGTGGAATCAAGCAAACTGAAGTTATCAACAATCTCAATCTCTTCTCCATCCATCATGAAGCTGACAATTGGCCCAGTGGTGAGAATCTTTGTTTTCTTGATGTTAAGTTTCAATCCATATTGAAGGCTACAGGCCTTGACCCTCTGCAGCAAATACCTAATGTCCTCTTCAGTTCCAGCAAACAAAGTTCTGTCATCTGCATAATGCAGGTTGTTGATGCATCTTCCTCCAATCCTGATGCCACTTTCCTTTTCATAAAGTCCAGCCTCCTGAATGATCTGTTCTACATATAAATTGAAAAGGTATGGAGATAGGAGGCATCCCTGACACATCTTTCCTGATCCTGAATCATGCAGTATCTCCCTGCTCTGTTCTGATTACTGCCTACTGGTCCACGTATAGGTTTTGCATGAGTACAATCAAGTGTTCTGGGATTCCCATCCCTCTCAAGGTGATCCACACCGTCAGTTGCCTTTGCATGCTCAATGAAACATAGATAGGCATTCCTCTGGTACTCTCTGGTTCAGCCAAGATCCATCTAATATTGACTATAATGTCCCTAAAGCCACTCCCTCTTCTAAACTCAGCCTGCACATCTGGCACTTCTCTGGATAATCTTCAGCAGGATCTTGCTTGTTTGTGATATTAGTGATATCATTTGATAATTTCCACACTCTGTTGGGTCACCTTCTTTATTGGATTGGGAATAAATACAAATCTTTTCCAGTCAGATGGCCACATAGTTGTCCTCCAGATTTTTTGGCATAACCTATGAATGCATCCAGGGCCGCATTTATTTGCTAAAATATGTCAGTGGATATTTCATCAATTCCTGGGGCCTTGTTTTTTGCCAGTTCCTTCAGAACAGCTTGAACTTTCTCCTTCATCACCAGAGGCTCTTGATCATATGTTGATTCATATATTGATCATATAAAATTCTTCTATGTTAACCAATTCTTCTTGGTATAGTCCTTCTGTCGACTCCTTCCATCTTCTTTTGAGGAAATAGATGATTTCTACCAACTTTTGCAGTTAGAAATCAATCAAATATGCAACCAAGATACTTTGATAATAATTGAGTATTGGAATGCAAATGTTGAAAGCAGGGAAGAAGTATTGTAGTTGGAAATCATGGACTTAGTGACAGAAATGAGGCTGGAGATAAAATGATAGAATTCCGTACAGTTAATGACCTATTCATGGCAAACAACTTTTATAAGAAACATAAATGGTGACTGTACACATGGACTTCTGCTTATGGTCTACACAGGAATTTAGAATGATTACATCTGTGGAAATAATCGCTGGAGAAGCTCAGTATCAGCTGACACTGATTGTGGACCAGACCATCAACTACACATGTGCAAGTTCAAACTGAAGCTCAAGAATATCAAATCAAATCCATGAGAACCTCGAGTCTGTCCCAGTGTAGTTGAACGACCATCTCAGGAACAGGTTTGAACTTTTTTTTATTTTATTTTATTACATTTAATGAACATTTAGGGGAGCTCTGGTGGCCTAGTGGCAAGGAGCTGCAACTATAATCCCAGAGGCACACGGTTCGAATCCACCAGATGCTCTGCAGGGGAAGGAGGGACAATCTCCTCCTGTACCAGTCAGATCTGATTTGATGGTACACTCACACAAAAATAATAAAA
>NW_006399774.1:13709630-13712341 GCF_000299155.1 Elephantulus edwardii
CCTTTACTTGCTTCTTCCTTTTCTGGGATTCCAATGATGCGCATGTTATTTTTCTTGATGTTGTCCAACATTATTCTTAGTTTTTCTTCTTTTTCCTTCTTTTTTGAGTCTGCTTTTTGCTCTAGCAGATCTGTTTGGGGCTTTATAGTATGGTGAGAGGTGTAGATCCTGCTTCAGCTTTCTGCAGGAAGGAGTCTATTCTCGCCAGCACCATTTGTTGATGAGGTTGTCGTTTCCCCATTTGGTAGGTTTTGTTTCCTTGTCAAATATCAGTTGACTATAGATAGATGTTTTGGTTTCTTGTTTCTCAAGTATGTTCTATTGTTCTGTGTGTCTATCATCGTACCAGTACCAAGCTGTTTTTGTTATTACAGCTCTGTAGTAGGTATTGAGATCAGGGAGTGCTATGCCTCTCACGTCATTCTTATTTTTCAGAAGTGCTTTTCTTAATTGCAGTCTCTTTCCTCTCCAAATAAATTTGCAAATTGTCTATCTCTTTAAAAAATTAATACGGTATCTATATTGGGATTGCATTAAATATGTAGATTGCTTTTGGCAGGATTTTCATTTTTACTATATCGAGTTTTCCTATCCATGAACAGGGAACATTTTCCCATTTATATAGGTCTTTTATTGTTTCATGCAGAAGTGTTTTGTAGTTTTCTTTGTAAAAGTCTTTTGTGTCTCTTTTGATAGGTCTTGATAAGTTTTTGATACGTCCTTTGTTAGGTTTATTCTGAAGTCTCTCAATTTGTGGTTGGCTGTTGTAAATGGTATTACTTTCTTATTTTCCTCCTGTGTATTTTCTTTATTACTGTAGAGGAATCCCACTGGCTTTTGCTAATTGATCTTGTATCCTGACACTGTACTAAATTGGTCTACTGCTTCTAACAGTTTTTTTTGTTTAATTCTTGGGGTTTTCTGTGTAACTATCCTGTTGTTGTTTGTTGTTATGTGCCGTCAAGTCGCTTGCGACACATAGCGACCCCATGTACAACACACCAAACTGCGCGACATTCGTTCTGGCCCTCGGGCTACACACCAGTTCTACAGGATGCATCACCTTTGCTCGGGAAACATTACGACTAAACTTCAGAGACATTGGTCCCAACATAAGGAACTATGAGAAGCTGATGTGTTTGGAATCACAGAAGCCAAGGAAGCTTCATATATAAGCTATTAGATCAAGGGCTGGTCAATGGGAGATAGATGTGAAGGGAGTGGGTAGAAGTGGGTGGGTATCCTGGTGGATGGTGGAGCAGGGAAATAAGTGGGTAAAGACACGTGTGCCAAAGGCAGGGACAACACTCACACTAATGGTTAATTCCACAATAAGAGATATACCTTTAACTTGCTGGTCTGTCTGATCCTTCTCTAAATCTTCTGAAACAGAAGGCCTCTGAAAACCCTATGTAACTATCCTAGCATCTGCATATAGCAATAGTTTCACCATCTCTTTGCCGATCTGGATGTCTCTTAGTTCCCTCACTTGCCATGTTGCCCTAGCAAGTGAAGTGGATTATTTAATATGGGTTTTCTATTCATTGTCTAGTGAGCTCTGACGATGAAGTCTGATGATAACATCATATGATGATGATGTCGTTATTGTTAGGTGCCTCCAAGTTGAATACGACCCATAGAGACCCTATGAACAACAGATCTGAACCCTGTCCTATACTAGAACTCATTGCAGCAGTCTTTGTGTCAATCTACTTATCTGAGGGTCGTTCTCTCCTTTGCGGACCCTTTGCCTTTGCAAACATGATGTCCATCTCCAAAGAATAGGCTATCCTAGCAACATGCTTGTATGTTAAGTATGTAAGGTGAAGCTTTATCATCTTTGCCTTCAAGCAGCACTCTGGCTGCACTTTCTTTAAGACATATTTATTTGTTCTTTTGGCAGTCCATGAAGAGTTCTGTACTCTTCTCCAGCACCACAGCTCAAAGGCGTTAATTCTTCTTATGCCATCCTTATACATTGTCAAGTTCTCAGATGCATAACAAGTGATCAAAAAGTCCATGTCCTGAATCAGATGTACTTTAGTCTTCAAACTGACATCACTGATCCTAAATAACATGAAGAAATTCCTGATTCCAGACTTACTCAGTACAATACGTCTCCTGATTTCTTGACTGCTGGTACCAAGGATATTGATTGTGGACCCAACTAAGTTGAAGTTATTAAAAAACAATATTTCCAATAACAAGAAAAAAGATGAAGTTGTTTATGGTTTCAAGCTTTTATTTATCTATCATGATGTTGCTAATAGGTCCAGTGGTAAAAACTTGTTATCTTGATGTTGAGATGCAATGCAATCCATATTGAAGGCTGTATTATTTGATCTTCTGTAAAAAGTGCTTCAAGTTTTCCTCACTTTTATCAAGGTTGTATCATTTGCATAATGCAGGCTACTGATGAGTCTTTTCTGATCATTTTTTATTATTAAGTTTAATGAAAGTGTACAGAGACTTAGGGTTTCCATTGATTAATTGTTGCACTTTTCTCCCTGTTCCCCCAGGCCCCCAATTCACTCTTCTCTTGAAAAGTAAAAGAAAAATGCTTCATTGTTATATAATCCCTCCCCCCAAGTCCACTCCACTGTGCAGCCTTCATTCTGGACTCCTGTTAAAACAATAATGTTGTTGTTGTTGTTGTTATGTGCCATCGAGTCACTTGCAACTCATAGCGACCCTATGTACAACAGCCCTAA
>NW_006399774.1:13712991-13715174 GCF_000299155.1 Elephantulus edwardii
CCTCTGCAGCAAGCACTTCAGGTCCTCCTCAGTTTCAGCAAACAGCGTTGTTTCATCTGCATAATGCAGATTGTTGATAGATCGTCCACCAATCTTGACCGCACATTTCTCCTCATAGAGCCCAGCCTCCTGGATAATCTGTTCTGCATAAGGTTGAAAAGGTATGGAGACAGGACACATCCCTGGCATACGCCCTTCCCAATTATGAACCATGCAGTGTTTCCTTGCTCTGTTCAGACCACTGCATCCTGGTCCAAGTATAGGTTTCTCATTCGCACGATTAAGTGTTCTGGGATTCCCATTCTTCTCAGAGCCAGCCACAGTTTGTTATGATCCACACCGTCAAATGCCTTTACATAGTCAATGAAACACTAATATACATTCCTCTGGTATTCCCTGCTTTCAGCTAAGATCCATCTAACATTAGCTACAATATCCCTAGTACCACGACCCCTTCTAAACACAACCTGGACTTCTGGCAGTTCTCTGCTGATGTGTTGTTCCAGTCGTGTTTGGATAATCTTCAGTAGAATCTTGCTTGCTTGTGAAATCAATGATATTATCCTATAGTTTCCACACTCTGTTGGGTCACTCTTCTCCCTTTTAAAGAGTTCTCTCCCTCATCTGTTACAATGCAGTATACATAATTTACCCCATCTTTCTCAGTCTTCCCTCAACCCCAATGTCAGTCCCATTTTACAACAGTGGCCCTATGCAATGTTTGTCCTCTTGTGACCAAGATATTTCACTCAGCATAATATCCTCCAAGGTCACCCAGTTTGTATAATATTTCATGCGTTCCTCGTTTTTCAATGCTTCATAATATTCCACTGTGTGACTATACTACAGCTTCTCTATCCATTAGTTTGTTGATGGCACTTGGGTTGTTTCCAACACTTTGCTATTGTGAACAAAGCCGCAATAAAAGTGGGTGTGCATGAGTCTTTTCTCATCTTGTTGCCACTCTTCATAGTCTAGCTTCTCCAGTAACTTGCTCAGCGTACTGATGAGCAGGTACGAAGGGAGAATACAACGCTGACGCATTCCCTTCTTAACTTCAACCCATGGAGCTTGGAAGCAAGAGTGGCATCCACTTCTGAAACAGCTTTGCCTCTGGAAACCCTATGAACCTGGAGAAGGAATGAAAGTTATACAAGTGTTCGGGTCTTTCGTTCATAGGACCACTATGAGGTGCCTACGACTCGACTTAACAACAACAACAACAGTGTTCCTTTACTCTGTTCACACAACAGCCTCTTGGATTGGAAGAGGTCCATATTTGCTCCTATTTCCAAGTAAAGTAATCCAACAGAACGTGGAAACTATCAAACAAAATCATTAAAATCACATGCAAGCAAAATACTGCCAAAGATCATTCAAAAATGGCTAGAACAGAACATAGATAGGGAACTACCAGAACCTCAAGAAGGTTTTAGAAGAGACCAGAGGTATCATTGTTGATGTCAGATGGATGCTGGCTGAAAGTAAAAAATACCAGAAGAATGTCTATTTATGCTTTATTGACTATGCAAGGGTGTTTGACTGTGTGGATCATAAAAAGTTATGGTTAACATTGAGAAGAATGGGAATCACAAAGCACTTAATTGAGGTCATGCAAGACCTACACCTAGAACAAGAAGCTGTTGTGTGAACAGAGCAAGGGAACACTACCTTTCCATTATCAAACAAAAAAGTTACACAGTTCACCACCAGGGACATATATATTTCATTGTTTTTGCTTCTCTGGAAATTCTAGCCTAAGACAGGAGCCAAATTACCATGGACTGAAAACAACAGTAACAGGGTTAAACTATTGAGGGTGGGGGTGGGAATCCAAGTTAGTCAGCAAATAATGCCAGACCATGGAAGGTGAAGTTGAAAGGTAGAATATTAAGGGCTCAGAGAACTAAGACCCTGGGGAAGGTGGTACACTGACCACAGTTGACTCCTTGTATTTCCTGATACCCTAAGACATCTGTCTTCAAATCTTGTCTTTATCAAAGTAGTCATGGTTTGGAGTGTGATCTGGTGAACTTCTGATTCTTAGGGAGATAAACTGGGAGAATAATAAGCTGCTAGGATCTGTTTAGAAGCAAGAATAATTGGTGAAAACAAAGAAAGTAGAACAGTGATGGCAACAGTGTTGGAAGGAATCTATGCAAGATGATATGTACCACATCACT
>NW_006399774.1:13715774-13722326 GCF_000299155.1 Elephantulus edwardii
CATATATTTATACAGCTGTGAACATTTGCAAACACAAGTTAGCAGGCTGTCTGTGCAGTTTCAGGTGACACAAATGGAGAAGCATTCTGCTAATTCTGGAAAGGCTGAAAGAGTGAATGCATGCAGAGGAACCTCAGAAGATAGCCACTGAAAGTCTACGGAGTAGAATTCTGCTCTGGCATGCAGGGTGCCACCAGGAGTGGGAATGGACTCTATGACACTGGTTTTCTTGTGTTTCTGAGGTGCATGCTTTGGTTTATTTTTTGTCTTCATTTCTTTTAGCATTTCTCTGAATGCAAAATGCTGAGGTATTGGGTAAGAGGGGAAACAGGCAATGAGTCAGATTTTCTGTTCCAGAATGAGCAACATGTAAACAACCATTTAAAAAATAATAACAACCGTTAGCATTTCCCGATTACCTATGCGCCAGAGTTTTCCCAAGGTGATTTGGTTTAGTCCTCAGGGATACCTTAACTTTTCCAGACTGAGAAGCTAAGTTTCAGAAAGATTACCTAACTTTCTACAAGTCACTGAGCTCGAACTAAATAAAGAATTTAAGCCTCAGTCTCGGTGACCATACTTCTCCCATGACATCATGCCAGACAGAATAAATGCAGTCGAAAGGGTTTCGTGCACATCCAACCTTACAACTTGGACGGTTAATAGCCTTCATCCAGTCCCACTGCAGGAAAAGCAAAGCAGAGGCCCACGAAGAAAACAATAACACCAGCAGGAGCACATGCTCCTTAGGACAATGTACCAAATCAGATCAAAAGGACAGTGATAAGTGATAAAGCAAAAAGAGGTAGGATGAAAGGATGAATGGAAGCAAGAAATCACAGGGAGGACATGGGAGCACTGCTGTTATAATGTGGAAATCATAATTAATGCCATAATATACAACATGTTTTATGAGTATCCAAATGAGCAGTCTGCTTTTTACAATTTTTTTTAAAATATAGCGTTATATAACTCACTACTGCCCCCACAGGTAAAACAAGCCTTCCTAATTTGGAGATATTGTGTGCCCTCAGGTAGGAACCAACCCATAGTTGATCCTCCAGCAGGTTTTCAGAGGCTGTTAATCACAGAGAAGGAAATTTCCCATCTTTCTCCTGTGGAGCAGCTGGTGGATTCAAACAGTGTGCCTTTGGGATTGCAGTGAAGGTTCTTACTACTAGGCAAAAATTTAGTGATGAATAAATCCCATAATCTTCTGACTCTTCAAGGGAAAACAATTATTAAATGAACACACTTCTGTAGGTTTTAAGTAAAAATTGTTTCATGCATATGACATTCTATTCTTACTCCCATTTTCCTCTCTGGCATCACAAAGAAAGTTTTGTGTATGTATAAGCGCTAAATGACGTGCAGGTATCCTCATGAGAACAGGTTAAAAGTTGTGTTTAAAAAAAAGTTGTGTTTAAAGGTCGTAGCAGGTGAGTTTCTATTCTTATGCTTTTAGGATAGTACAGCCTCCCTGTTTCAGTCTGTCAGGAGAGAAGGATGGAAGGGATAAAGGGCCTTCTCCACATGTACCCTTTCATCTCAGAGGGGACAAGCCGCCTCTGAAGCCCCAGGAGACTTCTGGTCCCTGCCAGACTCAGTCAGCCGTCCCACATTGCCTGCGAGAAGACCAGGCACCACTATTTGAAGACGAAAACCATGGTCCCATAACTGCCTTCAATCAGGAGTTCTCTCTGGGCATCCTGCACACCCAGCCTCTATGAGAACTTGGGGACACTATTGTGTGCCCCGCAAACGTACGCTGAAACTCTAACCTATGTGGCTGCACATATGGCCCTCTATATGGGTCTTTGAAGATACTACTACTGAAGTTAACGTGAGGTCACAGAATGTTGCTGACCAGGGTCAAAGTATTTTTATAAGTATTAATAATGAGGCAGAACACCAGGAATGTAGGAGAAAAACAGAGGTGAAGCAGGAGGCAAAGAGTTCTTGATAACTGAAGGGGGCTGCCTGCCAGTTCCAGCTTTCCTGTATTTTATTGAAAATTGCCACGATGTAAATCACAAAGAGAATACAATGCAGGTGAAGCTAAGCTTTCTCTATTGACAACCTTCTTTCTGCTTGACTCAGGAGGGAGGGGCAATGGAAAAATCCTGTAAACGTTTAAGGATTACCTTAGTGCTTCAGGATTAATTCCAGCTGATATCAATCTCCCTCATAACCTGAAGTAATATTCTGTTCATTACAAATATTTAATATAAAATTTGGCTTCCCATATTTCCCCCCTTTTGTTTTTATTATAATGATTCAATATGACTGGTGCCCTCCAAAAAAGAGAAAAGGGAGAGAGATACACAGGGATGGAGAGCCCCATGTGAGGCTGCAACTGCCCACCAAGCAGGAGCTGGGAGAGACGTGGTGCTGTTGTTGTTACACGTCATCGAGTTGAGGATATGTCACAGCGAACATCTGAGCAGCAGACCTGAACTAATGAGTAACCTCTCCTAGCAACATGCCCCAAGTATGAGAGACGATGCTCTATCAGCTTTGGCTCCAAGGAGCACCCTGGCTGCACCTTCTCCAGGACATACCTGCTTGTCCTTTTGGCGGTCCATGGGATGCTCAGGACTCGGAGAAGGGCCTTTTCCTAGAGCCTCTGAGAGAGCACGACTCTCCTAACACCCTAAATCCAGACTCTTGGCTTCCAGGACCGGGAGAAAATGAATGTCTGGGAGCCATCTCCCCTATACTGACTATACTGACTTTTCCCTCCTCCGTGATCTGGAAGAGGAACTCGTTCCGTTGTGGCCCTGCTCCTTCCCCTGCAGCCCTCCTGCCCCTCCCGGACGTCTCACCTTGGCTGGGACCAGGTGAACCCGGGACCCGGCACGAGCACGGACCCGAGAAGCCGGGAGCACGGAAGCGGACCCTTGGGTGTTGGTCTTTGTTTCCTCGGCAGGGGGTGCTCTTTTCCAGGGTAACACAAGGCACTTCCGGCTGTCCAACCTGGGGACACGTGGTCGCGGTGACTCAGAGCCGCGAAGCCGGTGGCGAGGCGATCCCAGGCGGGGTTCCCTGCAGTAAATTACGTCACTGCTAACTAGTCCCCAGAAGAGTTTGCTGGAATAGAAGGGACAGTACCCCCACTTCTTCACAGAAGAAGAAGACTGGAATACGGTGGTGTTTGTCTCAAAATTTTGTAACAGAGCGAGTCCCCAAAAAGATCACCGAGCCAATTAGCCAAATTAACAAAGTTTATTTCTAGTTTGAACCCGGGCTCCCGCGTGCTGATGCAGCAACATCCACCGAGAGCCCCGAATTAATGTCTGCCCCTCCTTTTATACCTCTGCTACTCCCCTGCCCAACCATACACGCCATGATTGGCCATCCACAGTTGTTGTTGTTGTTGTTGTTGTTGTTATGTGCCGTTGAGTCGCTTGCGACTCATAGCGACCCTATGTACAACAGCCCTAAACTCCGCTCTGTCCTGTGCCAATCGCACTGTCTCTCACTCCCATCACAATTATCCCAGTCACTGAATCAATCCACCTCATAGAGGGCCTCCCCCTCCTGCGCTGTCCCTCCACCCTCCCAAGCACGATGTCCTTCTCCAAGGACCTATCTCTCCTCACAACATGTCCAAAGTATGTTAGACGGAGCCTCAGAATCCTTGCCTCCAAGGAGCCACCCGATTTAACCCTTTCCAGGACAAATCTGTTTGTTTTCCTAGCAGTCCATGGTATTCTCAATACTCTTCTCCAGCACCACAGCTCAAAGGCATCAATTCTCCTTCTAGCCTCCTTGGTCATTGTCCAACTCTCTGATGCATAACAAGTGATTGTGAAGACCATGGCCTGTATCAGACGCACCTTAGTCTCCAGAGAGACACCATTGCTCTTCAGTACTTTGGAGAGGTCCCTAACAGCAGACTTTCCCATGGCAATGCGCCTTTTAATTTCCTGGCTGCTGGTGCCAAGACTGTTGACTGTGGAGCCAAGCAAACTAAAGCTGTGTACAATCTCAATCTCTTCACCATCCATCCTGATGCTGCCAATTGGTCCAGTGGTGAGAATCTTTGTTTTCTTGACATTGAGCCTCAATCCATATTGTAGGCTGCAGTCCTTGACACTCTGCAGCAGGCGCTTCAGGTTCTCTTCAGTTTCAGAAAGCAGGGTTGTGTCATCCGCATAACACAGATTGTTGATAAATCGTCCACCAATCTTGACCCCACATTTCTCCTCATAGAGACCAGCCTCCCGGATAATCTGTATAAGGTTGAAAAGGTATGGAGACAGCACACATCCCTGGCGTATGCCCTTCGCACTTTTGAACCATGCAGTGTTCCCTAGCTCTGTTCTGATGACTGCCTCCTGGTCCAAGTATAAGTTTCGCGTTAGAATGATCAAGTGTCCTGGAATTCCCATTCTTCTCAAAGTCAGCCATAGTTTGTTATGATCTACACAATCAATGGCCTTTGCATAGTCAATGAAACACAGATAGACATTCCTCTGGTATTCCCTGCTTTCAGCCAAGGTCCATCTAACATCAGCTAAAATGTCTCTAGTACCACGACCCCTTCTAAACCCAGCCTGGACTTCTGGTAGTTCTCTGTTGAAGTGCTGTTCCAGTCGTTTTTGGATAATCTTCAGTAAAATCTTGCTTGCATGTGAAATCAGTGAGATTGTTCTGTAGTTTCCACATTCTGTTGGGTCACCTTTCTTTGGGATAGGAACAAATATAGATCTCTTCCAGTCAGCTGGCCAAGTGGTCATTCTCCAGATTTCTTGGCACAATTTGGTGAGCACGTCCAGGGCAGCATCTGTTAACTGAAAAATGTCAATTTGTATACCCTCTATTCCTGGAGCCTTATTTTTTTACCATATCCTTCAAAGCAGCCTGAACTTCTTCTTTCATCACCATAGGCTCTTGCTCATATGTTGTTCCATGAAATTCTTCTGTGTCTTCCAATTCCTTTCGACACAGTGGCTCAGTATATTCCTTCCATCTTCTTTTAATACTTCCTGGATCATTTAACATTCTGCCGAAAGCATCTTTGATTATAGCAACTCGAGGTTTGAATTTGTTCTTCAGTTCCTTGAGCTTAAGATATGCTGAGCGAGTTTGGCCCTTTTGATTTTCCGACTCTAGCTCCTCGCACATTTCATTGTAGTATTTTGGTTTGTCATTCCGTGCACCTTTTGGAATCTTCTGTTCAGCTCTTTAGTGTCTTGGATTCTTCCTTGTGCTTTAGTTGCTCAAATTATAAATTAAATTCATATAGAGAAAGGATACAACTCTGATGCACACCTTTCTTGATTTTAAACCTCCCAATATCTCATTTTTCTCTTTTGAAGACTGCCTCTTCATCTGTGCATAGGTATTGCATGAGCAGAGTTAAATACTCTGCAGTTCCCATTCTTTGCAATGCTATCTATCTATGATTTGTTTTCAGCCACACAGTCAAGTGCATATACATAGCCAATAAAACACAAATAAACATATTTCTGGTATTCTCTGCTTTCAGCCAAGATCCATCTGATGTCAGCAACGATATCTCTGGTTCCATATCCTTTTCTTCATCCAGCTTGACGTTCTGGCAGTTTCCTGTAAATGTGCTGGGGTAACAACTTAAAATTATCTTCAGCAAAATTTTGTTTCTTGTTCTTAGGTGCTTTTGAGCCAAATCTGATGTACAACCCTGTGAACAACAAATCTGAACCTAGTCCTATTGTATTCCATCTTCACCCTTCCTGACACACTACAGCCCATTGTGGCAGTCCCTGTGCTAAATCACCTGGTGAAGGGTCTTCCTCTCCCTCACCATCCCTCCACCTTTCCAAGTATGATCTCTCTCTCCAAGGGATAGCCTCTCTTAGCAATATACCCAAAGTATTTAAGACAAAGCTTTCTCATCTTTGCCTCCAAGGAGCACTCTGGCTGTATATTCTCCAAGACATACCTGTTCTTTTGGCAGCTCATGGGGCATGCACTACTCTTCTCCAACACCACAGCTCAAAGGCATCAATTCTTCTTCTGTCATCTTTAATTATTGTTCAGGTTTCACATGCACAGCAAGTGACTGAAAAGATTGTGGCCTACACCAGGCACATTTCAGTCCTCAGAATGCATTAATGATAACTGATGATTGGCATGCAACAGTTGGAAACAATACAGAAGAAAGGGTAGTCTGAAAGACTTGGTAAGAGAAATGAAGCCAGAAATAGATTGATTCAAGGATCAGTTGAGTGATATTGCTTTACAATTTCGGCATCCTATAAGATCCCCTTTCTTTGGAATAATGACCAGTGAAGCATTATTGGCATTGTTGATTTGGATAGATCTAGAGTTTTCAAGTATCCAGAAATGCACCAAACACTTTTGCACAAAAGAAAGATTTGTCTTGCTCAAAATACTAGCAGCACCATGACAATTGACAGCTATAATACCTTCCCTGGGCTGAAGACACCGTGATGCTGCACCAATGATTTCTTTTACAATCATTGTTGTTGTTGTTTGATGCCGTCGAGTCGTAGACGATTCATAGCGACCCTATGAACGAACAGCCTGAGCACTGTTCATACA
>NW_006399774.1:13723486-13727004 GCF_000299155.1 Elephantulus edwardii
AGTCAAATGCCTTTGCATAATCAATGAAACACAGACATTCTTCTGGTATTCTCTGCTTTCAGCTAAGATCCATCTAACATCGGCTACAATATCCCTAGTACCACGACCCCTTCTAAACCCAGCCTGGACTTCTGGCAGTTCTCTGCTGATGTACTGTACAGTCGTTTTTGGATAATCATTACAATCATTAGTATAAGAGTAATTCTTGTGGAGTGGAGATTAACAGCCTTCCAGACGTCCAAACTGCTCTGCCACCCCACCATCTGTGACATGAATTATTCCTCCTCTGTTCAGTTCTCCCACTCCCATCTGTTTTTGGACTTTGTGATTTGCTAGAAGGTCTCACAAAAACTAAAAACACACACCAAAAAAATCCAGACATGGTTCATACAGCTGTGGATGCTTTACATGGTCGCAGAGACTGATGAGCAAAGGGCCAGGATATTCAAGGCTGAAGTTATTGGCTATCAGTTGTCAGGACAGCTAAGGAGGTTGTGGAGTCAGTGTCCTCGTCTTCTAAGAGTTGAACTTCTGTAAGCTCATACAAAACTTCAGGGATGTAAACCACACCCTCCGGAGGACGTATTACTTGGGTAATACCTTCTAGGCGGAGTGAGTATCCCACCCTAATCCTATCTCTTTAATGGAATAAATATCTCAACCTTGAATAAGATCTTAAGACTAAGGGGCTAGGATCACAAAAGGGAAGGCTCCAGACAATATCATGATCGATGGAGAAAGGATTGAAGCTGTCAGTGAGTTCACCATGCTTGGATTAACAATTAACACACTTGGTATCAGCAGTCAGGAAACTTATTGCATTGGGCAAGTCTGTTGTCAGGAACCTCTCCAGAATGCTGAAGAGCCATGATGTCAGTTTGAAAACTAAGTGTGCCTAATTCAGGCCTTAGTCTTCTCAATCACCTTCTATGCATTAGAGAGTTGGAAAGTGAATAATGATGACAGAAAGGAATTGATTCCTTTGAACCATGGTGCTAGTGAAAAGTACTAAATAGCCATCCCACAAACTGCCAAAAAACCAAACAGATATGTCTTGGAAAAAAAGCCAGCCAGAGTGCTTATTGAAGGCAAAGATAGCAAAGTTTTCATCTTTCACACTTTGGCTATGTAGGTGTTATTGTTGTTGATAGGTGCTGGTGAGTCAAGTACAATCCATAGCAACCCTGTCCTACCCTGTGTTATCTTCACAATTTCAGACACACTTGAGCCGATTGCAGCAGTCACTGGGTCCTTCCTTCTTTCACTGCCCCCTCCACTTTTCTAAACATGATGTCTCCTAGCTTCATGCCCAATGTATGTGAGACAAAGCTTTATCAACTTTGCCTCCAAGAAGCACTCTGGATGCACTTTGTCCAAGACATATTTTTTTTTGTTCTTTTGGCAGCCAATAGGGTACTCAGTACTCTCTCTTCTCCAACACCACAGTTCAAAAGACATGTATCAAGGCAAGTCTATTCTTTGAAAAGGCGCATCAGGCTGCAAAGATAGTCAGGGAAGGAAAGGGAGACCTCAATGAGATGAATTGACATGGTGACTTCAGCAATGGGCTCAACGGTTCAAAGATGATCAGGACATCCCAGGACAGGTCAGAGTTTAAGTTGGGGGCTCATAGGTTGTATTCAACTCAATGACACCTAACAACAACAACAGATGAGGGGGGAAATAAAGCCCCAGGAATCAATAAGATAAAATTGTTTCAACTGACAGATGCAGCCCTGGATGTACTCACCAGTCTATGCCAGGAAATTTGGAGGATGGCTTCTTGGCCAACTAACTGTTGTTGTTGTTGTTATGTGCCGTCGAGTCGCCTGCAACTCATAGCAACCCTATGTACAACAGCCCTAAACTCCGCTCTGTCCTGTGCCAATCGCACTGTCTCTGACACTCCCATCCCAATTATCCCAGTCACTGAATCAATCCACCTCAACTAACTAGAAGTTCCATATTCTCATTCCCAGCACAGGTACTCCAACAGAATATGTAAATCCAACAGTATCAATTACATATCAACTCTGTTGTTGTTAGGTGCCATCAAGCCAAGCACAACTCAGAGCAACCCTATGAAGAGAAGATCTGAACGCTGTTCTATCCTGTGCCATCCTCACACTTCCTGACACCCAAGAGCCCTGTTGCAGCAGTCACCGTGTCAATCCACCTGGTTGAGGGGCCATCCTCACACTTCCTGACACCCAAGAGCCCTGTTGCAGCAGTCACCGTGTCAATCCACCTGGTTGAGGGGCTTCCTCTCCTTCGCTGACCCTCCACCCTTCCTAACATCATGTCCTTCTCCAAGGAATATCCCTTTCTAGCAACATGCTCAAAGTATGTAAGAAGAAACCTCACTCCTGACTCCTCCACTCTTTGGTGCAGTGGTAATGGCCTGTGCTGTCAACACAAAGGCACTGCGGCTCCAAACCACCAGCTGCTCCTTAGGAGAAAGTCGTACAACCTCCTGTGCGATTTACAGCCTCTGAAAAGCCTCCGAGGGCCAGCTAGAAGTGGTTTCTGACTCGACGGTACACAACAACCAGCCTTCCCTAAACTTCTGGCTCATTGCTCAAGGATTCGGAAGGGAGTGTCCTAGGCTGTAAAGGGCCTGGGGAGCTTTTTCTTCCCGCCACTCTCCCAGTTGCTGGTGGATTAGGTCTGGCAAACAGGCGTGGCCTTTGGTTTAGCAACGCAATTAGCTAGAATCAGCCATTGAACCCTGTGAAGCATCGTCCTCTGCTGACACACATGGAGCCTCGGTGAGTCAGAGCGGATAGATGGCTTTGAACGGGAATGGCAGGGTCAGACGCCGAACTGCAGCAAGCACAGTTCTGGTTGGAAGGCAGAGTCATGGTCCAAGCCCACCGGCTTCCCGACAGCCCAGCACCTCCCAGGCACGGGACCTGTCCCCCAGGTAAGGCTGAGCCTGCTTTCCTTAGAAACTGCACTGCAATCCCAGAAACTGTCTGTCTTCGGTTTTCTTTCGGGATTTCAGTCTTTTCATGTTTCCAACAGTTCCTGGGGAATAGGCTGCGAACATGCTTTCGGGGCTGATGAGCTTTGCAGAGACAAGCATCACATAGCGGTGTACTTTCATCGTATCTTTATAGATCGCTTCGTTCTAGGACATTTCCTTGGAGGCTAAACAGTAGGGGTAGGGCCAGCCAAGGCGACATCAACCCAGAGAACTGCTACCAGACAGCACCGTTGTTGTTACTGAACAGGCCAGATACTTAAGGAGTATATTCATGTTTACGGAACGTATGTGCTGGGGTGCACGAGAACCTCCCGGGGTTCGCCTCGCCTCCCTCTCTGAGCTAGCAAGGTGTCCCCAGCATCTGCTGCAGACAATAGCTCCCTGGCTTCGCCCCCGGGCAGGTCGAGGCCGGCGAAGCAAGCGGCCGCAGCGCAAGACGCAGGCGGGCCGGCGGGCTGTCCACTCTCGGAACGCACAGCCGGCGGCCCCAGCGGCCAGCGCGCACGTCCACCACTGGCCGCCGGCCTCCCCG
>NW_006399774.1:13727854-13760441 GCF_000299155.1 Elephantulus edwardii
GTCGCCGGCCCGGCCGATCTCGAGCCCGGCGGCCGCGGACCCTTGGCGCGGTGGGCAGCGGCGGGGCGGGCATCGCGCAGGGCCCCCACGAGTCCCCGATGGACGCGCGTCCCGGGCGAGGACGGAGCCCTGGCTTGAATCGCGTCCAGCTTTGCAGCCTCCCGGATGGCTGTAGTCGGAAGGCGCCCCGAAACCGGGTCCCGAGACCCGGGAGCCCCGGAGAAGCCCGGCGGGGTCGCTCGGGGCACGGAGTCAGTTGGGTGCTTGGGACCCTGGTGGGATCGGGATGAGCCGTAATTACAGAGTGATCGGCTGCTCCGTCCGAGGGAGGACAAAGCTGCGGTCGGCGCGCTCCCGCCTCGGGACGGAGCTGGGTCCTCACCTCGGGGACCCCCGCCTTCCTCCGCTGTCAGTGCACTTAAATGTCCGGCCGGAGACCTTGCCCGGTAGAAAGCCGGGCGCCGGGGCCTTTGCAGGGGGACCAGATGCCCTTGGTTTGCTCGTGTTCTTCGCTGGCATCACATGCTGCACGTTGGGGAAAGAAAGGGCAGGCCACGGGGAGGTTTGCTGGCCTGATGAGAGGTCTTGGGGAGATGTGTTTCCACCACGCGTTCAGATCTTGCATTCTCTCGAGCAGATAACAGGAAGATAAGTGTTTTCACACACTTGTCCTTTGGGGAAGTGAGACACAACCATCTGCAGGTTTTTATCTGACTTGTGGCGATTTCTAGGTGGTTTGCAGCATCCCAACTTTTCCTTTTTTAAAAAAAAATTTGTTTTTACTCCCATTCATTCATTGTTGCACTTTTCTCACTTCCCAACCCCCCCCCCTCCATTTCCTCTTCTCCTAGAAAAGTAAAAGAAAAATTCTTTCATTGTTTTACAATCCCTCCCCCCCAGGTCCACTCCACGATACAGCCTTTGCTCTGAACTCCTGTCATGACAGTAATACCTTTTATATACATCCCTTTATATACATCTCTTTTAAACGGTTCCATCTCTCATTTATTTCAATGCAGTATACATAATTTATCCCCTCTTTCTCCATCTCCCCCTCAACTCCGATGTCAGTCCCGTTTTACAACGGTGGCCCTATGCAGTATTTATCCTTTTGTGATTGAGATAGTTCACTCAATGTTCTCCAGGGTCACCCATTTTGAATGATATTTCATGAGTTCCTTGTTTTTCAATGCAGCATAGTATACTTGTGTGAATATACTACAGCTTCTCTATCCATTCATTTGTTGATGGGCACTTAGGTTGCTTCCAACTCTTTGTTTGCAATAAACATGGGTGTGCGTCAACTTTTCCCTTTTTTGTTTTATGTAGAGGGTTTCTCTCTGCTGTTTTGGACAGCCACGTTTGCGCAGAATACATTTGTGTAGTATCAGTTAAAAAGAAATTGGTATATGTAAGGAGAAAATGTGACAGGGAGATGAGAGCAATAATTATGTTTTTATAGCACATTACAGCTTTTAAAGCTGTTTATAGTCTTGTATGTAGTATAGAATTCACTTGAGAATGTTGTTTACTTACTAATCGTGGTGATTTTTATACTACTAAAATATACTACCGTAATTCAAACGCATCCGTTCTTCTTTGTCATCCTTATTCATTGTCACGCTTTCTGCAGCATAGCAAGTGATTTGAAAAGATTGTGACCTTGAATAAAGCACACCTTAGTCCTCAGTTTAACATCATTGCTCCTCAGTAATTTGGAGAGGCCCTTGACTGCAGATTTTTCCCAATGCAATAGGTCTCCCAAACTTTTGACTGCAAGTACCAAGTGTATTGATTGTGGATCCAAGTAGGATGAATTCGTTGATAGTTTGAACTGTGGTGAAGAAGAGTACTGGCTATCCCGTGGATTGCCAAAGTAACAGATTTGTCTTGGAGGAGGTGAAGCCAGAGTGCTCCTTGGAGACAAAGATGATTAAACTTCCCCTTAATATACTTTGGGAATGTTGCTAGAGTAAATTATTAATTGGAGAGAAACATTATCCTTGGAAAGGTAGAGAAACCATAGAAAAGAGGAAGACCTTTGACCAGGTGAATTGACAACAGTGTCTGCAGCAGTGGGCTCAAGTGTGTCAGAGATGGCACCTAATAACAGTAACAAAAATACTGTCACTGGGTGGTGCAGATGATTAAAGCTGTTGGCCGCCAACCTGAAGCTTAGAGGTTCATGTCTTCCCCCCAAGTACCTTGAAAGAAAGGCTTGGCAATTTAATTCCGAAAAATCAGCCATTGGAGACATTTAGAGTGCTCCAGATTTAATTAATTGAGAGCTCTGGTGGCTTAGTGGTAAAAGAATTGCACTGCCAAAGTAACGGTATGCTGTTCATAGGAGATGGATGGACAGTCTCCCCCTGGGTGATGTACTGTCTGAAAACACTGGAGGGTGAGCTGTGAGTTGGTTCCAACTGGACAATATGTTACTTTGGTGATCTAGAGGACAGGGAGTGATGCCGCCAACCTAAAGGTGGCCAGGTCTACTCTCACTAACTGCCCTGAGGGTCAAGGTGGACAGTCTTCCCTGGCCATGTACAGCCTCTGAAAAACCACTGGCGGGTCTGCTGTTAACTCCCTGATTCTATGCAATGAATGAATGTTTCATATTACTACATATGTTACCTTGGAGCCCTGGTGGCATAGTGCGCAGAACAGTCTGCAGTTCACATTCATCAGCTCCTACATGAGACAGTCTCCTCCCTTAGATTTCTAGCTTCTGAAGCCTTGATAGAGGGTCTTCATGAATAGTGATTTTTTTTTTTACGTATATATTGTTCTGTATTGATGAGTTCTTTAGCAAAACAGAACCTCTCCTGCACATTGAACTTGTCTTTTTTACATTTATGTAAATATTACCTATTTTCAAAAATCATTTGATTATATACTATTTCTGTGGCATGGAAAATACTGAGATTTACAGCACCCTGGTGGATAAAATTTTATCCCCCTTTTTGCTAATCCAGAAACTGACCCAGAGAGTTAAGTGTGTCTTTTTGCTCAAGATTGTATGGCCGGTGAGTAGAAGAGTTAGATGGTGGTCTTTTCATTCCCGACTGGTGCCCTTTCTATCACAGTGCCCAGGCTAATGCAGAGCATGGTTTCTCATTTTTCATTTGTGATTAGCTTTACCAGTCTGATTGTTGTTCTGTGCTGCAAGTTGGAACTGACCCATAACTGATCCTCCAGAGAGTTTTCAGGACCAGAAAGTTGCTTGAGAGAAGATTGCCCATCTTTTTCCTGTGGATTTGAAGCACATACTGTGGGCTGTGCAGTTCCCGAGCATTAAGCTAGCAGCACTCCCTCACCAATTTATTGACATCTTTATTAGAGTTGCCTTGGGCTGATGACAGCCTTTCTGTTCGCAGAGAAATAAATTTTGTAGCTTAGGATCATAATGCTGGGAGCCAGGAAACTGTTGGAATCTCAGATGTTAGGCATCCAATCAGCCGGAACTGAGCTCTTCATCCTAAACTTTTCTGCTTAAAGGAGTCAAGGGTCCATGACAGCTCTGACTTTCTAAACATGATATATACTGTCCTTGAATGAAGTAAAGAATTCAAACCCTTCCATAATTTAAAAACCATTTTATGTTTAATTATCTTCACCCTGCTTTCAAAAAGGTCGACAAAATGATCAGTTTGCAATTTCTTCTATTTTGCTTTTCTTTAGTTAATTATTGTTAGGAATTGGCAGAAGGGATCCTTTTTTTATTGTGGTAAATATATAGATTTAAAATGTTCACAATTGCAGCCTTTTGACGTTAAATATGTTCCTTATTTTTAGCCATCACTATTAACCATTCTCATTTTTGAGAACTGTGGAATTTGTAATCCTTACTCTTAACTTAGTAATTAACTTAATTATTCTAATGATCTGGGGGAGATTAACTTGAAATTGTTGGAGAAACAAATTACTAATTCTTAATTGACAGTGGTAAGCACTGAGTGCTGTAGATTCTTTTTTCTTCTGCCGGTGCTGAGAGAAGGAGCTTGCTGAGGGATGCCCAAGAAGTTCCAGGGCGAGAACACCAAGGCTGCAGCAGCCCAGGCACGGAAGGCGGAAGCCAAGGCAGCAGCCGATGCCAGGAAGCAGATTCTTTTCTCTTTTCAAGATTCAACCCCAAGTACCTTTTTAAACTAATTTTGTTTTATCTCAGTTATCCCCCCTCCTGCCTTTTTTTAAAGAGACTGCTTTGGTAGGAATTAAAGCCAGGCACATGCTGATCCTTGTTGAGAAAGGAAAACCAAGTCTCAGTCACTTGATTCCAGGGTTTGCCATTCTGTGCTAGGAAAACTTTCCTGTGCTTCCCAGTCCTCTATAAACACCCTTTAAAAGCAGGTTAGCGGTGAGCTCTCATGGCCTAGTGGTAAGAAGCTGCACTGCAATCCCAGAGGTGAGGAGCTCGAATCCACCAGATTCTCTGCTGGAGAAGGAGGGACAGTCTCCTCCTGTACCAGTTAGATCCGATTTGACAGTACACACACACACACACAAAATAATAAAATTTAAAAAAAAAACAGTGTAGCATCTTACTTGTTGCTGCTTAACCTTGTAGTTAGTTTTAATTTAGTAGCATGAGAGTCTAGAAGACTCTTTTAAGAATGAATAAGAGAACCTGGGGAAGATTTTGAAGCCATAGAAACAAGCTAAAGCTAAAATTTATAAATTAGAATTTAATCTGTATTTGGCAGCTAATTAAGCCGACCATCCTCCTCTTCCATGGGGGCTGGTGTGCAATGGCTGCGAATAGCAGCTCCTTGGTAGTGTACGCAGCCTGTTGTGTATATGGGCTGCTCTAAGGGACCTTGGAGACAACACTTAACTGCACTTTGATTCATGCTTCTGACAATGTCTTGTCCTCATTTAAATAAGAATTTAATCTGTATTGAATATTGACTGGCACACATACTGCCTGTGTTTTATAACTAATAGCCTATATACTGAGTAAGTAGGATACCCAATTGCTGGATAATAGCATGTAGCTGGTTTTTGTAATATGTTTGTTTTTAAGCAGTCACTCAAAAAAGTCTACCATGATACTAGTTATGGTCCATATTTGTTAAGAAAAATTTGCGTAATCACATTGATGCTGGAAAAATACTGTCTTATTAGCTCACTTTTATGACTGCAATTATTTGACGCAAATTAATTTGTTCATATTTGCTTTGAACAAGTTTCAAGTGTCATATTGTATTAATAGCTATGAAAAGCATCAAGCCAGATATGAGAGGACTAGTCAGATTGTTCTGATGAGAAGTCTTTAGAAGATTTTAGCCAGAGTAGTGACATTTATATTTATGTACATGTCCATACTTTCATACTAGTTACATATGTGCATTTCCAAGGTTAAAATTGTCTTTCTGAGAAATTAGACCTTATTGATAATTAGTATATTTAGGTCTGAACAAAGGGTAGGGCCTGGGTTTTAAAAGTTAGCAGTGAAAGCACATTGAAATCATACTAAAATAGAAGTCTTCAGGATTCTTGACTAGTACAAATGAAGAAGCATTCAGCTACTAAACAGAAGGTTAGTAGTATGAAATCTCCCCAAAACTTAAGAAGAAAGGGCTGTTGATGTATTCCTAAAAGATCGTAGCCAGTACACACGTCTACTCGGAAATGCATAGGTTGCCCTGAGTCAGAATCAATTTGATTGTAACATTTGATTTTGTTGGCAATAAACATGGTGTAGAGGGTTTCTCTGCTGTTTTGAACTAAATGCTTGTCTGTCAAATACTGCACTAGAGTCAACCATCAAAATTTAGACAGACTAGAGAGAAAGATTGGCCATCCATTTCCTAAATAACAAACCTCAGCAAACACTGTATACAACAGAGGACTTACAATAGATTAGCAGATACAGCATTGGAGGCAGAGCCTTCTTATAATGACCCTATGAACAAAAGATCTAAACCCTGTTCTATCCTGTGCCATCCTCACACTTTCTGATACACAATAGCCCATTGCAGCAGTCACCATAAGGGTCTTCCTCTCCTTTGGTGATCTGTCACCCTTCCCAGTATCATCTTCTTTCCAAGGAATAGCCCCTCCTAGCAACATGGCCCAGAGTATGTAATGTGAAGCCTCATCATTCTTGCCTCCAAAGAGCACTCCTGCTGCACCCTCTCCAAGACATACCTATTTGTTCTCTATGCCTAATCTGAAAATCAGGATCTTGTGAAGTAGAGTTGGCTTTGTATATATCTTTGTTATTTGTAGTAAGTATGATATAAATGTCAAGAAAGTTAAGACTATAAGGACACTTTTATGAATATATACTAGAAATAAGGGTAACTAGGAAAAACTTGTTAGGTGCTCTCAGGTCTAGTATGATTCATAGTGACCTTGTGAACAACATATCTAAATCCTGTCCTATCCTCATCATCTCTGATGCATTTGAGCTCATTGCTGCAGTCGCTGTGTTACACGTCAGTTGTGTTAGGAGTCTTCCTCTCTTTTGCTGACCCTCCACCTTTCCCAGCATTCTGTCCCTTTCTAAAAGGTAGCCTCTCCTAGCAATATGCCCAGAATATGAGAGATGAAGCTTCACCATCCTTGCCTCCAAGGAGCACTCTGGCTGCACTTTTTGCAGGACTTAACCTGTTTGTCCAAATGCTCTAAATTTAGGTGGTTCTATTGGTTTCTATGGTACATTTGAATATTGGGAAGTAGCACAAATCTCATCAGTGTAAGAACTAATTTCTTTAATTTGTATAGCTTTTTACTGCAAAATACAATTACTATCCTATTTTTCTTAGGAAGAAAAGATAATCCCTGAGCACATAACTTGGGTTTGCATTTATACTCTCTCTTCCCCCCACATGTGCTTCTTTGCACATTCATAGGTAGTGTTGACACCCTGCTGTCAAAGAGTTCCATTGCGTAGTAGCTCAGATCTGGCAGGACTGTGTTCAGATGAAGGGTGTTGCATTCCACCCTTAATCCTTTTACAGCTGTTTAACTTACAAGCTCATGGGCAGTCATACATAGTTTCCATATTGTATCTTTATATACATGTTTTGGGGGACACAATTCAATCCATGGCAAACAGGAACCATAATAAAGAGGCTCCCTCTGATTGAACTTACTAACCTATCTTTTCCAACAAGAGTTCTTTTTTAAACTAAATGTCTGTGAAAACACTACAGCCAAACAAAAAAAATCCACTGTCTGTTCAGTTTCTTGTGACTAATAGGGACCCCACAGGACAGAGCTGCTTCTTAGGGTTTCATTCCAAGGGCTATAATAAACCTTTAGAAAGCAGACTGCCCAATTTCTTCCCTCAAAGTGGCCCTTGGAGTGGAAATAGTGACCTTTCAGTTAGCAGCAGCCCAGAGTTTAGCTACTGTGCCACCAGGGTATGTGTGAGAAGCTAGAGAATCTTCATTTTAGCTGCAATTATATGGTGTGGGTTTCAGTAGGGTGGGGATATTTTCAGTAGTTCTGTTGTCTTGAGCTGTAATGCAGCCATGACATTGCAGCCATTGGGCATTAATGCACTGTCGTGATTCTGCAAAAAAGGAAGGAAGGGTTTAGCAACTGGTGCTTCCTTTATACAGCCTTTGCAGTAAGATGCCTGGGATGCTTCTTGTCTGAAGTCAGATCTGCCTTCAACAGAAAGCTGTCACTTCTACTTCAGGATTTGTCTCTTATGAGAATGAGAGTTGTGAGGATATGAGAAATTCTATCTACAGAACTCTGTCAGGTTATACGTAGAAGTATGGCAGTAGCGGAAGGAAATTTAGGAAATAACCAAAGATAAGACATTAGAAGGGAAATGGGAAAGTGCCATCCTGTATTTACAATTTAACTATAAAACTTCTGAAATAAAAAGTTTATTTAAATTAAAATTAACCTAATTTTTTTTAACTTGGTTCAATAATAAAATTGTTTGAAAGTGTCAAACATTTTGTTCCCACCTTAGCTGAATTACTCTTCTCCTTTTTAAATTGTTTTTTTAAGGTTCAAGATGACCAACGAAGAACCTCTTCCCAAAAAGGTATGGTTTTTTTTTACCTGTTGATATGGATGCCTTTAAAAAAAAAAAGAGTTAAAGGGACTATCTTTTCTTTGTTTACAGCTTACACTCTGCTTTTAGACAATAATTGCATTGTGGACTAAAAATGTACTAGTACTGTACTGCCCCAGTCACTAAGCCGCTCTGAGGACTGAGCTGCCTCCCCTTCCCGCCCCCTCACCTCCCATGCTCCTTTCCCCTGCCTGCCTTCTCCTGCCACCACCTTCTGCAGGCCACTTCCGCCGAGGCACAGGATTTATATGTCCACTATCCAGAACATCCACTCTTTTGACCGCTTTGCTGATGCAAGTAAGAGTGATGACCTGCTTCCTGCTGGGACTGAGAATTATATCAGTGTTAGAATTCAACGGAGAAATGTCAGGAAGACCCTTACAACTGTCCAGGGGTTCATCGAAGATTACAATAAAACAAACTAGTGACGGCATTTAAGAAGCAATTTGCCTGTCTTGGTACCGTAATTAAACATCCAGAATGTTGTAACCTTGAACAACATATCTGAACCCTGTGCCATACTTGCATTTCCTGACACATTAGTCACCGTGTCAGTACAGCTGGTCGAGGGTCTTCCTCTCCTTTGCTGACTCATTCATTACCTTTCGAAGCATCATGTCTCTCCAAGAAACAGCCTCTCCTAGCAACATGCCCAAAATATAAAGTAAAGCCTCATCATCTTCACCATCCCTCTGGCTACACCTCTTTAAGAAATATGTATCTAGGGGAGCTCTGGTGGCCTAGTGGCAAGAAGCTGCACTGCAATCCCAGAGGAACATGGTTCGAATCCACCAGATGCTCTGCCGGAGAAGGAGGCGCAATATCTTCCTGTACCAGTCAGATCTGATTTGATGGTACATGCACACAAAATACAAAATAAAAAAAAAAAAGAAATACGTATCTGTTTGTTCTCTTGGCAGTCCATAGCATGTTCAGTGCTCTTCTCCAACACGACAGCTCAAAAGCATCAATTCTTCTGTCATCTTTATTCATTGTTCAACACTCATATGCATAACAAGTGATCAGAAAGACTGTGGCCTGATGCACCTTAGTCCTCAAAGTGACATCATTACTCCTCAATAACTTGGAGAGGTACCTAACTGCGGACTTTCCCAGTAGTCCATCTCCTGATTGCACATATGATGACGCTGTTGACACTTTCAGTCTGAACGCTGTCCTTGATCTTCTGCAACAAGTCCTCCTCACTTCAGCAAGCAGGATCGTATCACCTGCATAACACAGGTTATTGATGAGTGTCCTTTTGATCTTGATGCCACATTTCTCTTCATGGAATCCAGCATCTAACAATTTGCTCAGCATACATATTGAATAGGTATGGAGAGAAAATACAACCTTCACACTCTCCTTTCCTAATTTTAAACCATGTAGTGTTTCCTTGCTCTATTCACACAACAGCCTTCCTGGTCTAGGTATGGGTTTTGCTTAGGCAAAATTGTTCTGGAATTCCCATTCTTAATGTTGGCCACAACTTGTTAGGATCCACACAGTTAAATGCCTTTGCATAGTCAATAAAGCACAAATAGACAGCCTTCTGATATTCTTTACTTTCAGTCAGGATTTGTTGGACATTAGCAATGATATCCCGGGTGCCATGGTCTCTTCTAAATCCTCCTGAATGATCTTGAGCAGTATTTTGCTTGCATGTGATATAAATGATACTGTACAGGAGTTTGCACATTCTTTCTTGGGAATGGGAACATACATGGATCTCTTCCAGTCCATTGGCTAGACAACTTTCCTCCAAATTTCCTAGCATAGACTAGTGAGTGCATCCAGGGCTGCGTCTGCTAATTGAAACAAGTCTTTTGGTATCCCATCAATTCCTGGGGCCTTATTTTTTTGCCAGTACCTTCAGTGCAACTTCCATTTCCTCCTTCATTACCATATGAGAAGAAATTTATATAGTATTTCAGGCTAAAACTTGAAACTGACTTTTTGACAATTCAGAATTTGAAGAAGTAATTCAGCTCCAAGGTGACCAGCATGAGAACAAAGGCCAGTTTCTTATAGAGATTAGACTGGCTGAGGACGGTCATGAGTTTCAAGTGCTGCAGCTCACTGAAACTTATGTGAGAGTTTCTTTGCAATGAGTAGAAAATTTCCCTTTTGTCCCTTGTCACAAGTTTAAAACCTCACAGCCTATCTAATCATTTGTGGTCCACTTTTAACTTGGACTAGTGTAACTCCTTCATGCAATAAACTGAAAAGAGGCTCCCCTCCCCTCCAAAAAAAGTACTAGATACTGTGTCTTGCATGCTGTGTATCTGTAGAATGTTTTTTGTTGTTAGCTGCCATCCAGTAGACCACGAGTCATAGTAACCCTGTGAACAAAGGATAGAAGCCTTGCCCTCTGCCCCATCCTCACCTTACCCCCATGATCTCTGCCATGCTCAAATCCCTTCTTAAAACTAGTGTGTCATCCATCGCCCTGAGCATCTTCCTCTCTTTCCGTAATCTTCTGCCTCTCCTAGCATGATCTCTTTATTCAAGGACTAGCCCCTACTTACCATGTAGGTACTTACTACATGTACTTACCATGTACTTACTACAAGTGTGCCCAGCGTATCTGAGATGAAATTTTGCCGTTCTTGCCTCTGAGGAACACCCTGGTGTACTTCTTCCAAAATAGATTTGTTTATTTTGGCAGTTCATAAACTCTTTAATACCACCATCACAATTCAGATGCATAGGACACAATTGAAAATAGCAAGGTTTGGGACAGGTTGCACTCTTGAATGTTTGACGATATTTTTGTGATCTATTCTTAGTATTTATTAGCAGATAAATTTAGCTGCATATCTACAAATTATGTCAGTAAAGGAGATTACTGCACTAGTTTCTGTAAATTACCTTTCCCCCTTAATATAAATCCTTTTGGTTATAATTTAAAGCCACTTCTTATTCTTGAGAAAAAAAAGCACATTACCTTTCTGCTTTTAGTTGCCATAAGGTTAACCCTTGCTCATAGCAGTACAACTCCTGCATGGTGCGATCAGACTTTTATGATCAGTAGAATCTGTGTTTTCTGCTGTAGTTTTCTGGTCTCATTTCACTTTGTTCTCAGCCCTAGTGTGTTCTGTTTAATTACTTAACTATCTCTGTGAGTAAATAAAAACCAAATCTAAATCCATTGTCAGGGAGTTGATGGTAGCTCATGGTAATCCTTCAGGACAGAACAGAGCTGCCCTGTAAGATATCTGATGATGGGGATCTTTTTAGAAGCAGGTTGCCAACATCTTTCTCCTGAGAAGTGACTTTTGGCTTCAAACCACCAACCTGTTAGCTGGCAGACAGGTGCTTAACTATTCTCCCACCGGGAATTTTCTAGACAAGGAATATTTATATGAGCAATTTAAAGACTGGATTTTTTCCTTTTTTTTATTATTATTATTCATTTTAATGAAAGTTTACAGAGACTTTGGATTTCCATTCATTCATTGTTGTACTTTTCTCCCTGCCCAACCTCCCCCCTAGTTTGCTCTTCTCTTTTGAAAAGTAGAAGAAAAATTCTTTCATTGTTATACAATCCCTCCTCCCAAAACTGTGGAAATTTTTATTGTACATTTTTAGGGTCAAAGTATACCTGAAATTAGTAAAAATTATACTTTAGTAATCTCTGGATCACAAAAAATTGTGGCTAACATTGAGAAGAATGGGAATCTCGGAATACTTGATTTTACTAATGCAAAGCCTGAACCACAAAGCAGTAGTCCAAACTGCAAGGGAACTCTGTATTTTTCAAAATCAAGAAAAGAGTGCATTAAGGATTATCTTTGCTCCTTACCTTTTTAGTCCATATTTGGAACAGATCATTTAAGAGGCTAGACTTCATGAAGAAGAATGTAGTATCTGGATTGATGGAAGACTTATCAACAACCTGTGTTTTGCAGATGGCACAACCTTGCTCACCAAAATAGAGGCGCATTTGCTGCAGAAAGTCAAGAACTGCAGTCTTCAATATGAATTCCATGTCAAGATCAAGAGAACACAAATTCTCACCACCAGGCTAATTGACAGTATCATGATAGAAGGAGAAAAGATTGAGATTATTAATAGTTTCATTTTGCTTGGATCCATAATCAACATTCTTGGGACCAGTAGCCAGGAAATCAAAAGATTAATTTCACTGGTAAAATCTGCAGTTAGAGGCCTCTCCTCAGGTCTAAAGAGACATCAGTCTAGACAAAGGTGCATCTGATCCAGGCGATGGTTTTCTCAATTGCTTACTGTGTATCTGAGAGCTAGACAGTGACTGTGAATGACATATTGATATCTTGAGTTGTGGTGCTGGAGAAGAATACTTAACATGCAATGGACTGCCAAGAGAACAAACAGGTGTCCTGAGTTAAACCAGGTTGTTTCTTGAAGACAAGGATTTTGAAACTCCATTTCACATACTTTGGTCATGTGGCCAGGAGGGACCATCCTTAGAGAAGGATTGAGTCAGTGCAGGAGATGACAAGCCTGGATGGAGATGGATTGACAACAGTGACTGTGGCAATTGAGGCAGATATGTCAGAGATAGTAAGAAGGGTCCAGATCTATACTGGTTCGCTATGAGTTGTAGTTGACTGACAGCACATAACAGTCTGAGAATTAATATGTTCATCCTCTGCTACTTCTTTTAATATATTCTACTATAAGGCAACCAGCATGCTTCTTAGATGGAAGTTGGTCAGATTTTGTCTCACATACTTTGAGCATGTTGTCGAAAGATGCCATTCCTTGGAAAAAGACGTGATATTTAGAAAAGTAGAGGGCCAGAGAAAGAGAGGAATATCCTCAGTAAGATGGATTGATAGTGACTGCAACAATGGCCTTGAACATTGAGATCATGGAGAGGACAGAGCAAAGTTTCTGTCTGTTATTCATGGAGTTGCTGTGATTCATAGTGGAGTCATTGGCACCTATTAATGATTTCCCCTCATTGATTTTGTAGTAATACTGTTACTGAATAATGTTACATTTGAAACATTGTAAGGAGGAAAATTTTAAGTATCTTCTAAGAGAAACTGCAGCTGTTAGAGAAAATCAGACTACAGCCTTCAATGTGGATTGCATCTCAATATCAAGAAGACCAGAATCCTCACTACTGGACCAATGAACAACATTATGATTATTGTTGTTGTTGTTGTTATTGTTGTGTGCCGTCGAGTCGCTTGCGACTCATAGCAACCCCATGTACAACAGCCCTAAGCTCTGTCCTGTGCCAGTCACACTGTCTCTGACACTCCCATCTCAGTTACCCAGTCACTGAATCATTCCACCTCATAGAGTGTAGAGAGCCTTCCTCTCCTGCGCTGTCCCTCCACCCTCCCAAGCATGGTGTCCCTCTCCAAGGAGTCCCTCCTTACAACATGTCCAGACTATGTTAGATAAAGCCTCAGAATCCTTGCCTTTAAGGAGCAGCTGGGTTTAACCTTCTCCAGGATGAATCTCTGTTTTCTTGGCAATCCATGGTACGTTTAATACTCTTCTCCAGCACCACAGCTCAAAAGCATCAATTCTTCTTCTGTCCTCCCTAGTCATTGTCCAACTCTCTGATGCATAACAAAGACCATAGCCTGTATCAGACGCACCTTAGTCTCCAGAGAGACAGCATTACTTTTCAGAACTTTGAAAAGGTCTATAACAGCAGACTTTCACATCGCAATATGTCTTTTAATTTCCTGGCTACTGGTGCCAAGAGTGTTGACTGTGGAGCCAAGGCAAACTAAAGCTGTGAACAATCTCAGTCTCTTCACCATCCATCCTGATGCTGCCAATTGGTCCAGTGGTGAGAATCTTTGTCTTCTTGACATTGAGCCTCAATCCATATTGAAGGCTTCAGTCCTTGACCCTCTGCAGCAAGCGCTTCAGGTCCTTCTCAGTTTTAGCAAGCAGGATTGTGTCATCTGCATAATGCAGATTGTTGAGAAAAGATTGAAATTGTCAGTGATTTTATCTTAACTCAAATCCACAATCAACACCCTTAATACCAACAGTCAGGAGGTCAGGAATCATTACATTAGACAGGTCCATTGTCAGGGACTGCTCCAAAGACTGAGGAGCAGTAATGTTAGTTTTAAGATTAAGGTAATCTGGACTTGGGTCTTTTTAATCACATATTGTGCATCTGAGAGCTGAACAGTGAATAAGGATAATAGAAAAATAGTTGATGCCTGTGAGCTGTGTGTGATGTTGAAGAAGAGTACTGAACATCCCATGGACTGCCAAAAGAACAAACAGATATGTTAGAGAAAGTGAACCAGAATGTTCCTTGGAAACAAGGATGGTGAAGCTTTATTTATCTCACATACTTCGGGCATATTTTTAGGAGACACAGTTTTTTAGAGAGGAACATCATGATTGGAAAGGTGGAGGGGTCCACAAAAAAGAGGAAGACCTTCAACCAGATGCATTCACACAGTGATTGCCACAGTGGGCTCAAATGTGTCAGGTGAGGATGGCATCGGATAGGAAATGGTTCAGACCTGTTAGGATTCATAGGATCACTGTGAGTCATAGTCAGTGGTACTTAACAAGAAGAAAAACAGAGCCTTAATTTTTTACTGTAATAATAGTGTCACACCTTTCCAATCTTTACTTAATAAGGAGAAAACACTTTCTCAATTTACAAAGTGATTTCAGCTGCCTGTAGGCCTGCCAGGTTCCTTTTCAAAACTTTTGGCAATTAGAAATTTGAGGACTTTATGGAGAATTGACTCCTTGGAAGTGTGGCATCAGGAAGACTCATCAATAGCCTGAATTACACAGATAAGACAACCTTGCTTACTGAAAGTGAGAAGGAATTGAAGAACTTGTTGCAGAAGATTAAGGAATGCAGCTTTCCGTAAGGAATGCATCTCAGTGTCAAGAAGACAAAGATTCTTAACCACTGGACCAGTAGGCAGCATTATGATGGATGGAGAAGAGATTGAAACTGTTAACAGTTTCATCTTGCTTGGATCCACAGTTAACAAACACTGTTAATACCAACAGTCAGGAAATAGACACATTACACTAGGGAAGTCTGCAATTAGGGACCTCTCCAAATTATTAGGGAGTAACAATGTTAGTTTGAGGACCAAGGTGTGTCTGATTTAGGCCATAGTCTTTCTAATCACTTGGTATGCATCTGAGAACTGGACAATGAATAAGGATGACAAAAAGAATTAACACCTTTGAGTGTGGTGTTGGGGAAAAGCACTGAACATCGCATGGATGGCCAAGAGAACAAATAGGTATGTCTTGGAGAGGATGCAGCTGGAGTGCTCTTTGGAGGCAAGAATGAGGAGTCTTCGCCTCACATACTTCAGGCATGTTCCTAGGAGGCACTGTTCCTTGGAGAAGGACATAATGCTGGGAAGGGTGGAGGATCAACACAAGAGAAGACAACACTCAACTAGATGGAGTGACATAGTGACAGCCACAAGTGGGATTTTGTGTATCAGGAAGTGAGGATGGACTGGGAAAAAAAAAATACACGTCTGTCTGGGAAGAAGTGCAACCAGGGTGCACTTTAGAAACAGAAGTGGTGAAATTTCATTTCATGTTCTTTTGGCATGTTGTCAGGAAGAACCAGTTCAGTTCTTGGAAAAAGACAGTATGGTGGGACTGAGAGTTAGAGAAAGGTGGTACAGGGACTATAACAATGTGTTTGAACGTGTTAGAAATCATGAGAACAAGGCAGGATTCCTATCTGTTGTTGATTAGGTCACTATGAGTCATTGTCAACTTAATGGCTCTGGTGGCCTAGTGGCCAGAAGCTGTGCAGCAGTCTCAAAGGCACACTGGCTGCTTCAAGACCACCAACTGTTCCTTGGGACAAGGATGGGCAGTCTCCCATGCAGTGATTAACTGCCTCTGTAAATCCACTGGAGGGTCAGCTCTGGGTCGATTATGACTCAATGGTATACAACACCAGCAACTAACATTAACATCTGATGTCATGAATATTCCTCCTTCCCACCCCATTTGTTTAAACTATTCTGATAAACCTGTTGGCATTAGGATTGGAGGAAAACTCATCAATAACCTACCCTATACAGCTAATACAGCTGTGCTTGCTGAAACTGAGGAGGGCCTGAAGTGCTTGCTGCAAAAGGTCAAAGATTGTAGTCTTCTGCATGTATTGAAGCTCAATATCAAGAAGACAAAAATTCTCACCGCTAGGTCTCTTGGCAGCACCATGATGGATGGAGAAGAAACTGAGGTCGTTAACAGTTACAGCTTGCTTGGCTCCACAGTCAACACTCTTGGCACCAGCAGTCAGGAAATCAAAAAAGGAATTACATTGGAAAAATCTGTCAGGGACCTCTGCAGAGTGCTGAAAAGCAACAGTGTCAGTATAGAGACTAAGTTTTGTGCGATCCAGGCCATGGTCTTCTCAGTTATTTGTTGTGCATTGGAGAGCTGAAGAATAACTAAGGACGACAGAAGAAGAATCTATGCCTTTGAGTTGTGGTGCTGGAGAAGAGTCTTGAACATACCATGGACTGCCAAGAAAACAAATAGGTTTGTCTTGAAGAGGGTGAAACCAGGTTTCCCCTTGGAGGCTAGGATTTTGAACCTCTGTCTCACATAGTTTCAGCTTGTGGCCAGGAGGGACTGAGAAGGACATTATGCTCAGAAGGGTAGAAGGACAATGTAGGAGAGAAAGACCCTGGATGAGATGGATTGATGCAGTAACTGGGGCCATGGGGGTGGGTGTGTTGGAATTAGTGAAACTGTATCAGGATGGGGCAGGCCACAGAGCTGCTGTGCATTGAGTCACAGACAACTGGACAGCACATAATAATAACAGCAATAAACCTGTGTTGATAAGTTACTGATGTTTCAATTTGCATTTCACCAATTATGCCCATTTTTAATATACCAAATAGCTCTGCTTTTAAACACTTCCAATTAAAAAATTGGTTGGGCTTTTTTTGTTCGTTTGTTTAATTAATCATAGTAGGTAATGAGCCGTTTAAGTCTCTGAGGTGGTTCATATATTTCAAATACAAACCTCTTTTTGAGACACCACCACCTGATAAATCAAAGATTAAAAGTTATGGTCCCCAAAACAGTTCACATTGACCTGTTTGCAGAGAAAGAGCAACTGGCAGCCATTGCTGTGGAAATGGAAAATGTTACCGCCACTATGGAAAGCCATTTTCATGACTCCTCAGTTTAACGATAGAATGACCATGTGACCCATCTGTTCATTGCACCATTTTGCATAGAAAGATAACTATAAAAAATAGTAACAGCTGAATTATTCAGCAGCTGGTGAATGGACAAACGAATGTGGTGTATGTGTGCAATGGTATATTATGAATTGTAAGGGTGGAGATTTGTATTGATAACTCTTTTGGTATGCATATTTCTTTTCATTGCAGTTTAAAATATCCTGTCTTCATAAACACTTTATGAAGAGCATAAATCTTATTATTTCAGGGTTCTAAATTTTTTGGGTGAGTACCCTATTTTAATTTTCCTCTTTTTATAGGTTCGCTTGAGTGAAACAGACTTCAAAGTTATGGCTCGAGATGAGTTAATTCTAAGGTAAAATATTCTTTTTATCAAAAAATATGTTTTATATGACATTGTGTACTGATTGACCTCATTTTACTAACAACAAACTTCAGATTTAGGATATAAGCTGAGTAAAATGTTTTATCAAAATATTTCTATCAACCATTTGATGATGATGATGATGATTATAGTGTTCTTAATGCTAACATGGTCTCAAATTATATCGTGTTTTGTGGGGTTTTTAAAAAATTATTATTTTGTGTGTACTGTCAATCTGATCTGACTGGTACAGGAGGAGATTGCCCCTCCTTCTCAAGCAGAGCTTCTGGTGGATTTCAGCTGCATACCTCTGGGACTGCAGCTTCTTGGCACTAGGCCGCCAGAGCTCCTCATGTATGTTTTTTTTTTTTTTTTTTTTTAATTTTTTTTTTTTTTTTTTTTTATTTTGTGTGCGTGTACCGTCAAATCAGATCTGACTGGTACAGGAGGATATTGCGCCTCCTTCTCCGGCAGAGCATCTGGTGGATTCGAACCGTGTTCCTCTGGGATTGCAGTGCAGCTTCTTGCCACTAGGCCACCAGAGCTCCCCTCATGTATGTTTTGGATATATAACACTGACATGTATATATACCACAAAAGAACTAAAGCATTAGCTTGAATAGCTTTTCAATCGCCAGATCTCTGGAATATTTCTTGTAGAACAAGATGTTTAGAATTCTTCCTTAAAAAGCACTTACATTTTTTTTTCTATAATTATATTTTATTAATTTTCATAAACATTTACAGAGATTTTGGGCTTCCACTCATTCATTGTTGCACTATTCTCTCTACCCTCCTCCCAGTTTGTTCTTGTCCAAATGCCACAAAAAAGCACTTATATTTTATGTATACACCTTGTCAGGTGGGGTAAGGGGGTCAGGCAGGTAGCAAATAATCTGCGACCCTCACCTTGAGGAGGTTCAGTTAAACATAAACATATCACTGAAGTTACAGGCTTGTTTTGGTGTCCTCCTTTGTTCCTTTTTAACATTTGAAAAGCATTATTCGTCCTAATGGATATATATGACTATGGAAGAAATAAACATAATCATTGTACCAAAAAGAATTGACTGACACAGAAGACTTTTAAGAAAAAACATATGATGAAGAGGCAGTGGTGATGGAAGAGGAAGTTCAGGCCGGACTTTACAAAAAATAAAGCCCCAGGAATTAATGGAATAATGATTGATGTATTTCAACAAACATATTTCCCTGGATGTGCTCACCAAGTTGTGCCAAGAAATCTGGAGGACAACTCCTTGGCCAACTGACTGGAAAAGATTTGTATTTATTACTGTTCCAAAAAGAGGTGACCTGGCAGTGTGAAAATTACTGAACAGTATCACTAATTTCGCACAGTAACAAAATCCAACTGAAGTTTATCCAGAAACAGCTGGAACAATACATTGATAAAGAACTACCAGAAATACAAACTGGGTTTAGAAGAGGTTGTGGCACTAGAGACATTACTGCCTACGTCAGGTGGATCTTGGCTGAAAGCAGAGAGTACCAGAAGAATGTCTGTGTTTCATTGACTATGCAAAGGCATTTTCCTTTGTGGATCACAACAAATGGAGAAAAATGGGAATCCTAGAATACTTGATTGTGTTATGCACAACCTATACTTGGAGCAGGAATCAGTCTTAGAGCAAGGAAACATTGCATGGCTCAGAATCAGGATGCATCAGGGATACATCCTGTCTCCATATCTTTTCGATCTATATGCAGAACAGATCACTCGGAAGCTGGGCTTTATGAAGAGGAATGAAAAGGCATCTAGATTGGAGGAAGACAACAATCTCTGTTTTGCAAATAACACAACCTTGTTTGCTGAAACTAAATAAGACCTGAAGTGCTTGCTGCAGAAAGTAAAAGACTATAGTCTTCCATATGGATTAAAGATCAGCATCAAGAAGACAAAAATTCTCATCACTGGGCCCCTTGGTAGATGGAGAAGAGGTTGAGGTTGTTAGCACTTACAGCTTGCTCAGCTCTGCAATCAACAATCTTAACACCAGCAGTCAGGAAATCAAAAGATGAGTTGCATTGGGAAAATCTGCTGTCAGGGACCTCTCCAGTGTCCTGAAAAGCAACAGTGTCAGTATAGAGACTAAGTGCCTAATCCAGGCCATGGTCTTTGCAATTACTCTAGAGAGCTGGACAGTGACTAAGGATGACAGAAGAAGAATTGATGCTTTCAAGTTGTGGTGTTGGAGAAGAGTCTTGAACATACCATGGACTGCCAAGAAAACAAATAGGTCTGTCTTGGAGAGGGTGAAACCAAGTTTCTCCTTGGAGGCTAGGATTTTGAAGCTCTGTCTCATATACTTTGGTCACGTGGCCAGGAGAGACCAATCCTTGAAGAAGGACATCATGCTTGGAAGGGTGGACGGACAGCAAAGGATAAGATAGATTGACAAGTAACTAGAGTAATGAGGGTACATATATCCGAGTCAGTGAGACTGGCTCAGGACAGAGCAGGCTTCAGAGCTGCTGTACATAGGGTTGCTTTCGGTTGCTGGCAACTCGTCGGCACATAACATAAAAGAAATATCTTACTAATTTACCTGAGTGATTCTTTTTCGTTAGCTGTGTTGGTCAGCTCTTTTCTTTATCTTGATACTCTCAGTTTCCTCACCTATAAATTAAAGAGGTTAAAAGGTTTCCTAGTTCTGTATTTCTTTGATTATTGTAAATATGTCCTATAAAACCAAATTGTCAAGAATAGCATTAAAATACTTGGTTTTATTATTTTTTTATTATGTAAATTTTCCCCCACACTTTCCCTTCATTGACATTATGTTTTACACACTCATTCCCATACATTGTGTTTTAGAAAATTACCACTATTGGACGATGCCTACCATTACCTGTCTTTTCAGGTCTCAGCTGGATCTTTCCCATTTCCATTACCCCTCCTCCACCCACCAAATTGTGCAGCCCTATTGTTTTCCCCTAAAATACTTATTTTTAAAATTTAAAGAATTAGATTACTAAAAACTCAAAAGTCTGAAAAAAATTTAAAGAATTGGAAAATAGGATAGATTAAAGCTATCTTTTCAAGACAGCTTTCATAAAAAAAGTAATTTGAGCTCTGTACTTTCGAAATTTCAAGGAATCTTTGTTTGAATAACAGCAAATTTATTAGGCTAAAGGTAGGAGAAAGAAAAGATGTTTTTAAAATAGGAGTCAGTGATGATAACATTCCATGTCACTAAAATCTAGTTCTACCTCACTTAGCTCCTCTGTAACATCCTTCACAGAGCAAGGGCATAAAATTGAAATTGCTAGTCCTTTATCTTCTATACCTGCCTTTGGAATACTGTGCTTGCCTTTAACGTGGACACTATTATCCTTTTTCATATAATGCCTCTGGCTAGGTTATGCCATTCTCTTTCTTGATTTAAATAAAGAATAGTAAGTACTAAAAATCTTCAAAAAGCATAGTAGCATTTAAGACTTAAGTGAATTTTTGTTTTCATCTTTATTTCATTTCCTTAATGATTTTTAATCAACTCCTGCTTATTTAATTAAGTCTGCTACCATTTTGATATAAATATTCTAGGTTGAACTTTCCTTTTCTATTCTTCTAACCTAAATTGTTCCCTTGTAACTACCGTGAAAGGCCTTTCTCTATTCTTCTCTACACTTGATTGACTGGTGTATGAGCCCTAAGCTGGGCAGGGGTGGCAGTCATGGAAAGAAACATGCAGGGGCTGAGTAGTGTCTACATACAAGATGGGTTATCTTGGTGTGGTAGGAGCGAGTTTCTTTCATTCATTATTAATAAATCTGACAGCAGACCTGTCTGTTTTTAATGAGTTTTAAGACTATACAAGTCTAAAATTGAAGTTCATTTTGATTAGCTATAAGTGAACTTTTATTATTTTGGGAGAGCCATGAGGTGCTTTTCTAAAAGAACTGAAATAGAAGGGCTTACAATGGCCTGCATGTTTGACAGTAGTAGTAGTAGTAGTAGTAGTAACATTTTGTTTTTTAAATGTTTTGATTTTCAAGTAATAAGATTTCTTTTTGCTGCTGCTGCTTTTATATTCTAGAATTCTTTACAGTGAGTATCAGTGATTCAGAAGTAACAGGCTTGCAGTCTAACCAAATGAACTCGGTGCTTTCTCATCATAGAACACTTTTCTCTATTTCCTTTCACCCCTCCTCCTTGTCAATTTAGGGAGATACTAAAGTGACTGATTTTTTTTTTTTTTTAATTAAATTTAAAATCATCATTTCATGGAATTTTCAGTATTGAGTCCATGGATTGATTTTCTACTAAAGTTAATTGAAGGGATTTTCTTTAATAACTAATCCACAGATTTCTCTTTGTACTAGATGGAAGCAGTATGAAGCATATGTGCAAGCTTTGGAGGGCAAGTACACAGATCTTAATTGTAAGTCATCCGTGTGTTAGCTTTTTAAGGACTGTACGAATAGCTTTCTTTGTTTTATTAATTAGATACTTAAAAATTTTGTCCAGGCCCTGTGTTGGATGCTGGGAAATAATATGAGTGAAATCTGGTCTCTTTAGAGGAGATCTCAGTCACTGACAACTGAATGTAAAAATCATGTCATATATGAGCTACTTGGTAGAATTACATTCTTTCAGAATTCAGAGTTCAGAAAGAACATGGAATGGAAAACTGCATCTATCCCTAATCTTTGCTATAGAGGAGTCTGACCTCAGAGTCTCAGGACTAGGGAGGAGTTATAAAGAAGAGAGGAGAAAGGATGGGCAGTCTCCTCAGACGCAGTATACAGCTTCTGAAGCCCAGTGGAAAGTCAGCGATGAGCATTGGTTCTGACTTTGTGGTCAATTTGTCATTTTTCCTATATATTGTTCTATTCATTATATAGTTTTTAATACCCTGAAATTTCAATAAACCTAGGACAGTTATGATCCATACAACTGAGTAGGTTAAAATGCATATACTAATCAAATTTTTTTTAATAATTAAGAATGTAAATAAAATTATCTTTTCTATTGGGAATTAATTATATAAATATAATTCAGTCTCATATCAGGTAATTATGGAGCATTGGAGGATTAGGTTTTATTATTGTTGACTAGAGTTCCTTAGCACTTAAGCTTTTGTCAGTTCCACTTGACTTAGAAATTACGTTTTGAAATGTCTTGGAATTTTTCCTTTTCTCGTCAGCTAATGATGTAACTGGCTTAAGGGAATCTGAAGAAAAACTGAAGCAGCAACAGCAAGAGTCTGCACGCAGAGAAAACATCCTTGTAATGAGACTAGCAACCAAGGAACAAGAGATGCAAGAGTGTACTGTAAGTATTTCAGATCCCACAAGCTGTTAATTGACTTTTAACCCATATAATTAAATGTGCTTTGAATATTTAATAGGGAGCTCTAGTAGCTTAGTGGTAAGGAATGACACGGCCAGCCCAGATCGAGTCCACCAGTTGCTCCATAAGAGAAAGATTGGCAGTCTCCTCCCTTGAGATTGACTGCCTGTGGAAACCTGCCAGAGGGTCGGCTATGGGTTGGATTTAATTTGATGGTACACTGTAAGTCATCCCCATCGTTGAGTCCCCCACCCCAAGTTTTCGGCACATTTTCTGATAAATATAAACAATTTCTTTTCTCAGAACCCCTTTTCGAGCAACCAGTCTCAGAACCTTTTAATGCTTTCCCACATTTGCTAATAACTTTATGTTTGCATGGCACTGTACTAGACACTTAAGCTTGCGGGAGGATAGTCATACTTGAATTTTACTTCTCTTTTTTTTTATTTTAATTGAGATTTTATTATAAGTTTATAAAGACCTTGGATTTCCATTCATTGATTGTTGGCACCTTTTCCTCCCTGCCCCCACTCCCCCCCCAGTTCATTTTTTCTTTAGGAAAAAAGTTCTTTGACTGTTACACAGTCCCCTCCATAGACCAATTTACTATGCATTTCTTATTCTGGACTCTTGTCACACCAATAATACCTCATCATATATTCCTTTTATACACTTCTCTTCTTGTCTGTTTCAAGGTCGCATACATCATTTATCCCCTCTTTTCTTAGTTTCCCCCCAAGTCCCCGGCTGTCCTGTTTTATAACAGTGGCATTATACCGTATTTGTCTTTTTGTGACTGAGATATTTCTCTCAGCAAAATGTCCTCCATGGTCACCTATTTTCTATAATATTTCATGAGTTTTGTTTTTCAGTGCTGCATAATCCATTGTGAATATACCACAGCTTCTCTATCCATTTGTTTGTTGATGGACACTTGGGTTGTTTCCAACTCTGCTATTCTGAATAAAGCAGCAATAAACATGAGTGTGAATATATCTGCTTGGATGGCAGTTACGGTTTCTTTAGGGTAAATTTTACTTTCAAAGGACAGCCTTGCTCCTTTGACAGTGGATGGAGCCCAATAGTGATTGATATCTGATAACATGAGAGCATCTTTAATTCATTCTTTGTGGTTTCTGCTCTTGACATAATGGTTCAGGTAGCTGTATCACCTGCCTTGAAGATATGTCTTAGTCTACTAAGTTTGCCATAGCAGCACACCACAAAATGAGTGTGACTTTACACAGCAAATGTGTTTTCTCATCCTTCAGTCTGAATTCAGGCTGTTGGTCATGTTGATTACTTCTGAAAGCTTTGAGAGACTGTCTCTCCATACCTTTATCTAGTTTCTGGTGGCTTGCAACAATCTTGGGTGCACCTTTGCTTCTTCTCATCTATGCATCTATCAGATTTCATAGAATTTGGAGTTCCCATATGCCTCTTCCCACCTGCACGATTTTCTCTTGTCTTTACTGTCTTGAAGTTGTGTGGCATGTTTGTTACAATTGATCAATTATTAACTAGAGTTTGTAGTTCGTACCAGTGTTTACTTTCTGTTGATAGTCTTGTGGGTTTTGTCATATGTATAATATGTCATGTGTCCACTATTAAAGTATATAGAATAATTTCACAAGTATGTGTATTTTCAGTATGCATTTAATGTTCCTAGGTGGTTGTTGTTTTTTTCTTAGGGTTGTTGTTTTCTTTTTTAAATTGCTGGATAATTCCTTTGGATGGATATACCACAGCTTGTTTATCCACCTAGATTGCTCCTCTTTTAAAATTACAAGCAAAGTTGATTATAAGCATTTTACCCTATATACAGATTTTTATGTAGCTGTATTATGCTTCCAAGTGGCTGGATCATTGTGCGTTCCAACCAGCATTGAATAAGAGCTCCTGTTGGTCCACTAGCAGCATTTTGTTATTAGTGTTTGGGATTTTAGCTATTCTAATAGGTATGTAGGGAGCTCTGGTGACATAGTACATAGAGAGTTGTGCTGCCAACCCAACTCTCTGCCAGTTGGAATCCACCAGCAGTTCTGAGGCAGTTTTCTGATGGCATAATGTTGAACCATTTTTCTTGTATTTATTTGCCAGCTGCATATCTTCTTGGGTGAGTTTTCCTCACATTTTTTGTCCATTTTATAATCAGCTTGTTGAGATTGGAGAATTTTTGTGTATCATAGATATAAGTTCTTCATAAAATAAGTGTTTTGTAAATATTTGCTCCAAATGTCTTGCTTGTAAACACATTTTCTTGCTTGTGTTCTTTTACCAAATCTTTCCCAGAAAATTTTTCTTTTTATGAATTCTGTATTACTACTGTTTTGTCTGGATGCTCCTTAAAGTCATTGCCAAAGTTATCTAGATTTCCCCCCTAACTTATATTGTAGAAATAGAGGTATTTGTGTTTTAGTTAATGTACGTATTAGTTAATTTATGTGGAAGATTGTGGTTTGTGTCTTAGATGGGTTTTGTGTGTGTGTTCTGTTTATTGTTACAAATACTATTATTAAGTGCCATCAAGTCGAGGATGACTCATAGTCACCTTATAAACAATAGATCAGAACCCTGTCCTGGGCCAACTTCACCATCTCTGACACACTCAAGCCTATTATTGCTGTCAAAATCTACTTGGTTGAGGGTCTTCTTCACCGTCCCTCCACCTTTCCAAGCATGATGTCCTTCTCCAAGGAATATCCTCTCCTAGCATATGCCCAAAGTATGCAAGGCAAAGCTTCCTCATTCTTGCTTCCAAGGACTTATCCGGCTTCACCCTCTCCAAGACATATTTATCTGTTATCTTGGCAGTCCTTGGAATATTCAGTACTCCAACACCACAACTCAAAGGCATTAATCTTTCTTCTGTTATTCATAATCCATCTCCCAGATGCATAGCAGATGATTGAAAAAGTCTGTTAAATTTTGCTATTCTGACTTGGGTGAGATGATATCTCATAGTTGTTTTGATTTTCATCTCTCTTAGAGCTAGGGATTTTTTTTTATAATTTTTTTTTTAAATTGTTGGGGTTTTTTTTCCAATGAGGGCGTTTTTCTTTTGCTTTTCAAGGAGAGGAGCAAACGGGGGCGGGGGGGGGAGGGTTTGTGCGGGGAGAAGGGTGCAACAATGAATGAATGGAATCCCAAAATCTCTGTAGATCTTCATTGAAATGAAAAATAAACCTAAAATAAAAAAAAATAAATTGTATTATTTTTAACGTGTACCGTCAAATCAGATCTGACTGGTACAGGAGGAGATTGCCCCCTTCTTCTCCAGCAGAGCATCTGGTGGATTTGAACCGTGTACCTCTGGGATTGCAGTGCAGTGTCTTGCCACTAGGCCACCAGCGCTTCCTAGAGCTAGGGATTTTGAACATTTCTTCATGTGCTTGTTAGCCATTTGAATGTCTTTGGTGAAGTGTCTGTTCATATCCTGTGCCCATTTTTCAGTTGGATTATTTACCTTTATCTTATTATGGTTAGATGATTGAAAAGTCTGAATCAGGCACATTTTAGTCTTCAAATTAACATCGCTGCTCCTCAGTAATTTGGAGAGTTCCCTGATTTCAGACTTTACCACGGCAACACGTGCGAAGGAGCACTTTGTCACGGTTAGACACAGTAAAACATAAATTCAAGTTACGTAATAATTTTCACCCTCCTTTTCCAAGTTATTCTTCCCTTAATAACATAAATTCCCTCCATTGATGTTCATGTGTAATCTTTTGAGTTGCTGTTGTCAATTTGATCCCATACAGATAGCTCTTAAAAGAGCATATGGCCCAGGGAGCTCTGGTGGCCTAGTGGCAAGAAGCTACACTACAATCTCAAAGATATGCGGTTTGAATCCACCAGATGCTTTACCAGAGAAGGAGGGGCCATCTCCTCCTGTACCAGTCAGATCCAATTTGACGGTACACACACAGAGAAAATAATAAAATAAAAATTTAAAAAAAAATGAAAAAGAGCATATGGCCCAAGGCAGACCTGTTAAACCACTGTTATTATTTGGTTTTAAGATTACTTGAAGATTTTTGGTTTGAGATTTAAAGGTTATCTCAAGACTGTAGTATCAGCACTTTGTTCACCTTCCATGAATGACTTGAGAAAGCCTAGAATCGTTGAGGATTTAAAACCTTGGTCTGCGTTTCACTTTTAATCATGATTCTTCTGTGAACTCTTTGATCAAAATGTTCAGTAGTGGCAGTGAGGTACCATCTAATTTTAGTCTTGTGGCAAAGGAGGCAATTCATGAAAGTGTTAATTAGTTAATATCATCTGCAAATGAAAACCTTACCTTTTCAATCAGCATGCTAAGGTCACATGAACTGGATCTAACCTTTTCCAGCCATCACTTTTACAGCTCTCCTCTGACCAGCTGACGGTTCACTGGTTTGCTTTTTTTCCCAGTTAAAGTTCAGCAGAAAGAGAGACAGTGGGAGTAAAAACGAAAGAAAAGCACAAGAGTACATGTGATCAGAGAGAGCAGTTCAGTTTTATTTGAGGATGAAATTTTAAGTGAAAAATAGAGTTAAGCATTATGGATTTTTGATGTTGGCTTTGTACATGAAAGGGAGCCACTAGAGAATGTTTAAACTGGAGTGTGTGGCTAATGAGATTGACCTTTTAGGTACATCACTCTTGGCTTGAGTATGGAGAATGGACTTGAAAGGAACATGGCTGTAGGCAAGAAGACAATTTGGAAAGCTCTTGTAATTGTCCGTATAAGGTGGAACACTCAAATTGGAGGAGGAAAGAGATTTTAGAATCTTTTTCTTGAGTCAGCATCTACAAAACTTAATTAATTGGATGCTTCTAGAGAAGGAATGGGGCAATTGATTGGAGAGCTGCCATCTTCATTTTGGGTGACAACTTGAGTGACGGTACCACTAAGCCACAGCTTGTTTTCTTGGACTGTCAAGTTGATTCTAACTCATGATGTTGACATGTGCCAGTTGAGTCAGAATCAACTTGCAGCTGATCCTCTACAGGTCTTATGAGGCACTGTGACTCACAGGAGACGGAGACTGCCCATCCTTCTCCGCCAGAGCAGCTGGTGGATTTAGACTGTGTGCCTTTAGGTTGGCAGTGCAGCTGCTTACCAGTACAGTAGACCACTAGAGGTCCCTTGGGTGTTTGTGGGTTTTTTTTGTTTTTGTTTTAAATAAAATTTTTATTTCATATTGGTTTACTTAGAAAGTTCGTATGCATTGTTTTTCGTACCAGATCTTTCCCATTTCTTTAACCCAAATCTCCCTCCACCCATCAGATTGTGCCATCCTATGATTAACCACCACCTCGCCCATCCTTACTTCCCTGGACCCCCTCCCCTCTTGGATCCTCATAGATGTTTTACTAGTTATCTATTTCTACAATAATGGTCTTATATGATCTTTGTCCTTGTGGGACTGAGTTCACTCACATAATGCTCTCCAGTCCCTCCCAAGTTAGGTAGTAATTTACAAAATCATTGCTCCTGCATGTTGATGTATTCCATCGTGTGAATGTACCGTAATTTCTCAATCTTTTTGATTGTTGTTGGATATTTGGGCCATTTCCATATTTTTTGCAAGCTCTCTTCTTGTCTGTCTGATCGACTTTAGCTAATAGCAACCCTGTATTAGCTCATAGCTAGCTGCCCCATAGGGCTCTTAGTTAGACGTCAATCTTTATGGGAGCAGATTCTCAAATCTGTTTCCAGATTCAAATTGCTGATCTTTTGGTTAGTGGCAGGTTGCTCTGAGGTACGCACCAGAGCATCTTAGAGCCTAAGAAAGCTAGATTGGAAAATAAAGTTTCAGGGAAACAGGAACCACAAAATTTTTCACAAAAAATAAGATATTAGTGATATCAAATCAACAACAAATGGGGGGAAATAAGAATTTTTGTTAACTAGGACTTTTAATTCCTGATTGAATTCAGCACTTAGGAGGCTGTTGGCCTCTTTAGTAAAACCTGCTTTAACTGAAGATTGAAGGAAATGGAAGATTGTTTTGATTTCGATAGAGCATTTTGTTTAAATATGAAAACCTTTGGTTAATAGTACATTTTGCTACAGACTATACCACCAGGGTGCCTCTAAAGATGGAACACTTTGGAAAATAGGTGGGATTTAAAAATAATGAACAAAGAAAGTGAAGGTGACTCTGATGGAAATTAATTGAACAAAGCCACAACAGTATTTTCAAGCTTGCTAGCCATCAGGAAGGTGAGGCTGCACAAGTCAACATTTCATTTTGAATATGGCTTCTGAAGACAAAGGATCTATTGAATGGGAATTTAAAGACAAAAAACTTAAAGGGCAAAAAGCATCGAAGTGTGAAGTACTGGAGGAAGCAGATCAAGAAGGGTTAAACAGCAGGTAGTGGGACTGACAATGAGCCAGGTAGGTGGCACATCTCATTCTCTAGAGAATGGAAGTAAATTTAGTGGTCAGGACTAGATGATATATCAGCCCTTGCAAGTGAGAGCCAGCTTTCCACTGTTTCCAAATTCAGCAAATTATCCCTGTTGCCAGTGAGTTGGTTCCAACTCCTGACATTCAGAGAATACTATGTACTCCTCTCTTCTGGGTGTCTGCCTCTCAGTGGATTTGAACCGCTAACCTTTTAGTTAGTAGTCAGTTAACCATTTTCACCACCCAATATTTGTGCTTAGAATTACAAATAAAATAACTACTTCAGTAATCTCTCTACATGTCCTCTATTTGTTCTGGCATTTGTTTATTTATCTTGTAGTTATGTAATTCTTTATCCTCTATGTACATGAATTCTTCACTAATTACCAATTAGTAGTTTTAGTTGCTAATGTGTATATGGCTTATGTTTGCTGGAGAAGTACTTCTTGTTCCACACTTGGTAAGTAAGTATGTTTAAATGATTGTAGTTAGGTTTGCCTCTTGTCGTGTGTGTGAGTACTGTTTTCTGTTTATAATAACTATTTATTTGTCAGGGAACTCTCATGTTCCCTAAGTAACCAGTTACACTGTCAACCCAAAACTTGTAATCCATCATTTGCTCTGAGAGAGAAAGATGAGCAATCTCTTGTGCGATTTACAGCCTCTGAAAACTTGTTGGAGGGTCAGCTATGAGTCGCTTCCACTTCTGTAGCAATGACTGACTTTACTGTTCCTTTGTCAGCTCTGGTTTTTGGTTCAGTTTTGTATGTCCTTTAAGGTATTGGTAGTTGAGGATAGCATTCAGTGAGAGCATGCTTCCTACACTATCATACTCGTCTCTTTCTTGTAAACTGGTAATCTCTTTCTTGGTAAGCTCCTGGGGAACAGTTTATGTGCTTAGCAACTTTTGATACGTTCTGTTTGCTCTTTCATGGGATGTAATCATGCTCTTTTTCATTATTTTGCCCTCATACCCTAGTCAGTAAAGTATACTGCCTACTTTTAACAGTAAGAACCTTAAAGGAATGTTTGTATTGTATCAGATTTTAAATATATCTTGTGTTAATAATGGAGAACGTTCTTTAATAATTTTTTAATTTATATCCAAGAAACTGAACTAAACACTCACTAGATACGTAATGACTATTAAAATAAGATCTTGTTAGAAATATCCCCAAATGAACGATTATTTGTGCTCAATGGCAGTATATTTCCTTTTTACTTGGTATATTGTGGTACCTTTTGTTATATTTATAGTAGAAATCAGCTATTTACAAAATTTAATCCTTAAAAACTTTAAGGATTAAGTCTTAGTGTCAAACAGAATTATCTTGAATCATGTCACTTTTGAGTGTGAAAACATTGATGATGTTAATACTAAATGATAAACTGTATTTGACATTCTAGAAATGTATTCGTGGTTTAGTGAGGAACAGTTGTTCTGCCAACACAGAGGCACAGAGTTTGACTCCACCAGCTGTTTGTCAGGAGAAAGATGGGCTGTTTATTGTATGGGCCAATAGATAGTAAAACAGCAACAACAGTCTATAGCACAACAGAAGTCAGAATTTGAAGTATAATCTTTAGTAGAGTGTACCGGGCGGAGGAAAATGGCCCAGATTAAGGGTCAGAATATCTGAGAACTAGAATTCAGGTCTCATTATACTGGTTATACTGATTATATTAGTCTCACGAAAGTAATTATATCCTTGTACAATCATTTAATCTCTCAAATACACTGTTTGAGGGGAAGAGGGGTGGGCAGGGAGAAAAGTGCAACAGTGAATGAATGGAAATCCAAAATCTCTGTATATGTTCATTAAAATGAAAAAAATATACTATTTGAATAAAATCACTTTCAATCTTTACAGGTATATGTGATTTAAATCTCCTATAAGGGAAAAATACTGTCATCTTTCATTTATCTTGAAGTGCTGTCGTGTTTTGCTTTTATGAAGTTAAAATGCCAACTCCTGTAAATATATATACTATACGTATTTATACATATTAAGTATAGAAATGCAAATGTTTTAAATTTTATTCTTTTAGAGGATTAATACATAGAATGATTTATGTAAGCACAAATTAAAACAAGTGAACAGAAAATACTTCACTGTAAAGCAGTTCACATTTTAGCTTATTACCCCATAATAAAAGACTACAAAATATCACTCCATATTATCATTACCTATATTGTCCTGTTTTACACTCTTGTGGAGGGGAAAATGCGATTTAACTTCAGATATTTTCAAGCTTGTGCATTTTAGCTAGTTTGCAATAAAAATGACTATATATAGCACTTCCACTTCACAATTAAACTCAGACTTTTTTTAACAAAGTAGGTTTCCACATCTTTGAGACATAGCACATTGTCATTGAGATCATTCTGCTTTATAGCTGCCTGTGGTTGTATGCCATCGAATCAGAACCAACTCTTAGCTGAGCCTCCAGCAGGTTTCTAGTGCCCCTGTGGGACAGCAGAACTGCCCTGTACCAGGGCTCTAAGTCTTTGTTGAAGCAGACTGTTCCAGTTTGTCCTGTGAGCATCTGAGCTGGTAGGTTGAAACAGCTTTGTTACAGGTTAGCAGCTGAATGTCACCAGGAATCCTAAATATTTTCTTTTGATATTGTTTCAGTTGTAAATTAAAATGTAACCTGGGTTCAAATACAGGCATTTAATTAGATGTGGTCTTAATTCCTACGTTAATTCCACTCATATCTTAACCCTCCAGTAAGTTTTCCTAGGGTGTAAATTACAAGAGAGAATATTGCCCATCTTTCTCCTAAGGAGTAGCTGGTGGATTTAACCACCTATGTTTGGATTCACAGTTCAACTCCTTACCCACTAGGCCACCAGAACTTCTCTAATTGTTATTCACCTTAAGTGAATAGTTAGTTTTAATTTACATTTTTGTAGAGGTGCTTAATTAGTACATCAAGTGAATAAGAGATTCACCCCACCTTCTTCTTTGGTTTGGTGGTAATTGTTTCTTTTGTTTTGTGCAGACTCAGATCCAGTACCTCAAGCAAGTCCAGCAGCCGAGCGTTGCCCAACTGAGATCAACAATGGTAGACCCAGCAATCAACTTGTTTTTCCTAAAAATGAAAGGGGAACTGGAACAGACTAAAGACAAACTGGAACAAGCCCAAAATGAACTGAGTGCCTGGAAGTTTACGCCTGATAGGTAAACAAATCATACTCCCCAGTCAAGACTTCCCTGACAGTCCCACTGCGAGAAAACTGTGGTGGGACAGCCACGTACTCGTTTCCACA
>NW_006399774.1:13761101-13767211 GCF_000299155.1 Elephantulus edwardii
GCTGTAGACTGTACAAACATAGAGGTGTGGTTGTCAAAATCAGGTCTGAACTGTTCAAAGCATGATAAACATTCATTTCACAACTAGATTGTATAAGGGTAATGGCTGTGCTGAGACCCCTGCGTTTATTTCTCCCCCGGTAGTGAAATGGATTGAATCCCCATTCCATTCAACAGGCACATGCTGAAAGATCATTGTGTTAATGGGGGATGTGTTCCTTCATTGTATTTGGGCCTTTTGTATTGCATTCATGATATTAAATGTGCCTTGCAATAGTTGTTTTTTTAAAAAAAAAAGTTGAAGGAATATTATGATTTTGTTGTACTTTTAACATTTTCATTTGGGGGACTGTGGAGAGCAGGTGTTTGGGAAAACCATTGCTGTGCTCTTCATAGTGAAGGAAAAGGCTCCGTGTCTCATTTTTAAAATACCTACTATTTTCCAGCTGTCACTGTAACAAGAGTTTTGCCACTTGTTCCCTATTGACATTTAATCCCAAGAGATTGCAATAGAAATTTGCACAACTTCCCAGGGTACCTGCCGGAAGACTGGGAAGATACTGTGCTGGACTGTGGGCTGGCCTAAGTGAGACACTGTATTGAAAAAGGTATTAGTGGTTATTTCTAGAAAATTTGTTTACTCTTTGAGATAAATGAGGCATTACGTTCTTCATGCTTCCATCCAACCCTGGAGGTGAATTTTCCATCAGCCCATTTTGTAAGTCACCAATTCGAGTTTTCACTTGGTGATGATGGAGTCTAAGATGAGTGGAAGAGAAATGTTCCAGCTTGTCCCAGCGTTTTAAGTGCAGTTTAAACAAGGGTGACTTAAGTTCTCTTAATCATTCAAATCAATTGTAAGTATCTTGTATGTTTGTGCTTTAGGAAACTGATTTGTGGGGCAAAGGGTGGGTTGAAGAAGTGATTTGTGTGGCTTTTGCAGCCAGAAATCCACTTAAAAAATTCTTATCATTTGTTGGGATTTGGAGGGTAATATCTGTCTTACCTGTGCCAGCATTTATGCTGCTACGGTCACACAGGAGATGGCCTAGGTACAGTCATGCATAATGTGTGTTACTAACATATGCTGAAGTTCAGCCAGCAGCTGTCTTTGCCACTTAGGTTGGCAGTCATTTTGGGATTTTTTTTTTAATCAATTTTCCCATTAGCAAGATAATACATCCATATGTATAAAATTGAAACAGTGGCAAAAGGTAGAAATGAAAAGCAATAACTCCTGGGTGTGACCTTGACTGTCTCCATTCTTTTCTCCAGAATCACTAACCAGTCATTTCTTAAGTATCATCAGGATGATTGATAAACATACACACAATCGTTTTGTGTATATTGGTTAATTAACAGAAACTCCCGTTAATGATCATCATTTTTTAAATTTGTTATGCCAATGAATTGTTCTAGAAAAAGTCAGCTGGAAACCATAGTATGCATATAGGAATACATCATTAATTTGGAATACAGGGTCAATCAGCACTATGTCTGGAAGAATTTTAATTGAATTCTTTCACTTTCATTTTTAGCTTCAAAGGAGATAGTTTCCTAAACTAAGTATCCTTTGTACTAAAAAAAAAAAGTTTAATTCCCATGACTACACATATTTTAGGGTTATTTCCCTATTTTATCAGTTTTCCATTTAGTGATTTTGTGTTTCTCAAAAAAACCTGGATCTCTTCCCTTTAATAATGAAAGCAAGCAAACGTGATGATGCTCATTCATTTTTTACAAATTTTTCTCTTGAAGGATTTTCTAATTGTGTCATGAGTCCTTCTATATTGAGATAGGGTTGGGGATTTTTGTTCATTTGTTTTAACTAAAAAGTCATTTCAAAGATAGTGCTTTTAATTGAATTCTCATCTTTTATTTTTGTGATGTGATGTGAGCATAATGTGAATTTTACATGACATAATAAAAATACATAAAATTACAGAATGCTTCAGGGACAAGTGTTTTGAGATCTATTTTACTAATCTCATGTTAGAAATGATAGGGCTTATGTGAAAATAGGAATTCATGCAAAGGTATGCCTGTTTATAAATAGATACTGTGCTAGGATTTTATATGGGGTTACATTAAGTCATAAATTAATGCATTATTTTACAGGTGTATTTTTTCCCTAATTAAATTTATATAAAAGGAAAGAACTTTCCAATTCTTTTGGAAGCACCAATGCTAGAAAAAGAAAATAACATGGTAGACATTAAAACACTTTGTGAGAAAGTACAGCTGTGGACTAGAGAGCATTTTCATAAATGGAGCCCTCCATTGTTTTGAAGATGGCTTCTGTTCCTAGTTCCTCTTTGGGGGTTTTTGTTCCTCAGCTCTCCCGCAGAAGTGAAGTCCGGGGCACTAGTGGACACATGGAGCTGCACCTGCAATAAACAAGAACCCCATCTGAGAACACTGACATACACAAGAGTAGAGCCCCTATCACGTGCTCCCACACCTTCCTCATCAGGCCCCTTTGACGGGTGCTGACCAACACTTTACATTTTTGTAAGGAAACTTAAATGACAAACTTTGCTTGAACTGTATTAGGTTTATATGGAGAGAGTTGCAAGCATTGCTTCAAATGATATCCCCTTTTTTAAAAAAAAATTCTAAGGCATGATAGGGTCAGACACATTCCAGGTGATGGCATTTAGAACTCCCTCTAGCAGGAGTGGCATCCACTTGGCTAAACAGCATGCCTCTGGAAACTCTATGAACTTTGACAAATGTCGATAGTTGTAGAGGGGCTTCAGGCCTTTTGATCACAGGGTCGCTATGAGTCATGCCCGACTCAAAGGCAGTCAGCAACTAGTAAAAAAGGGGAATACTTTGCCAGAAAATGTCAAAATGATGATAATAGGGAGGCCATTCTGGATTTTTTTTTTTATTTTTGTGTGAGTGTACCGTCAAATCAGATCTGATTGGTACAGGAGATTGTCCCTCCTTTTTCTGGCAGAGCATCTGGTGGATTCGAACCGTGTGCCTCTGGGATTGTAGTTGCAGCTCCTTGCCACTAGGCCACCAGAGCTCCCCTGCCATTCTGGATTTAACCCAGTTACTTGGTTATTAAACTGTCTGTGCAAGTCTTAAAAGATAATATGCTAATGAAATCCTGAGATGGAGTCTTGTTAAAAGGTTGGTCATCTCTCTGGTTTAGCAGTGAGGCTATAATAGAAGAAATACTGTGTTTTATTTTGAAATCTCTGAGACTGAGTAACAGTTTTTCAGTCAAGTGTATATAGTCTTCTGTGAATCCTGGTAGTGCAGTGGTCAAGCACTCAGCAGCTAACCAAAGGGTTGCACTTCATCCCCACCTGTGAAAGGAGGACACAGCAGTCTAGCCCATAAGGATTAGACTTGGAAACCATACTAGCAGTTGTATTCCATGGAGTTGGAATCCATTGGTCCCCCAGTGGTTTTTAGAAGCAGTAAACCACATGGAAGAAAATTGCCCATCTTCTGGGAATTAGCTGGTGGATTCAAACTGCATGCATTTGGGTTAGCAGCACCGCTCCTTGGCACTAAGCCTCCAGAGTTCCTGTGGGATCTCTAACTCAGAATCTGCTCAGAACACAGCAGCCGGCATGTGACACTCGTAGTTAGAAACCAGTTGGTGAAAATATGGCAGGCATTCCTAATTTAGTAAATATTTACATTATTTATAGTAACACTTATTTTATATTTTGTCCCACATAAATAGGTAAAAATATGAAATAGTTTGCAACTTTATCCCAATTTAAACAACTAAAAACTGCAGTAGGTTAAATGAAGGGTGAATGTATATAATCGACCGTAAGACTCTTAAAAAAAAACAACCCCAAGACTTGATTGCTGAACATACCTCATTTAATGGAATGGACATATTTTTGCAAAGTGCAAGATTCACGTTAAATGGAGAATTAGCTATTAAGAGTCATCTTTACTAAATGCATTCCTAGCAAGAATAAGTATCCTCATTTATAACTATAGGTACATATTTCACGTGTTACGTTAAAGAAATGTACATATACACTTTTTTATAAACCTAATATGCACCTTAGTGTGTGTTAATACTGATATATTCAAGACATGCCTTAATTAACCTGTTTTATATTACAATGCTAATTTAGGGTGAAATAGGTTTCAGATGTCTTGTAAATAGAAATATAGTTGCCCTTTGAGCCTGTGTGTTTAAGGTTTGTTTTTGCCACTGTTTTGACAAAAACCCTGAAATTCGGAGGATGGACAACTTACAGAAAAGAAGCCGGTAATTCTAGGGAGGCATCCTGCTGTGACATAACTGTTCTGTATGTGTTCCGTTGATCACTGTCGTAACTGTAAGCAGAGAAGCTTGTAGAGAGATGTGTCTTCATTTTGTGATGAATGGCTCTTTCCTTTGCAGCCAAACAGGCAAAAAATTAATGGCGAAGTGTCGAATGCTTATCCAGGAGAACCAAGAGCTTGGAAGGCAGCTGTCCCAGGGGCGTATTGCACAACTTGAAGCTGAGTTGGCTTTACAGAAGAAATATAGTGAGGAGCTTAAAAGCAGTCAGGATGGTAAGGGATTTTTTGAAAAGTTTGCTTAACTTTGCACTGGCTTTTAAAAACTGCCAGGCAGGAACGTTACAGCTAGGTTTTATACAAGCCACCTTCTCCCTGTCATCATTTAAAATTAGGAATGAAATATTTCCTATTGAGGGGGGAAAAAGGACCACCTTTTCATTATCATGTGTGGGAATTTACTTTTTCACCCTTCTCATGACTTACTGTATCTACCTCATTATTTTATGGAAGGGGAGGGAGAGTATGGAGTATAGAAAGGCTTCCTTTTGTTGCTGAAACATAACCTAAATGTACTTTTTTTGTTCAGTCCTTAAAATGGTGAGTATCTTCATTTATCCAATTTTTATCAGTCTTGGAAACATTTGAGTGTTCTGTTTCCTAGTGGCCTGAAAATAATTGAATTGTGCATATAGCACCATCCGTCTTGCTGCTCTTCCTTGTGAGGAGGATATTCCCCCCCTTGTGTGCCGTTGAGTCGGATCTGACTGGCACAGGAAGAGACTGCCCCTCCTTTTCCGGCAGGGCATCTGGTGGATTCAAACCACATGCGTACAGGATTGCAGCGTAGCTTCTTGCCACTAGGCCACCAGAGTTCCCTTGTGAGGAAGATTTATAGTAGACAAAACACTCTTAACTTGACAATTTAAATTGTGTATATTCTCCTCTGTTGGTAGGGTCTCTGGTGGTGTAGTCCGTAGCACGTTGTGTCTGGTGGTTCAAGCCTGCCAGCTCCTCCAACGGGGAAAGAAGGGCAGTCTCCTCTGCTGAGATTTAGAACCTTGGAAACTGACTGGGAGACTCCTAGGAGCCAGAATCTACTCGATGGTAGTGAGTGAATATGCTGATAGTTAATAGTAAAAATACTATCAGTGATAGTTCTCAGCTTTCACTACTTGTAAATATAGGATACTGATTTTTGTATGATCCTGACGTTTTTGATGGTTTTTGCAAACCTCTTTCAGAATTCATTGCGATCTTTGAGAATTCTTTTCTGTGATAATTTATTCTTGTATATGGAATGGTCCTTGGTTATACAAACTAGTACCAACTTGGCCTCTCTGGAGTAGGTATTCGCCTAGACCATTTCACCAAGGACTGCAATTGTGGGGCCACACCTGGTCCTGCGGGCTTGTAGGAAAGTTAGTCTGATTCTACTCCTGCGTAGGTTTTGGTTTTTGTAGCCAACAGCTAGGTGATTTAAGTCAGTGTAAATTGTTGTTTGAATGTTTGATTTTAACTGTCTTAAAAAAAAAAGGTTGGCATAACTAAGTTTAAACTTTTAAGCATAATTTTTAATATATTCTGTTGCAAATTTAGACTTCTAGTATCTGTTCATTTAACATGTTTATTGACTGCCTGGCTTTGTGGGAGCCACTAAAATACTGTAAACTGTGGTAGAAGAGATATTAAAGCAGCTCTGACTCTCCTTTGCACAGAGCTGAATGACTTCATCATCCAACTGGACGAAGAAGTGGAGGGCATGCAGAGTACCATTCTGGTTCTTCAGCAACAACTCAAAGAGACACGTCAGCAGCTGGCTCAGTACCAACAGCAGCAGTCTCA
>NW_006399774.1:13768386-13784648 GCF_000299155.1 Elephantulus edwardii
TTGTTGCTCTTGGTGTTTATAATTTTTCATCTCTTTTTTAAAATTTTGTTGAATTTTATTCATTAACCTTTAACACACCAGTCACAAAGATGAAACTTTTATCCCGACATCAGGTTTAATTTGTAATTTTGGGTTTGCTTGGTTTGTTGTTGTGTTTTTATGTTTTATTTGCTTTGTGAAATTAATAACTTAACATTTTTCCATGTTTCTATAAATAGTTCTAAAAATATTTGAAAATACAGAAAAATTTAAAGAAGAAAATAGTCTCCTGAGTATTTGTTAGGTTTTTATTTGAAGGCAGAATTTGCTTTTGTATACTGATTTCAGAGAACTATCCATGTAGTCATTGGTGAGAGGTGTTTTTTTTGAGGGGGGTTGGTTTTGGGTTTGGGGGTTTTTTTAATGGTATTTCTTTTAAAACAGTGGCCACAGTTGGCTAATTTTACTAATAACAGCATCCGCTGTCATTGGTAGACCTGAGGATGCTGGTATCATGGATGGAATATTGGAGAAAATGTTTAAGAGAGAAAAGTGTCAAAGTTTGACTGTATTTTCTCCGTATCATTTAAACATTAAATGTCAAAGTCAGTATGACATGCTTGGCAGCTCTGGTCACCAGTTCCCTAGAGAGTCACTCTGTTTCAAAGTCATCGTGATTTTGTAACAGTTTTTCTTGACTCTACAGTGGCACTTTTCCCAGGCTGTTCATTCTTTCATAAGTTCCTCTGGACAAGTGTATCCAGGATTTAAGTTAGTATTCAGCATGCCGCCATGTTGGGACCTAAAAGCATTGGCTTGCTCTTGCCACCTTGGAATGCATTCAGCTCAGTGGCCCTCCACTGGTGTCTGACACTCAAGGGAGGAGACTGCCCGTCTTTCTCCCTCAGAGCTGCTGCTGGATTCGAACCACGAGAGTTGTCCAGTCTTTAGGTTAGCAGTGCAACTCTCTAGGGGTGTTTCTTCTCCCTAAAGGGGCAAGTGGAAGGAATTAAGCGTACCGGGGATCAATAAGAGAAATACAGCCATTGGCCAAACAAGGTTCCTTTGAAGGCTCAACAACCTGGATACAAGCCAAAACGAAGGAAACTTGAATGTTCTAAGAGAATCCAAATTTTATGTCAGTTTGTGGGGTTTAAAATGCTTTACTTAACATGCTTATGTGCCAAGAATAAATAGAGGCATTTTCATTTTCTCTGTGAGGTGTAGGTACTGTTCTCCCTACTTTATTGTTAAATTGTTAATAGGCTATCAAGTCAACAGCTCAGCCAACCACGTCATCTCCAACTCACTTCACCCCATGCTGCAGTCTTCGTGTCAGGCCATCTCATTTAGGGTGTTCTGCTCTTGCATTCACCCCCCATCTTTCCAAGCATGATGTCCTCCAAGGACTGGCCCCAACTGACAACCAGCCCGAGACAGAGTTTCAAAGTCCTTGCCTCCAAGGGACACCCTGGTTTCACTTTCTCTAGGACAGACCTGTTCGTTCTTTTGATAGTGGGATACTGAATACTGTTTTTCAGATGCATAGTAAGCAATTAAAGAGACCATGGCTTGATTTAGGCACACCTTAGTCTTTAGAGTGACATTGCCCTTTTATCCCCACTTGCAGGAGGGGAAAGAGACTTTAAAGGTTAAATTAAGCACTAAAGGGTTGGTTAGTGTTGGAGCTGTCTTATTAAATGTTACGCAACAAAGACTGTCCTCTGTGTCTATAGTAAATTTCTTGGTACTGTCTCCCTCAAAGATGACAGCTGATTCCCAAGAACCTTAATTGTACTAGCGTTGTTGCTCTGCTTCCTTGCATCATTCCCACCCACCTTACAGTAACATGCCCCAAATTTTTGCCTAATGGTCTTACAGAAATATTGATGAGTTGAGTGGAAGCAGCAGGTGTTACCTGGGTAAAATGTATTATGCTTCACCACCAGCCACAGTAGTTGCTGCACTTGAGTGTTGGAAATCACTACGTGACGTTGCAAAGCAGTGCTAAGTACCGAGTGCTAAAATTTTAAATATAGTTGACTAGAAGTAATAATCTAAGAAGAGTTGGTTAAACACTTAGAAAAGTTATGTTTTGTGACCCATGAAGGAAAGGATGGTTGACAAGTTGTGAGCAGGGCAGGACAGCCATTTCCATGTCTTACTTAAGAGTTAATGACTTGGGAAGATCATAATGAGAATTTACAGGTAAAGAGCTTGCTACACAGAATTCAGTAAATGTCTATCCCCCTTTGCCTCTCACCTTGATGCAACTGGCAAGGATGAGGGAAACGATGCTAAGTCATTCTTTGCATTTGACACTTTTCTTTGCTATTCCCTGTTCCTCCCAATTGTGACTTATCCCCCTTCTCATTCCCTGCTGCTCTTCTCTGGTGATAGTTTCTTGAGAATTCATTCATTCCCATGGGTGAACATCACCACTTGGGATCCTATCTTTACCTTTGCTTTTAACCCACCACGGCAGAGCAGTGTTGAGCAACCCCGTGTGGCAGAGTATGAAGCCAACCCCTAGCCCTGTACCTCAGCGAGCCACAGTGGTCTACCGTGCCCTCGGTGAATTTGCAACTGCCTAAGACCCTGCCTAGGGGGCTCTTGGTGTCTTAAGCGGTGAAGAGTTGGCCTGCCAACCCAAAGGTATGTGGTTTGAATCCACCACCTGCTCTGAGGGAGGATGTGAGCAATCCTCCTATGAGATTAACTTGTCTCTGAAAACCCTCTGGAGAATGACTTGGTATACAACAACCAGCGTGGATAGCCTTGCACCCCCCTCACTGTGAGATTTAAGCAGGAATGTCAATATCAATATCGGAGGCTACAGACAGTAGAGACTCCCTGCTGATCTCCTACCATTCCAAGTAGCAAATGCTCCCAGGTTTAGAAATAATTTTTAAAATGACTCTTCGTCTTCAGTGCCCCTGTGTCCCATGCGTAACTTTGAGGTACTTAAAAACAAGCAGCTGCAATGAAACATCCCCAGGGGGCAGATGCCATGTCAAAGCAGATGCCTCCTTGGTGTGCTCTAGATTTCTGGAAAGAGCCTCCAAGTAGGAAACTGTTGTGTTGAAAACACTTGCATATTCCTGTCCTAGCGCAACATATAAAAAAATGTATTTCTATTCTTTCACATTTAACATCTCCTATAGGGAGCTCTGATGCCTTTGAGTTGTGGAGAAGATGGACCATACCATGGACTGCCAAGAAAACAAACAGGCCTGCCCTCTAGAGGATGAAACCAGGCTGCTCCTTGAGGCCATGGATTCTGAAGCCCAGGAGAGGAAGATCCCAGATGAGATGGATTGACTCAGTAACTGAGGTAATGGGGATAGGTGTGTCAGAGACAGTGAAATTGTCTCAAGATGGGGCAGGCTTCAGAGCTGCTGTACATAGATAGGGTCAGTCACTATGTGTCCCAGGCAACTCAACAGCATATAACAACAACAAGAACAAATAGCTCTGGTGGTACAGTGTGTAAGAAACTGTACAGGTAACTCAAAAGCAGTACATCTCCAAAGATTAAAGTTGCAGAGGCAAGGATTCTGAAGTTCCCTCTGACATACTTTGGGCATGTTGCAAGGAGGGACAGGTCCTTGGAGAGGGACATCATGCTTGGGAGGGTGGCGGGACAGTGCAGGAGAGGAAGACCCTCGATGAGATGGATTGATTCAGTGACTGAGATAATGGGGATAAGTGTGTCAGGGATAGTGAGATTGGCACAGGACAGAGCAGAGTTTAGGGCTGTTGTACATAGGGTCACAGCTACTTGACAGCACATAACAACAACAAAAACAGGGCCTCCTCAGGAGAAGGATGGACAATCTCCTCCCCTGTGATCTACAGCCTCCTGAGAGGAGGATCAGCTATGGGTTGGTTCTGACTAAGGTGGTAGTGAGATTTTTAAAATGTTCCAGAAACTCTGCATAAAGCAGTTGAACCAGATCACCTTGCAAACTTTATAATCTAGTAGAGATGGATGAAACGAAGAAATCACAGCATTTGTTGTTGTTGTTATGTGCCGTCAAGTTGCCGGCGACTCATAGCGACCCTACGTACAAAAGCCCTAAACTCTGTCTTGTGCCAATCGCACTGTCTCTGACACTCCAATCCTGATTATCCCAGTCACTGAATCAATCCACCTCATACAGGGCCTTCCCCTGCTGTGCTGTCCCTCCACCCTCCCAAGCATGATGTCCCTCTCCAAGGACCTGTCCCTCCTTACAACATGTCCAAAGTATGTTAGATGGAGCTTCAGAATCCTTGCCTCCGAGGAGCCATCCGGTTCAACCCTTTCCAGGATGAATCTCTTTGTTTTCCTAGCAGTCCATGGTACTCTCAATACTTTTCTTCAGCACCACAGCTCAAAGGCATCAATTCTCCTTCTGTCCTCCTTGGTCATTGTCCAACTCTGATGCATAACAAGTGATTGTGAAGACCATGGCCTGTATCAAGCGCACCTTAGTCTCCAGAGAGACACCATTGCTCTTCAGTACTTTGGAGAGGTCCCTAACAGCAGACTTTCCCATGGCAGTGAGCCTTTTAATTTCCTGGCTACTGGTGCCAAGAGTGTTGACTGTGGAGCCAAGCAAACTAAAGCTGTGTACAATCTCAATCTCTTCACCATCCATCCTGATGCTGCCAAATGGTCCAATGGTGAGAATATTTGTCTTCTTGACATTGAGCCTCAGTCCATATTGGAGGTGCTTCAGGTCCTCCTCAATTTCAGCAAGCAGGGTATATACCTTTTACTTGCTGGTCTGTCTAATACTTCTCTAAATCTGAACATTCAGATTAAGACAGACTAGGAAGAAGGATTGGCCATCCACTTCTGAAATAGCAGGCCTCTGAAAACCCTATGTACAACAGAACACATGTAGATAACAGAAAGGGCAACTGAGGCTGAGCTTTCAAGTATGGAAACACTAAGGAAGAGGAACATTGTAAGCAGACAATAGTGATTTGGGACATGGACTGTGAGAACCATGAGTGTAGGAAAATTAGATATTGTTAAGGAAGAAATGGAACGCATAAATATTGACATACTAGGCATTGGTGAGATGAGATGGACTGGCATGGGGCATTTTGAGTCAGATGATCATATGATATATTACTCTGGAGATGAAAAGGTGAGGAAAACTGGGGTCAGTTTCATAGTTAAAAAAGTCATTGCTAGATCCACCTTGAAGTACAATATGGTGAGTGACAGAATAATATCCATACGCATACAAGGAAGTCCAGTGAATACCACTATCATTCAGATATATACACCAACTATCACAGCATTTAGTAAGTGCAAATATAAAATTAAGTGTGGCCTAGGGAGCTTTGGTGGCCTGGTGGCAAAAAGCTGCATTGCAATTCCAAAGGTACACAGTTCAAGGCCACCAGCTGCTCCGTGGAAGAAGGCAAGGCAATCTCCTTCTATGCAATTAAGTACCTCTGAAAACTCGATGGCAGGTCAGCTAGGGTGCAGTTCCGACTCTGTGAAACACAACAACAACAACAGCAGTGGTAAGAAGCTGTGCAGCAATGTTATTCAAATCCACCGGCTGCTCTGTGGGAGCACCCTGGGCAGTCTTCTCCGGTGCTGTTAACTGCCTCTGAGGCTCAGCTCTGAGTCAGTTCCAGCTCCACAGCACACAGCAAGATGCTCAGTAAGCACCAAGGAAGACCTGGGGGGTTGGTGTCGGGGGAATGGAAAGGGTTCTGGCCAGCTTTACAAAAGGCAGCTTTAATACTCACTGACATTGTAGCTTCTTCTTGATGTTGTTGCGTGCCATCGAGTAGACTGCAACTCATAGCAACCCTGTGTACAACAGCCCTAAACCCTGCTTTGTCCTGTGCCAATCGCACTGTCTCCAACACACCTACACTACCCCAGTCACTGAATCAATCCACCTCATAGAGGGTCTTCCCCTCCTGTGCTGTCCCTCCACTCTCCCAAGCATGATGTCCATCTCCAAGGACTGGTCCCTCCTTGCAACATGTCCAGAATATGTCAGACGAAGCCTCAGAATCCTTTCCTCCAAGGAGCAGCCTGGTTTAATCCTCTCTTGGCTGAACCTGTTCATTTTCTTAGCAGACCATGGTCTTCTCCAGCACCACAGCTCAAAGGCATCAATTCTCCTCTCCTCCCTAGTCATTGCCCTGCTTTCTGATGCATAGCAAGTGATTGCAAAGACCATGGTCTGTATTAGGCGCACCTTAGTCTCCAGAGTGACACTATTGCTCTTCAGTACTTTCGAGAGGTCCCTAACAGCAGACTTTTCCACCAGAATACAAGAGCATCAAGAAGCCAAAACAGAGAACTGCCAGATGTGCAAGCAAGAATGAATGTGGTGTTGTCAGGGACCATCAAGCTATGACTCATAGCAACTTCATCGTAGCTTGTGCCCGTCTCACAATCCCCACCATTCTCAAGCCCAGTCCTGTAGTTACCTATCAATCTGTGTCCCTGTGTCAATAATGAATTAGATTTGTTAGAGGTGTTATGTCTACAGAACATTACGAGGGAGCTCTGATTGTGTAATGGAGCTGTGGTGGGTTAGTGGTAAGACCCTACACTGCAATCCTAAAGGCATGCAGTTTAGAAAGGTGGGCAATCTTGCTTGCACATCTGACAGTTCTCTGTTTTGGCTTCTTGATGCTCTCCTGCAATATTTAGAGTTTCATCAACATACATTTTGGTCTTTTCTTCCTCGTCTTTGTAATGACCTTTTGCATTCTTCATGGATGATATTCTTGATATCCTCCCATAGTTCATTTGGTCTTCACTTATTAGTGTTCAAGGCCTCAAACCTGTTCCTGAGATGGCTTTGAAATTCAAGTGGGATAGACTCAAGGTCAAATTTTGGTTCCCATGGATTTAATTTTTTTTAGTTTCAACTTAAATTTGCATATGAGTAGTGGGTGGTCTGTTCCATAATCAGCACTTGGCCTAGTTTTCACAGCTGATATTGAGCTTCTCCACCTATTCTTTCCACAGATGTAATCAATCTGATTCCTACGCATACTACCAGGTGAAATCCATGTGTATAGTCTGTGTTTATGTTTCGTATAAAAAATTATTTGCAGTGAATAAATCATTGAACGTACAGAATTCTGTAATTTTATCTTCAGCTTCATTCGTCACCAAGCCCATGTTTTCCATCTACTGATCCTTCTTTTCTGTTCCCAACTTTTCCATTCCAGTCATTCATTACTATTAATGCATCTTGATTGCATGTTCGATCAATTTCTGACTGCAAAAGTTGGTAGAAATCTTTTATTTCCTCCTCTTTGGCTCTAGTTATTGGTGTATATAGTTGAATGCCAGTGGTATTCACCAGACTTCCTTGTATGTGTATGGATATTATCCTGTCATTCACAACATTGTATTTCACTATGGGTCTAGAAATGACTTTTTTAAGTATGAAAGCAACCTCACCTTTCCTTACCTTTCTCCAGAATAGTAAATCATAAGATCATCTGATTAAAAATATTCCATGCCAGTCCATCCCATTTTATAATACATAGTATGTCATTGTTAGACTGTTGTTAATGATTTTAGGCTGCTGCTTGGTGATTGTTGTTAGGGGATTATTGTTAGGTGTTGGTTGTTGTCAGGCGATTGTTATTGTATGGTGTTGGTTGTTAGGTGGTGTTGGTTGTTACTAGGTGGTGGTTGTTCTTTGTTAGGTGTTGGTGGTTGTGTGGTGGTGATTGTGTGGTGTTGGTCTTTGTTAGGTGGTTGTTAGGTGATTTTTGTAATGAAGTGGTAATTGAGGTGAGGCAGTTCTGGTTAGGTGTTGTTAGGCTGTGGAGGTGATTGTGTGGTGATAGTTATGTGGTGGTGGTTGTGTGGTGGTGGTTATAGGGTGGTGGTGGTTGTGTGATGGTGGTGGTTGTGTGATGGGGTGGTTGAGTGGGTGTGATTGTGGGTATGGTGGTTATGTGATTGCTGTAATGAGGTACTAATTGAGGTGAGGCAGTCGTTCTGGTTAGGTGTTAGATGGTGGTGGTGGTTGTGTGGTGGTCATTATGTGGTGGTGGTGGTGGTTGTATGGTGGTGGTCTTTGTTAGGTGGTTGTTAGGTGATTGCTTTAACGAGGTGGTAATTGAGGAGGCAGTTGTTCTGGTTAGGTGTTGTTAGGTGGTGGTGGTGGTTGTGAGTGGGTGGGGATTGTTGTTGTAGATGTTATCATGTGTTTGTTGTTCAGTGGGGTTTTTTGTTAGGTAGTGGTTGTTAGAGAGCATAGTTATTAGGTGGAAGTTGTTAGGTTGTGATTGTTGTTGTTGTGGTTGTTAGTTGTTGCTGCAGTGAGGTGGTTACTGATGTGAGGCAGCTGTGCTTAGGCTGTACTTCTGGTTAGTTGGTTGTTGTTAGGTACCATGGAATTGGCTCTCATTCACAGTAATCCCATAATCAACAAAGTGAAATCCTGTCCAATATCCCACCACTCTCACAATCTCTGCTGTAACACAGCCCATTGTTACAGTCACTGTGTCAGTCTATCTTGTTGAGAGTTGTCCTTTTCTTTGACAACCTTTACTCTTTCAAGCATGTTGGAGATTGGCCCCTTCTGATAACATATGCAAACTACATGAGATGAAGTCTCACTGTCCCTGCTTCTAAGGCTAATGAAGGTTTCTCCCCAGACAGACCTGTTTGTTCTTTTTGGCAGTCCTTGGTGTATTCAGTATTTTTGACCAATACCACAATTCAGAGGCATCCACTTGTCATCAGGCAATGCTCTGCTATTTTTAGGTCTTCGAGGGCCTGTTATTTCATGAGTAGCTTTCCAGGCTTTTCTTCTTAATCTGTCAGCTCTGCTGAAACCTGTCTACAATGAAGACTCTGCTGGTATTTGAAATACCAATGGCATAGTGGCCAGCATGATTTATTGTGACTCAAGTCACCATAAACAGATACATGAATGGTTTTTAACTTTGCCCAACAAGGCATAAAATATTTTAAACAGAAGAGTGACCCAATTTGTTATTGCATGCTCCTCTCCTGTAAGGAGCTCAAGTGGGCTAGTGAGTAGGAATTTGTGTGGCTAATACAAGAACAGGTGTTTTGAATCCATGAGTTGCTCCAAACGAGAAAGCTGGGCAATCCTCTTCCATGTGATTTACAGTGGACTGGATGGCAATGACAGGCTTCCCCCCTGCCCCTGCTTTATTATTATCAACTGAAGATCCTTTTGGTTTGGGGGGACATGAAGACACTCCTACCTCCCTACCTGTTTGCACTTAGAGCTAATCTTGGCTATAAAGAGCACTAATGCCAACCATTACCAGGTAGCTCTGGTGGCCTAGTACTAAGAAGCTGTGCTGCAATCCCAAAGGCATGTGGTTTGAATCCACCAGCTGCTCTGTGTGAGAATTTCCTTCTGTGCGATTACTGCCCCTAAAAACCTGGAGGAGGGTCAGCTATGGGTCAGTTCTGACTTGATGGTGCTCAGCAACGTTAACCAAACAGGTATGTCCTGGAAAGAAGTACAGAGTGCTCCTTGAAGGTAAAGCTCCATCTTTCATACTTTGGACATGTAGTCAGGTGAGGCTATTCCTTGGACAGGGACACTGTGCTTGGAAAGATGGATGGTCAGTGAAGGAGAGGAAGACCTCCAAGGAGATGGATTGACACGGTGATTTCAGCAATGGACTCACGTGTCTCGGAGATGATAAGCATGGCACAGGGCAGGGCAGGGTTCAGGTCAGCTGTCATAGGATTGCTGAGTCATACCCGGCTGCACCCAACAACAATGCCAACTTTAGAGAAGGCCAAGTAAGTCCCCCCATGAGCCTACAGAGAATTCAGTCACTGTCAAGTGCACGGGGACAGTTTAGGCTTAGAGCACTAAATTGTACTTCTGATCCCTCTTGAGGCTGCAGGATTCAAATTCGTTAATGTCAATATCCAGAATCCAGTCTCATCTCTATTTGACTAATTTTGATTTTATTTTTTATTATACTAGTTTATTTAAAAAATTAGAACAAATTATTTTCCAGACAAGATTCTTCCAATCACCCACATTTCCCCCCTTCAAATTGTACAACCCCCATCAGTAATAACTCTTCCCCCAGCACATTCTCATCCCTCTGCTTCCACCAGCCCGCTTTGAGTCTTTATACTCATTCTACTATGTTTTATATAATATTTGTCCTTGTGGGACTGAGTTAGTTCACTTAATACTCTGCAGTTCCTCCCAAGTTAGGTAGTGATTTACAAAATCATTGCTCCTGCGTGGTACCCGTTGTAATCCATTGGGTGGATGTAGTATAATTCCTCAATCCATTGGATTGTAGTCGGACATCTAGGTTGTCTCCATGTTCTTGCGATGGTGAAAATCACTATGAACATTGGTGTACAAGTCTCCGTTTGTGCCCCAGTTCTCATTTTCTCAGAATTTTTGACCAGTCACTTTTGACTAATTCTAAAAACAACCGTATATAAAAATAAGAGGGAAAGCTTGAATTGATCAAGACCTTCGTTCCTTCTTAGACTAGTCTTAAGGCGTTTATAGGATTCGGGGTGTATGGGAGTCGGAGTCTGCTCCTGCCTGCACTGGGGTGTCGGTGTGGGTTGGGGTGTGGAGGTGTAGGCGTCCGCAGCTTTGCACGCAGTAGGGACTTGGCGGGAGGCTGGGTGGACACTTATCGGGTATTTGGAACCCCCATCTTCACGCCGTGCACAGAAGATACGCAGGCGCAGGGTGGGAATCCTTGTCCTCAGCTTCCGCCCCCTCAGCTTGCGCGCTCAGTCCCGCCCCCCCGCTCTTGGCCACTCAGTTTTCTCCCCCTGTGCTCACCTCCCTGGGGCTGGACGCTCAGTCCCGCCCCCTCGGTCCTAGCCACTCGGATTCCCAGCCCTGTTCTCGCCCCCTGGGTCCTGGCCGCTCAGTCTCTGCCCCGTCGACTCGGCCCACTCAGTCCCCGCCCCCTCGGTTCGGCCCGCGCAGGCCCCGCCCCCTGGATCCTGGCCTCTAGGTCCTAGCCACTCGGTTTCCCCACCTGTTCTCGCCCCTGGGCCCTGGCCGCGCAGGCCCCGCCCCCTGGGCCCTGGCCGCGCAGTCCCCGCCCCCTAGGTCCTGATCGCGTAGACCCCGCCCCCTGTCTCTTCAGTCCCCGCCCCCTGCCCGCTGAGTCCCCGCCCCCTGGGTCCTGGCCTCCAAATTTCCCCCTTGTTCTCGCCCTCTCGGTCCTGGTCGTTCAATCCTCGCCCCCTCCATCCTGGCCACTCAGTTTCCCCCCTTTTTTGCCCCCTCAGTCCCCGCCCTCTATCCTCGCCCCCTGGGTCCTTGCCACTGGTTCCCGCCCCCCCGTCCCCTGGATCCTGGCCTCTCAGTCTCCCCCCTGTTCTCGCCCCCTGGGTCCTGGCCGCTCAGTCTTCGCCCCACCCCTTCACGCCCCCTGGGTCCTGGCCACTCAGTCCCGGCCCTCGATTCTCAGTCGCTCAGTCTCTGCCTTTTGTCTACGCCTCCTAAGCGCTGGCCACTTGCCTGCACCCCTCCGTCCTGGCTGCTCTCTGGCCCGTCCCCGCCCCCCTCAGATCCCTCAATCTCCGCCTCCTCAGTCGTCCCATCGCCTTCAGTCTCAACCCCTCACCCACATGTGTCCAGTCCCCGCCCTCCATGCCCGCCGACTCAGTCCGCGACCCCTCCAGCCACATCCGCCCAGCTCCCAGGCCCCGCCCCCTCTGCGCGCTCCTTCAATCCGGGCTCTCCAGCTGCTGTCACTCAGCGTCGCATCCTCACTCCAGTGGTCAGCGCGCGCTCGGTCCCCGCCCCCTGGCTGTGGGCGGCCGCAGCGCCTCTTATAGTTCAGCTCTCAGAGCGTTGGACGGCCGAGAAACAGAAGTGGAAGCAGCTGCAAGTGCAACGGCAGGATGAACGCAGATGCAGACCCCGTGGTCATTGTCTCCGCGGCGCGGACCGCCATCGGTGAGCCCAGCCTTCTGCACACGCATCAAAGGGCCTGGGGGGCTAAGGAGGCTCCACCGTTGAGGGGGCGGCGGGCTAGGTGAACCGCGGTGCTTGGGGCAGGGAGACCCCGCAGCCGCTCCACCATTGAGGAGGGGGCGGTGGGCTACGTGGAGAACCGCTGTGCTCGGGGCGGGGAGACCCCGCGGCGGCGGAGGGGAGGATGGGAAGACGTCCGTGCACCGGGCGAGCCGACATGGCGGGCGATTTGGGGTGCAGAGACCCCGTGGTGGAGGAGGGGGAGGCGGATGGATGGCTGTGTTCCTTGAATGCAGGCCTCACCCCCTGTGGCTCCCTCCTGTGTCTACCTGACGCTCTCTAGCCATCCCTGATTGGCTCCCGGGAGTAGAGCCACGCTCAGCCCGTCGCTGCCATTGGTTAACACAGGGACACTCTCCCTCATCGGCCCTCTGATTGGCCAGCGTCAGAAGGAGCCAATGGTCACACCTCTGGTGGGGGGTCTGGTCCTTGGATGGGCTGAGTTTTGAGGATGAGCTGGGGGGAAGGGCATGGAGGGGCACGTGGTCATAGTTGGGCCAAGAGACCACGATCTCTAAAAGGGGACAGGTTGTGGGGGAACTGATGAGTTGGGGTGGATGAGAGGCTTGGGGACTTGGAGAGGAGCTGAGAGGGCTAGCTGGGGGAAGCAGATAGGGAATAGAATGAGGGGAGCACGAGCTGATGGAACAAGCCATGGAGGGGACTGAAGGCACAGGCCAGGCGGGGAGCTAAAGGTGGGGGGGGGGCAGGAAAGCATTATCTAGGGGGAGGCAAACAGGGAAAGGGGGTTGGGGGACAGAACTGAACTGGGGGCACGGTGGGGAGGGGGCGGTGAACTGGAGGAGAGAAGAGAGGCAAAGGGAATAGTCTGGAGGGAATGAGTGGCAGAGAGGGGTGGGAGCACAAACTTGGCGTGTGGGTCCAGGGTGTGGAGGGGACGGGTTGAGTAAAAGGGGGTACAGAGGAGTGAGACGAGCCATGAGAAGATGAACTGAGCACACTGAGGCGGCATGAATGCTAGGACACGCTGGGAGGAAATGAGAGGAATGAGCTGGAAGACCAAGGCCAGATGAGCATGGAGGGGTGAGGCTAAGCCTTAGGGACACCAGTTCTTCCAGCCCAGCTGGAGATTCTGAACGAGGTGTCTCTCTTGGGTTACCTAATGAAGAATGATTCTTTGACTTTTTAGTTCTTTAGAGTTTTCAAAGTCTTTTTTGACAGGGGTTTCTGGGCTTCTTTTGTTTGGGAGTAGCAGGACTCTATCCTCCTCAGTTTTCTGGAAGTGGATGGCAGTGTCTTTTTTCTGGCCAGATCCATTCAGAAAGGTGTCACGTATTTTGTTCTCTGTTTTAGCAAATCAAGCCAGAAGTCCCTGCACATTACAGAGGCTTGCTGTTGTATGAACTTGTGCAGGGAAAAGGGCACACCTCTTTCCCTGGCCTTTCTCCCCATGTTTTATCTTACCACTGAGGTGTGAGGGGTCCGTATGGGTGATCCTGTGCCTATGGGTGGCCTTCCTTCATCACTCTCAGTTTTCAAACTGCACTTTGTATTCCCCGGATTATTTTAGGCTCCTTCAATGGTTCCTTATCTTCTGTTCCTGTCCATAATCTAGCCGGAGCTGTCATCGTAGAAGTCCTGAAGAGGGCCAATGTGGCTCCAGCTGATGTGTCAGAGGTCATATTTGGACATGTTTTAACAGCAGGTAACTCACTGGTGACCTTTAACACAGGTCAGGCTTCTTAGGAGCGCCTTGTTGACATGCACACTTAACATTCTTGTTTCCATACATTTGTTCATGGATACCTTTATCCTCTCTCTGCCAAGAGGTTTTTAATAATGCTTTTCCAAAATGAACCGAGACCACTGTCCTTGGGCCAGATTGATGCACAGGAGGATGTGCCTGGTCCTTTGCTCCTGTATGTTACCTGGTCGGTAAGAAGTACTGAATTTCTCCTGTGTGTCAAGTATTCTGTCAGATACTTGGGCCACGCAGGTAAGTGGAGCCTATTCTGTCTCTCCATAGCTGCCGTCACAGTCTTATGGCAGTGGCCCTGCACAGATTCCAGTGCCAGCTAGGTACCACTTGTACAGAGGGACACAATATTTTCATTTGTCACTGAGTGAATTTAGTTTCTATTTGAAATTGGCTTTAGTGATCATTTATACTAAGTACTAATGTTGATGGTGTGGTCAGTCAGTTCTGATGTAAGCAACTCTCATGTGCTGAGTAGAATTCCATATTATTTTCTAAGCTGTGACCGTTTAGACACAAATCACAAGGCCTGTCTTCTGAGAGACCCCAGATAGGTTCACACTGCTACCTTGCAGCTAGTAGTAATGGCTTAAACCAGGGACTTCTTACTCAGGATTATAGCAAATCATTTCTCATACAGTTTTGTGAAATATATTAATTTGATGGAGGGTTTATTCACCAAGACAGAGATTAACTTTTTTCCATGAAAAAATTTTGGTCCAAAGGAGCACTGTTGGCCTAGCAGCAAGAAAATGTGCTGCAGTCTCAAAGGCACGAGTTTCAAATCTACCGGCTGTTCTGCAGGAGAAGGATGGGCAGTCTCCTCCTCTGCTATTAACTGCATCTGAAAACCTGCCATGGGTCGGTTCTGACTCGATGATACACAACAACAGCATCATGAAGCTTATTTCCAAGCTGAATAAGCAAGTGAAGAAAGAGAAGGCTGACGTCTGGGGATAATGTGGAGGCCCCAGACCCAGCATGAAAGAAAGCGCTGGTGATCTGGTAACCTTGTGGAATACTTGTCTTCTCCATGGGGTTGCCATGAGTTGGAATTGATTGGCTTGCAATTGGTTTGAGGTCAAAGAATTTTGCCAGTGTGTTGGTAGCCAAAATAATGGAGTGTTTGCATAAGTAAACAGAGGATTCTGAAACTTGGCATGAGAGAGTTGAAAGAAAAGAAATTTGGACCAGGGAGTTCAAGGCAGTTGCAGAACTGGTGTGTAGGCTGGGGCCACCACATAGGTGTTGAGGTGACTGAGAATGAAGCAAGAATTGGTATAGAGGAGAAAGCTGTAAGACCTGAGGGGAGCAGTGAGGTGCAGCCTGGGGACGGCTGCCTGGGGAGCTGGCTCGGAAGGTCGTGATTTGAGAGTGCACTGAGGAGCCCAAGTGGGTTCAGGCTTTCAGATTTTGGTGAGGCTTGGGAGAGTGGATAGCTTCCACTCAGAGGGCTGTAGGGAAGATGGGATTCCAGGGAGAAAACAGAACGTATGAGGAGGTTGAGGAATGGAATAGTTTGGTGTCTTTTTAATTTTTTTTTTTTTTAAATTTTGTTTTAATTGAGATTTTAACGAAAGTTTATTGAGAACTTGGATTTCCATTCATTCATTGCTGCATAAGCCATCCTCAGGCTTAACTAGCCATTGACTCTTTCACACTTGAAGGATTCAGTTACCTTTCCCAATCATTTTACCAGGCCAGATCAATCATTAACAGTGGATCCTTCACCAGGACAAAGAGTAAGGTAATTTGTAAGGTAATTTGTATTGGCCATCCAGGTGTGCTGAAGTTTATCCTTATGATAGGTTTGGGTTTGCCCACGGTTTATCTTGGCTTCATTTCTCTGGCATATGATAAAATTGAACTGAGAGAAATTTAATCCTTCACTCGAAGCCTCCATAGGTATCAGCATAGGAAAACCTTTGAGGAACTTCAGGGTTGGCTGTTTTGTTACAGGCCAGCAGTGCCTCCCTCTTCATCCACTTTCACAGTTACAGGAATGAACAGTTTTACAGTCATAGTTAATCCTGTTCACAATCACTATTCGCAGTGGTAATAAGGGATCACATCATCTTTTCCTCACACATCAGGAGAAGGTGATATTCAGTAGGACTCTTCCCTTGCCCCTCCGTTTTTTAGTCTAAGTACTCAAATGCAGAGTAAGGAAAGCAGATAAGCCAGCCTTTAACATCCTCTGCATTTTTACATGTTTTTAAAATGCTCTCTGCTCTATTCAATATTTTGCCCAATAGAATTCTTGAGTATTGCGATTTGAGGCTGGAATTTTTTTTTCTTAGAGACTAAGGAAAATTATTACAGCCAAAGGAATACTACCTTGGTTTAAAATTAAAGGAGTGTGTCAGATTTGTGTTCTCTTCTGCATACCTATTCAGTCTAAATGCTGAACAAATTATTTGAGAAGCTAGACTCTTTTTTTAAAAAAATTTTATTAAATTTTATTAGTTTTAATGAACATTTACAGGGATTTTGGGTTTTTATTCCTTCATTGCTGCACCATTCTCTCTACCCTCCTCCCCAGTTTGTTC
>NW_006399774.1:13787038-13813098 GCF_000299155.1 Elephantulus edwardii
TCCATTAAGAACAATGTTGGCTCTTGGGTTTTCATAGATACTTTTTACTATGTTGAAGAAATTCCCCTCTAATCCTATTTTGTTGAGTGAGAAGCTAGACTCTTAAGAAGAAGAATGTGGTGCGCACTTGGGCAGCACACGTACTAAAATTGGAACAATACAGAGAAGATTAGCATGGCCCCTGTGCAAAGACACGCAAATTCGTGAAGCATTTCATATTTTTAAAATTCAGTGTCTCAAATAAAGATGTATTTAAAATTGACAAAAAAAAGAATGCGGTATTAGGATTGGAGGGAGACTCATTAATAACCTGCATTATGCAAATGGCACCACCTTTCTTGCTGAAAGTCAGGAGGACTTGAAGCACTTATTGCAGAACATCGAGGAATGCAGCCTTCAATACAAATTGCATCTCTGTCAAGAAAACAAAAATTGTTACCATTGGGCTGATAGGCAACTTTCATGATGGATGGAGAAGAGATTGAAACCGTCAATAACTTCAACTTACTTGGGTCCACAATTCACACCCTGGTACTGTGGTGGTGGTCGTTGACTGCCATCTGGTTGAGCACGACTCAGCAACCCTGTGAGGCCTAAAGCCTTTCAATAACTATCTTCATTTCTCAAAGTTCATAGAGTTTCCAGAGGCATGTTTTTAGGAAGTGGATGCCACTCCTGCTTCCAAGCCCTTGATAGTAGCTGTCAGGAAATCAGGAGATGTATTGCACTCAAGTGTCTCCAGATGGACCTCTCCAATTTTTTTTTTAACTTTATTATTTTTTGTGTGTGTACACCGTCAAATCGGATCTGACTGGTACAGGAGGAGATTGCCCCTCCTCCAGTAGAGCTTCTGGTGGATTTGAACCGTGTACCTCTGGGGACCTCTCTAAATTTTTAAAGAGCAATAATGTCAGGGTGCAGGTTAGGGTTGGAATTGCAGCACTAATTACAGTTTCTTAGCACTAAAGCCATCAGAGCTCCCTCGTAATAGATACTTGTAGAGGAGGCATTCAGAACATGTTCCACGGGTTTTTGCTCCCTTACCCTCTCCCCCCTTGTCTGTTGGGTTCTTACATCTCCATCTTTAGAGATACGGAGCAGAAAGCATGTAATTGAAATAACTAGAGCATAAGCAGTAGGAAAAACCCAAGCTAGTTGTCGAACTGATTCCAGCGCATGTGTGGGGAGTGAGGATTTCAAGGCTGAGAGCTTTAGGAAGCAGATCACCAGACATTCTTAGTGCCTCTGGGTGAGTCTGAACCACCAACCCTTGAGTTGCCAGTTAAGTTCTTAAGTATCATTTGGACTAAGGAGCAGTATGTGATCCAGGGTCCATGGTGCCCCATGTCTGCTGCTAGAGAGAACTGGGCAGGCCTGTGTGTGCTAAGAAGTGGCAGGCCTCTCCTGATTTTGCACTCTCTTCTACTGACCTTTGCTCTCTCCTCCTTCCAGGTTGTGGGCAGAATCCGATACGACAGGCCAGTGTAATGGCTGGAATCCCCTACAGTGTTCCAGCATGGAGCTGCCAAATGATCTGTGGGTCAGGCCTGAAAGCCGTGTGCCTGGCGGCCCAGTCAGTGGGGACAGGAGAGTCCAACATTGTGGTCGCAGGAGGCATGGAAAACATGAGCAAGGTAAGACGTCCTCTGAGGAGACGGCTTCCGCTGGCCTCTGCCGTGAGCCCCCATCCTGCCATCGCCCAGCCAGATGTTGTTGTTATGTGCCGTCAAGTTGCTTGCAACTCATAGCAACCCTTTGTACAAGAGCCCGAAACGCTGCTCTATCCTGTGCCAGCCTCGTTGTCTCCGAACACTCATTGCAGTCACAGAATTGATTCATCTCATCGAGGGTCTAGATGTTGTCTAGGAAGACTTAAACCCCAGACTAAACAGACACATAAACCAGAAAATACATTCTTCCTTGAACCCTTCTTTAATGTTAACTGTTCTTCAAAGTGGATGGGAAATTCAGGGTGAAGCAGAAACCCTGCCAGCCAGCACAACCGGAACAGAATAGACCCTTTTAAAAAATTGCTTGACACCAGATGCTCTGCTGAAGAAGGAGGAACAATCGCCTCCTGTACCAGTCAGATCCAATTTGACGGTACACACACACACACACACACACACACACACACACACTAAATAAATAAATAAAAATTAAAAAAAAAAAATAAAATTGCTTGAGTTGCATGGAAAACCTGTTTCCTAAATTTTCACTTAAAATACAATAAAGTGTTTTAAAAAACTATATAAAAATTGTATCAGCCATCTCCAAGCTGTTTTTCAGCAGTAACTTCCAAAGATTTGTGTCCACGTGTGCTGTACATACGAGTTTTCTACAGTGGTGTTGGTGGTTCAGTGGTAGAATTCTTTCTATGCAGGAGTTCCAGGTTAAAAAAATGAAAAATTCTTGTGAGGAAAAGTGAGAAACAAGTTCCTGCTTATCTTCTTGCAAATGACAAAGAAGGCCTCAGAGCCAGACTCAGTTTGGGGGGCTGGACCTTGGAAGCGTGCCCCGTGAGTGTCCTTCACTCCGTGTCCCAGTCAGAACGCATTTCAGCCATGTCCATCCCTCACAGGGGCAAGCAGTAAAAAGAGCGAGTGTCCCCTGCTTCCCACTGAGGCAGCTCAGTGTCCGGCCTGGGATTCCGAGTCAGAGGCCAGTTCAATTGGGCCGCTGCAGCCACTCAGAGGCGGGGAGAATGGGGCTGATGAGATGGGGTTTGCGGAGCTGGGCTGGTGCCCATGCCGTGCTTTCTAGAACCCCGCAGCAGCCCGTAGAGGCTGCTGTCATTGTTGAGTTGATTCCCACCTGGTGACCCGTGTGGCAGAGTAGACCGGCTCCGTGGAGTCGTCTGGAGGGCGATAGCCAGGCCTGACTCTCAGGGGGCCTCTAGGCCACTTGGAACTGGCTAGTAATCAAGGTCTCAGTCACATGCACCACCCCAGCTCAGGAGGTATCATTCCTAATTTCAGACAAACTGCAGCTCAGAGCTGGGCTTCCAGCCCTTCTTATTCCAAGTTCAACACTCTGAACGCATGGAGTAAAGAGCATTCTCTACACAGAATTCCTACCCTGTCAGTTCAGCCCACTGTGGCCATTGTGTCCTGTCAAAATAAGCAGCACACTGTTGGTTCTTCAGCCCGAGGTGGCTGGCTCTAAAAAAATAAACAAGTATGCTTCTTAAGGAGCGAGGAGAGGGAGCTTGACTGGTGCAGTCGTTAAGTACTTGGATCTTAACTGAGAGGTCAGCAGATTGAAACTACCAGCCAGGCCATGGGAGCCTGGACAGTCTGCTTCCACAAGAGGACAGATCAGGGAACACAGTTCTGGCCTGTCCCACTGGGTTGCTGTGAGTCAGAATCAAGTTGACAACAATGGGTTTTGATTTGTTAAGGAGCCAGGACACAGGATAGGTATGTTTTAACAGAAAAATGGGAGTACATGGAGTAATGGGTCCCCACAGGCAGGCAGGATGTAGTGGTCAGCTAACTCCTGGGGGCTTACAGCCCTGGGCCCCGAGTGTGCAGTGCTTTGGGCAGGGAGGACACTGGGGGAAGACTGAAGAAATGGCCACAGGTGGCTTCTCACAGGTGCCTGAGGCGACGACTGATGACACCCTATTCCATTTCTGTTTCCAGTCTCCTCACATGGTCCACTTGAGAGCAGGAATAAGGATGGGCGAGACTCCTCTCCTCGATAGCATACTCTGTGATGGGCTCACAGATGCATTTCACAACTATCACATGGGCGTTACAGGTAAGGTCGTTGAACAAAGAACAGAGGTTCAAGAAATACATGTTTCCAGTGTAGCTAGTACGTGCATCTAGAAAGAAGCCTGGAACTAGAGGCTCGCCGGCATCAGGGAGCCATTCTCAACCCAGGTCTTTGTTTCTAAATACATTCTCCACTCAAAGAAACTAAAGTTAGCTATTTTTTCGGAAAATTGCACCAGAGGAATTTGCCCATTTTTCTCCCACTAGGCAGCTAGCTGGTGGATTTGAACTGTATACCTTTGCATTGGCAGTGCGATTCCCAACCACTCAGCCTTTGGAGACCACCCCCCCCCCCCCCGCCCCAGCACTCTCTTAAGAATTAGAAAACCATGAATGAAGACTAAAATTAACAGCATGACAATTTATGAAAATAGTTTCATAATCTAGAATTACTTATTAACAAATCTCCTAACTCGTTCACTAATTATAAATGGAAAAAAGAATAACTTTAGGGTGGGTAAAACTGGCCAAGTGATGAAAGTCCATGTTACCTGAGGTGAACTGGCATTGATTGTATCCTGATCATATGTCCAGAGTCAGAATCCATCAGTGTCTCCCAGCCTGCCTAGGTCTTAACCTAGTGAGGAAACAGCAGACAAACCCAAACTGGGATATTCCATAAAAACCTGCCTCAGAAACATCAAGGTCAAAGGCAGGGATTGAATTGTGTCCCCTTAAAGTCTGTGTCGGAATCCTGGTACGTGTGGATGCAGTCCTGTCTAGGAGAAGGGTTTTCTGTGTTAATGAAGCTATATTGTAAGGGGTGTCTTAACGCAGTCGTTGCCAATTAGGCCCAGAAGCAGGAGGAAATAAGTAACACGGCCCCTGAAGATTGCCAAGGACCGAGAGCCGGGACTCTATCCGAGCCAGCAGCATAAGCCTTCCTTGGGAACTGGTGCCTGAAATGAGTAGTCCACGACACTCTTACACTGAGCTTGAACTTTCTGATTCTGATAACCTTGGTTATATTAGAGAATGACTTCACTTAGGCAAGTACTAACTGAAGTTAAAATTTAGGAGTACAGAGGCATGAAAACTCCAGGCTCTCCGGTGGCTCAGGGAAAAAACAGCAGGCAAATGGATCAAATGGTGAAAAGTTACTGAGTCTGCATTATTTCTGTATGTTTAAAATTGCACATAAAAGGAGGAAGAAAAGTGAATGAGTTCTGAGTTGAAATCTGAGGCTGTAAATCACAGTGGGAAGGGTGCCTGGCAGAGTCCAGCCATCAGTGACGTGCGTGTGTGGTGTTCACAGTGCGCTTGCTCTCTGCTGCCCCTGAGGGAGACCCCGGGCTCTTCAGTTTCGGTTCCTTGGTGACCTTCCGATGACATAACATAGCAAGCCAGCAGAGCTCCCCGCGGGTTGGGATAGCTCCTGGAAAGATGATGTTGAAGTCTTTACAGCTGGGACCTGTGACTGACCTTGTTTGAAAGAGTCTTTGATGTGAACATCAGTTAAATCAACAGGAGGTCACACTACAGTAGGGACTTCCTAGTCCAATATGGAGCCCTGGTGGCCAGGTAGCTGAGAAAGGAGTTGGATTGCCATTGCAAAAGGCAGTTGGTTCAAATCCATGAGCCACTCTGTAGGAAACAGAGGGGATGATCACCTCCCATATGATTTATAGCCTCTCAAAACTTCCTGGAGTGTGTTGATTCTGACTTGACAGCACATATGAGCAGTCTAACCTAACTCTTAAACAGGAAGAGACCCAGATACCCAGAGGGTGGATGCCTTGTGCAGACCAGCCTGTGTGTCTACAAGCCAGAGGGTGCCAAGGGTTGCCAGCTAACTGCAAGAGGCAACGAAGCATCTTTCCCGAGTGTGTTAAAGACCGTTTTAGGGAGGGAGTTTGTTTTGGCAGCTCCAGGGCTGTTAAGAAAGGACATAAATGCTTTTCCATGAGCCACGGGGCTCATTGACTGCCAGTGATGGCGAGATTGCACAGACTCAACTGCTGGTGGTTGTGCTTGTTTAGAGGGAAAAACTCTCAAGTTTCCAGAACTGAATCTGTGACATGTCGGTTTTGCCTTTTGTCCTCCAGCTGAAAACGTAGCCAAAAAATGGAAAGTCAGTCGGGAGGAACAAGATAAAGTCGCGGTCATGTCCCAGAACAGGACAGAGCGTGCTCAGAAAGCTGGCCATTTTGACAAGGAGATTGTACCTGTGTCGGTACCTTCTCGAAAAGGTGAGCTTCATCCAACAGGAGACTCTGGAGGAGAGAGAGAGAGAGTGTGTGTGTGTGTGTGTGTCTGTGTCTGTGTGTGTACGTACAGGAGACTCTGGAGGAATATTTGTGAGAGAGAGAGAGATAGGTGTCTTCCCTAGCACGGATCTCTCCTGTGTGGTTACCACAGAATGAACCCCGCCTCAGTCCCTGCTGTGCCCAAGCTCACCGTGGCAGCACCCAGGGCAGCTCTAAGGGCCGCAGCTCATCTCTCTGCGTTCCCCTCTTCCACTTTGCCAGGCAGGCTTCCTCCTCCCGGCATGCATCCCTCCTGATGACGTTAGGTGCCTGTGAGTTGAGTGTGACCCATAGCGACCCTGTAAACGGCTGACCTAGGTCCTGCCCTGTCCTGTGCCATCCTCACACTGATACATGTGAGATGAAGCCCCACCTCCCTGCTTCCAGACAGCTTTCTGGCTACACTCCTCCAACACAGATGTTTGTTCCTTTTTTCAGTAATGGAAAGTTTAAGTACTGATTATTTTGTATGCTGGTGTTTATCTAGTTCATTTTTCAAAAGATGTTGTCTCTTTGCGTAAAGTTGGTTAAGTCCACCTCATTGTCATGAGTCCCATCTTCCCAATGTGCAGCTTGGCCCTAACCCCCACTGCCCACTTTTCTGTTGTCCTCGCCAGCTGCCCTGTGGCACCTAGGGCTAGGCTAGAGTTCACAGGGTAAAAGGACAGAGTTTGGAGAGTCCACGCAACACCCCAGTCTTCTGTCTGCTGGCCTCTGAGCCTCCTCCAGGAAGCTAGGAGCCAACATAACATCTTCACTTTGGTTGTCGGCTGCCCTTCGGGGTCAGTTAATGCTCTGGAAAAACTGATGGCGCTCACACAGCATATACTATACTCAGGACTACAGATTTACAGCCTCTGGAAACTCTGTGGAGCTTGTTTCCTAAGGAGCGTTACCTCCTGAGGGTTTGTCCCCCAGTTAGGAAGCTCCTACGCCTTGTGCTCTGGGCTTTGTTTTTATACTGTAGGCTAATTAGCCATCTGAGACTTGTTGATCTTGGCCTCCCAAGCGACACTTATGGTCAGCCTCCACTTGTCAGCAGCAGTCCTGAGGCCAGCTGACATAGGGTGAGACCAGGTTCTCTCTCCACCAGTGTTCTGGCCTGGAGACCAGGGGACTGTGGAGCTTGTCCACCGAAAGGTGATGGCTCCCTTCCCCAAATGCTCCCTGGCGTCATGGAGGACGGCTTCAAGAATGGAACATATGCTAAGGCCACACTAGCAGAGGACTTCTGATGGAGTTCTTGAGAGGATCTTAGAGGAAAAGTAGATTCCCAGATAATTAGTGTCATGCATATTACAAAATTTCAAAGAGCACTTCTTTTCCTTGTTAGAAATCCAAATTTGTGTTCCTCCTGAGCTTTTTTTGTGTGTGTAAAATTTGCTTTTAACTACTTTGAAGCTCACAGTTCAGTGACATTGTTTCTAAAATATTGAGTAACTTTCACCACTAAGATAGTTCCAAAACCCAGTTACCCAAAGCACATCACGTGTCCCCATGAGGCAATGACTCCATTCGCCCTTGAGTTTACCTTTGCGAATTCCCACGTTATATCCTATAATTCTTAGTGTATAATTTCTTTGTATCCAAATAAAAATAAGGGATCACATCTGAGAAATCCATCAGGCATCTGTGGTACGCCCCATGTCAGCGATGCACTCATTTTGGGTAACCCCATTTTTTCAGGTGTTACTGAAGTTAAGACTGATGAGTTTCCTCGACATGGGAGCAACTTAGAAGACATGTCCAAGCTGAAGCCTCACTTTCTTTCCGATGGGACGGGAACAGTCACTGCAGCTAATGCTTCAGGTCAGGCACTGACATCACCTAGTGGAAGTCAGCCAACTGCAAACCTTGATACACAGAATTAATCCCGAAAATTTCTGGTAACTTCTCTGGGGGAAAAAACTGCTAATTCTGTTTGTGGTCACTGGTTTCATTTATACTAAAAGAATGGGCTTACTTTTTTATGTCCTAACTAAACTTCAAATTTATACCCAGGAGTCTTTGGCTTTTGAACTTATCCCATGGTTGAAGTGCCTTCTATTTTTTTTAGTAAGATGTGGACTTTTTGTTTTTCCTTTCCTAAGACTGCTCTCCTGCACTTTCAAACATACAGCTTTTTGTTGAAATGCCCTGTGGCCAGTGAAGGTGCTGAACTTTAGCATTGTAGTCTTGTTGGCATGGAGAGTTCTGTAAGGATACCTTAAGAGTATTAGAATTCATTGTGATTTCCTGCCTTTAAAAACCTGCTGGAGGGTCAGCGATGAGTCAGCTCTGACTTGCCGCGGACTATCTCTTTATCTTCAGGTGAAAGGGAAGGGAGGCAGACACAGGCCTGAGGTTTAATGATCCTTATTCTAGAAAAAGCTGTTCTCATTTTACAGGCATGAATGATGGTGCTGCTGCTGTGGTCGTGATGAAGAAGTCGGAAGCTCTTCGTCGTGGGCTGAACCCTTTAGCACGGATTGTGTCCTGGTCACAAGCAGGTGTGGATCCTTCCATTATGGGAACAGGACCAATTCCAGCAATAAAGCAAGCTGTAAGTACAGCCCCTACACTCAACCTTGACTTCAGTAATCTTATCTCTGGAACCAGACTAACTGCAATACCTTAGCAAGTTCCCCACTCCTGGCATCTCTCCATTGCACAATGATTGTTAACCTATTTCTAAATGTTCATTGGCCATTAACAAGCCAGACCATTATATTCTCTCAATTTCTTCCCAAATGTCTGGATCATATACATTCCCCACATAGAACAGATTGGCACAAAACTCGGTTAACACTATCTTTTAAAAAATTTTTTAAAATTGTTGTGTACTGTTGAATCCTATCGAACTAGCATAGGCGTTTGCCCCTCCTTGTCCAGCAGAGCATCTGATGGATTTGAACCGCGTGCCTTCGACCACCAGACCTGTGTATCATTTCTGAGGGATGTGAGAAAACATATCCTTAAGCTTTCAAAACTGAGGTCTCTATGCAAAATGAGTGCAACGATACAGAACTCAATGTGGGTTTTTAATTGATCTTTCAAAATTATACAGTACATTGTGTCTAAGTTGGTGTTTGATGTAACCTGAGCTTTCTTATCGGCATCTTTTGACGTCAGCTCCATTAATCTCTCTCTAGGTTGCAAAAGCAGGTTGGTCACTACAGGATATTGATGTATTTGAAATCAACGAAGCCTTTGCAGTCCTCTCTGTTGCAATAGCTAAAGAACTGGGATTAAGCCCAGACAAGGTAATTAATGGATATCAATTCTGACAAACTGTAAGCTTTCAGTTTTCAAGATAGTAAGAAAGCCATATATATAAGTTTCTACTGTGAATGGGATGGGATCTCCCAAGGCCAAAAAAAAAAAAAGAAAGCCTTGACTGAGTACCTTAGTTGTTCAACAGTAAATTTTAAAGTAAGGAACACTGAGGAAAGTAGCCATGAATAAGAAAAAAGAATGCCAAAATGTAAAATGAAATTTTAAATATGCGAGGGTCGTTTATTGGTGTGCTATTGAGAAGGGGAAAACTGTCAACAGAACAATTAATAACACTAACTTCCCCCTCAACAGATCAACATCCAAGGCGGGGCCATAGCCTTGGGCCATCCCCTGGGAGCATCTGGCTGTCGGATCCTGGTGACCGACCTCCACACCTTAGAGAGAACTGGAGGGACCCGTGGTGTTGCTGCCCTGTGCATAGGGGGTGGGATGGGCATAGCAATGTGTGTTCAGAGAGGATAGATAAAATTATTCTGTTAATTAACCACAAGCTAATCCTGCACCTTACTTTTTGCTAAACTTTATATAACAGAGCTGGAGAACATCCACTACCTTCACAGCAGGCTTTGTGATAACTTTAATGTGCATCTCGCATTGTTATAAATAAAAGGACGTCAGTCATCAAGGGCTCCTGAGTGAACAGCATCTTCATGACCTCCGTGTTTTTCATCTTTACTTTCTGGGTGTAATTTGATAAGATCATCAATCCGAAGGATGGTAATGGCAGCTTCTGTGGCAAATTTCAAACTCTTGACTTTGACGATGGTTGGTTCAAACACCCCTGCTTGCTTGTTGTCACGAGGCTTGCCATTGATCAGATCCAGACCAATCCTGCAATTCAAAACCAAATTCCTGAATGGCCGCTTTTGTAACATATTCTCTTAAAAAAGCTAATCTAGAGTCCATCACCTGGAATTCTAGCTATTCCATATAAAGGTTACTGTTTTCTCATATGAATGATTGGACTTTGAAAATTAAGCTTACCATTTTAGATTTTTTCGTTCCGGGTTAACTTGAGCTTCATTGTGAAAAGCTCTTAATTTTGCAACCAGATCCGTGGAGTCTTGGGCAGCATTAACTGCGAGTGTGTTTGGAATAACAAGGAGAGATCTTGCAAACTCTGCGATAGCGAGCTGTTCCCGAGACCCCTAGGACAGAAAGTCGGGTGTTTTTATTAAAGATCACCAGCCATGGCAGCCCCAGAGGCTTGGCTCCCAGGTCTTGAGACCGCTCTTACCATGCTCGTGGCGTAGTTTTCCAGGTAGATGGAGAGGGCGGCCTCCACAGCGCCCCCACCTGGAACCACAGACTTGGACTCCAACACTCTCTTCACCACACAGAGAGCATCATGCAAAGAGCGCTCCATCTCATCACACATGAAATCATTGGCCCCACGCAGGATGATGGAGGCAGATGTACGGGCTTTCGTGCTGTTTAAAATGAGCATTTCACAGAACAAGTCTACATTGTAATTCAGCACATACATTCTTTTAAAAATTGTTTACAGAGGGCAGTAAGATATACAATGTCCTGTCAAAAAATGTCTAGACCCTGTAGATGAGAGAAAACGATGACTTCACCTCACTGTACAAAGGTCTCATATACTTTATCCCATGCGTATAACTGCTCATATCACCAACAGATTATAGCAGCAAATAAATGGGAAGGTAGCCTAATTTTAATAGAAAGTATATTGTAAATAGCTTTATGATTTAGAAAGTGTTCTTACTTTTTGATTAAAATCAGTTCATCATCACAGATTCTCTCTTGTACTACCTCTTCAGCTTGTCCCAACAGTGAAGCCTCGAAAGTCTCTTCACCTTCCAGGTTGGCCAGGGTTGACAGAATAGTCGCTATTAAGAGAATGAAAAATCCTGGTTAAGTGTTGTTCCTTCAAGCACTTCCCCCTCCTAAAGACTTTAATGTTCTTTTTAAGTCAGAACCATTTCTTAAAATGTGTAAAATTACGTTTCAGGTTTCCAGGTAAGCAAACCTTGTATTTGAGATAAATCCTGTTAATCTCACTCAAGATGGAACAAAATCATTTTCGAAGTACACAAATTCAGTTTTGAAGTTCTCCAATTTCTAGAAATGGCTCTATCAGTACAGATGTAACACAGCTTTAAGGGAACACAAAACGTTTTTAAAAAAGACCTTTAGTGTCCAGTGAAAACTCTTTTTGCCCTGCCATGGACTTCAGCATAAAGGCCTGCACCTGAAACCAGCAGAAGTCATACCTCCAGAAGCTTTTGCAATGCGCTTAAGGTCTCTCTTTAAGACTCTTCTAACTGCCATTGCTCCAGCCTCCACAAAGTACTTCAGACACATGTCATCAATGCCACCAGTGGTTAGAATCACATTGGCCCCAGTTGCCAGGATCTTCTGAATTCTCTCCTTGGTAATATCAGATTCTCTAGAAGAAGATGATACTGGAGTATTAATACACTTGACCTTGTGTTTCTGCAGAATACAGATATTTTTCAGGAAGTAATTGTAAACTAAGTAGCACTGACCACTCATTCACATCTATGACAATTGTGAAATACAATTTTAGTTGATAATTTTTTTGGTGTAAAAGACCAAACTTGATAAACTCCATTTGAATTCCCTGTTTCTAACCAAGAACACTGATAACTAAGTCTTGGACCTTTTTTTTTTTTATCAAAGCTCAAACTAAAATTTCATAACCCCATCCTGATAAAATACTGCCACCAACTGGTCTGATTTTTCTGTAAATTTATGTAAAACAGTTTTGACTTTGGCGAAGAATGAACTTTGGCACAAACCTCTGTCTGATTTGGTCCAGTTTTTCTGGGTCTGTAATAACCACTTGAACACCGAGCTTCATTTTTGTTTTCTGCAGGCTGAAGTCAAGGCAAGCTATTTTTGCATTAACTATTCTCTTGGGCATGCCTATAATTGAACACAACATTTAATGCTTTTATGGTAACTCTAACAGTGCCACATCTTACACAAAACTCCCTTAAGAGCACAATAAAAAAGGCCACAAAGGTCTTATGTTGTAATATATAAAAATACACTTAAATAATCATCAAGTAACCTTGGGAAATTTATTTAAAAAGCCTCTAATTTCACTTGCACTGCATGGTAGCGCACATGCTCAAGTTAGGAGAGAGAATGCAGCTTGACAACCCCCTCCTCCCACCCCTCAGCCCGCGTTTCACGGAGGCGTTACCACAATAAGCTTGTTTTTACCTGTGGGATCTTGACCCAGTCCAGACCCTTACCCTGCGATCCTACCACACAGTTGAGTGCGTAGCCATTGATCAGCAGACTTTCCATCTGACTTCTGCCGTGGGCCTTCAGAACATTAACAGAATTGACCGGATAGCGAGGCTGGCCTCTCCCATCTACGTATTTAACAGCAAGGACAGCATCCACAACCATATTAGCAAAGAAATCACCATTTCTAAGCCAAAAGTTAAGGACAAAACCCACACCGTACGAACAACTTACTGTACAGAAAAATAAAGGGAGGCCAATAGGGACAAGGCCACTTTTGTTTCCTTTTAAAAACTTCAGTCATCAAAGAAACAGTTATTAGTTATGCCATCAAGATACTACAGTACAATTTATAAACACCTTCATCTATGCACATTTTATACATTAAGGATTTCTGTGGCTTAGTGATAAGTATGCAACCCACAGGCATTCAGTTCGAATCCACTAGCTATCCCAGGGGGAATGATGAGCAGACTCCTCCCAAGTGATTAAAAGCCTCTTAAAACCGACTGGAGGGTCAGCTCGGAGTGGGTTCTGACTTGACAGTTCAATGAAACGTAAGATCGTACGTTATAAACCCCCCCCCTCAATTTACTGTACTATATAAGGATACATTCCAATAATTTTGGAAGACATCGATGTCTTAGCAGCATTAATCAGGCACTCTCTCCCAAGTTCATCTGTGTTAATAATTAAGTTTTCACTGATATAACGAACTGCTTCCCTGTTTAAAGTAGGGGGAAGAAAACGTAAGTTTAGGACTTAAAACTTTCTTTGATTGATAGTGTCAAGATGTCATTTGCATCACTTTGCTATACAGCCATTTCATACAGGAAGACACCAAAGAGCCCTCCCTCTTCAAATTATCCAATGCTGATCTACCCCATAAGCACAACCACTAAAGTCTATTAAGATCTGAAGGGGCAGTCAAATGGGAAAAAACAGAAGATACAGGGTTTACGTTTCCTTTAACACACAGCTCTCTTCAAATCACATCATTAATTTCAGAACACTAGGACTTTACTAGCTATTATAAAAAAACTATTTCTAAGACAACAAATATTGACATTCTTTTAAAGAGAGATCAAAAAACTTGCTTCCTCTGATATAACTTGCAGCTTTATTGTTGATGCCTTGATGTGTTTCTTTAAAAAGAAGTATTTTTTCCTAACTTAAAAAAAAATCCCCAAAATAGCATTTCTCTGTAAATGCAATCTTACTTGCAAGCAAGTCGATAGCCACTAATAACAGATGTGGGATGAATTTTCTGTTTGACCAGTTCATCTGCATTTTTCAGAAGTTCTGCAGCAATAATAACCTGTTGAGAAAACACGCAGGCTTTTAAGTCTGACAAGCAAGCTGTACAATGCATGTAAAACAGGACTAAAACGATCGGTGATAGAGGGATTAGTAGGAAAACGTCTAGTGTATGCCAACGGCAAGAGTGAGTGAGAACCGTAATAAAGTTCTGGGTTGGAAATTATTTCAGCAGTAAAACAGAGGAGGGGGAGGAAAAAAACCCCACAACCCTCTAAGGAAAGAGAATCCCAGAACATTTAATTGTGCTCATTCATATAAAACCTGTATTTATTAGATCAAGAAACATGCCAAAATAGAACAAGGGAACACTGCATGGTTTAAAAGCAGGAAAGGTGTGTACCAAGGTTGGATCCTCTCCATAGCTAATTCAATTTGTACGCTGAGCAAACTGAGTGAAGAAGCTGAATTCTATGAAGAACAATGTGGCATCATGATTGGAGGATGACACAACCTTCCTTGCTCAAAGTGAAGGAAACACACACTGCAGAAGCCACACTTGTTGTTGTTATGTGCGGTCGAGTCGCCTGCGACTCATAGCGACCCTGTGTAGAACAGCCCTAAACTCCGCTCCGTCCTGTGCCAATCACACTGTCTCTGACACTCCCATCCCAATTATCCCAGTCACTGAATCAATCCACCTCATAGAGGGCCTTCCTCTCCTGCGCCATCCCTCCACCCTCCCAAGCATGATGTCCCTCTCTAAGGACCGGTCTCTCCTCACAACATGTCCAAAGTAAGTTGGATGGAGCCTCAGAATCCTTGCCTCCAAGGAGCCACCCAGTTTAACCCTCTCCAGGACAAATCTGTTTGTTTTCCTAGCAGTCCATGGTATTCTCAAGACTCTTCTCCAGCACCACAGCTCAAAGGCATCAATTTTCCTTCTATCCTCCTTGGTCATTGTCCAACTCTCTGATGCATAACAAGTGATTGCGAAGACCATGGCCTGTTCAGACGCACCTTAGTCTCCAGAGAGACACCACTGCTCTTCAGCACTTTGGAGAGGTCCCTAACAGCAGACTTTCCCGTGGCAATGCGCCTTTTAATTTCCTGGCTGCTGGTGCCAAGACTGTTGACTATGGAACCAAGCAAACTAAAGCTGTGAACAATCTCAATCTCTTCACCACCCATCCTGATGCTGCCAATTGGTCCAGTGGTGAGAATCTTTGTCTTCTTGACACTGAGCCTCAATCCATATTGTAGGCTGCAGTCCTTGACACTCTGCAGCAGGTGCTTCAGGTCCTCCTCAGTTTCAGCAAGCAGGGTTGTGTCATCCGCATAACGCAGATTGTTGATAAATCGTCCACCAATCTTGACCCCACATTTCTCCTCATAGAGCCCAGCCTCCCGGATAATCTGTTCTGCATATAGGTTGAAAAGGTATGGAGATAGGATGCATCCCTGGCGTACGCCCTTCCCAATTTTGAACCATGCAGTGTTCCCTTGCTCTGTTCTGACGACTGCCTCCTGGTCCAAGTATAAGTTTCGCATTAGAACGATCAAGTGTTCTGGGATTCCCATTCTTCTCAGAGTCAGCCACAGTTTGTTATGATCTACACAGTCAAATGCCTTTGCATAGTCAATGAAACACAGACAGACATTCCTCTGGTATTCCCTGCTCTCAGCCAAGATCCACCTAACATCAGCTACAATATCTCTAGTACCACGACCCCTTCTGAAACCAGCCTGGACTTCTGGTAGTTCTCTGTTGATGTGCGGTTCCAGTCGTTTTTGGATAATTTTCAGTAAAATCTTGCTTGCATGTGAAATCAGTGAAATTGTTCTGTAGTTTCCACATTCGGTTGGGTTGCCTTTCTTTGGGATAGGAACAAATATCGATCTCTTCCAGTCAGTTGGCCAAGTGGTCGTTCTCCAGATTTCTTGGCACAACTTGGTGAGCACGTCCAGGGCAGCATCTGTTAACTGAAATATGTCAATTGGTATACCATCTATTCCTGGAGCCTTATTTTTTGCCATGTCCTTCAAAGCAGCCTGAACTTCTTCTTTCATCACCATAGGCTCTTGCTCATATGTTGTTTCAGCCTTCAATATAGACTACAAGTGAACAAGAAAAAAGAAAGTATCTCACCACTGGACCAATAATTAAAATTATTAATGGATGAGAAAAGATTCAAGTTTGATTTTACTTGGAGCCCCAATCAACAACTATGGTAGAAACAATATCACGCCGTACTATATTGGGAAATTTGCTCCCAAGGATCTCCTTAAAGTTCCAAAAAGGATGTCAGTTTAAAGCCTAAAGTGCACCTGATCTAAGCCACAACATTTTCCATTACATCATATCCACCCAAAAGTTGTAAATTGTACAGGGAAGACAGAAGAATAGATTCCTTTGTCGTATGTGGTGTCAGAGAAGTGCAACAAGAATGCTTCTTAGAGGCAAGAATTGATGACACTTTGTCTCTATACTTTAGCCATGATGTCAGGAGGGGCTAGTCCTTGGAAAAAAGACATTATGCTGGGCCAAGGTAGGTGGTCGGAATGAGCGAAGACTCAAGAAGACCACAGTGACTCTAACAATGGCCGTGAGCTTATGAGAAGTGGGGAGGATGGCGCGAGGTTCAAACACGTCGTTCATCAGGTTGTTATGAGTCACTGATTCAAGCCCTGGTGGTAAAACAATGATGCCAACTGACTGCTGAAAAACAACTGTGTTGGTGGTTCAAGCACATTCACAGGTGCCTTAGAAGAACGTAGCAATCTACCAGGGTGTGCCAAGGCCCAACACGAAAACAAATTGATGTAAACTTCCTAGTCACAAACTATTGAGGGAATGAGGTCTGAGGGTCCAAGGATCATGCTGACTGCTGACCTCAAGGTCAACTGGCGTAACAGTCAAAGACAGTGTTCCACATCCTATTTTGATGACAAGCACGAGATCTCAGAAGGTTAAACACAGTCTTTAAGGCACAATTATTAATTTCTCCCTGTCAAGATCAAAACACACAGAATTAATCAGTCCAAAGAACGAAGAAGACAATGAAAATCTCAACTTCTGAGACACTGTGATCCTTGTGCAACGGTGACAGGTAACAACTGCTGAATTCTCGGAAAGTCACCAGAGGGCCTTGACAGAGTGGGTGAGAAACTCAAAACCATACAAATAAATGGTCATGCTACTGGTGATTATGCCAATGATAAAACTTTTCTTGCTTCAAGTGGATAGAAAACACTTGCTGCAGAAGATCAAGGACTACAACCCACGGTATAGACATCTGACTATCAAGAAAACAAAGGCCCTCACTATAGGACTAACAGTGAACACTATGATGGAGAAAAGATTGAAGCTGTCAATGTTTTCATGTTCCCTGGATCAACACCCTTGCACCTCTCCAAAATGCTGAAGTGCCATGATGTCACTTTGAAGACTAAGGCGTGCCTAATTCAGGCCATGGTTTTCTCAATCACCTGGTAGGCATCAGAAAATTGGGGACAATGAACAAGGATGACAGAAGAATTGAAGCCTTTAAGTTGTGTTGTTGGGAGTACTGAATAGGTCTTAGAAAAAGTGTAGTCAGAGTGCTCTTTGAAAGCAAAGACGGTAATACTTTGGACAAGGCTACTGCTTGGAAAGGGCCATCATGCTTGAAAAGATGGGAGGGTGTGTGAAGGAAAGGAAGACCCTCAAGGTGAACCGACACAGTGACTTCAGAAATGGATTCTAATGTGCCAAGAGATGATGATGGCACAGGATAGGGCAGGGTTCAGGTTGGTTGTGTCGTACTTGACTTGATGGCACTTAATACCAACTGGTCTGAGTCTGGTAGAACCCCTGGGATTAAGGTCCAAAGTCACTCTTCAAATCTGGAACTAAACTCATTCCATGGCTCAACTTCAGCAAAAGAGATCTGCCCAAGAACTACAGGGAGCTCTGCCAGTCTAGTCAGTAGGAAGCAGTCTTGCCAACCCAAAGGCAAGTGGTTTGAATCTCCAGTGGAGAAAGGCAATTTCCTCCTATGAGACCAGGAGTCTCACTTGCATGACAACAGTCCAGAATAAGAGGTGCATAGCAAAGTGGTTGGGGGGGCGTAGGGAGGAAAACGTGCAACAAAGCATGAATGAAAGGAAATCCAAGTTTTCTGTAAACTTTCAATAAAATAGACTAAAAAAAGCAGAGCCTCCCATCAACAAACGAATGGACAGAGAAGCTGTGGTATATTCACACAATGGAATACTATGCTGCACTGAAACACAAGGAACTCATGCAATATTATTCAAAATGGGTGGCCTGGGAGGACATTGTGCTGAGTCAAGTATCTCAGTCACAAAAGGACAAATACTGCACGGTGCCACTGTTGAAAAGCAGGACTGACCTCGGATTTGGGAGGAGAAAGATGGGTTCATTGAAACAGATGAGGGAGAAAACTGTTTAAAAGGGATATGTGATTAGGTATTTTTGTCATGACAGGAGTCCAGAGCAAAGGCTGCATAGTGGAGTGGACCTGGGGGAAGGGATTGTAAAACAATGAAAGAATTTTTATTTTACTTTAACTAGGGGAGGGGAGAAAAGTGCAACAGTGAATGAAGGGAAATCCAAAGTCTCTGTAAATTTTCATTGAAATTAATAAAAAATAAAAAAAAAAAAAAAGCAGAGCTCTGAAAACCTGATGGAAGGTCAGCTCTAGTCAGTTTTAACTAAATGAGAATGAGTTTTTGACAAGGTGGCAAAACCAGAGAATTACTTTACTCTTAATCAACGATACATGTTCCAAATGGCAGTGGCAGCGCGTGCCCAGGATAAAGCTCAGAGGGCAGGGATGGATAAAGAACTAGACATTTCTCTAACACACACATCCCCGCCTTCGGCTCACAGCCCACCTCACTAATAGCACCCTCACAAGTAGAAACTGCCCCAGGGGTGATCAGTTTACTGGGCAAGAAACACTAAGAAGTAAAATAATTGTCAAAATAGGCTGCCAGCTTACTGCTTTTTTTAAACTGTATCTATTAAGCACTTTATCATAATACAAATGAGTTAGCTGCATGATCAACTTCATTACATTTTCACAAGTTTCACATACATGTTAAAGCCTGAAAAATTGATCCTTTCGAGTATGGCACTGGTAAAGAATGCTGAGTATGTTCTATGAACAGCCAAGAGCACACACACCTCTCCTTAAAGAATTGATGCTTTTGAGTTGCAGCACTGATAAAGAATTCTGAATATGTACTATGAACTGCCAAAAGGAACCCCTCCATCTTAGATGAGGTGCTCTTTGCTTAACAGCAAAGATGGCCAAGAGTTTGTCTCTCCCACATTTTAGGCACAATACCAGAAGCCAAAGTCCTGGGAGGAGAACATGCCGGAAGTTAGAGCCTGTGAAAGAGGAAGACCCTCGGTGAGATGGACAGTGATCCTGAGGATGTGCCTATCAGGCGGGTCTGCGCTGCTCTACACAGGACTGCTTGCTACGTGCTTGAGTTGTACAAGCCGACCCGCTAGTGGATTTTCAGAGGCAGCAAATCACGCAGGAGGATAACGCACAACTTTATCTCCTGAAACAGCTGGTGGATTTGAACCGCGTGCCTCTGTGCTGGCAGCGCAGCTTCTTACCACTAGGCCACCAGAGCTCCCTGAACAAATTCCGAGAGTAGTAATTCCAATTCATAACGAATGGCCTTTCAGAGCTCTGGTGGCCTAGTGGCAAGAAGCTGCACTGCAATCCCAGAGGTGCATGGTTCAAATCCACCAGATGCTCTGCTGGAGGAGGAACAATCTCCTCCTGTATCAGTCAGATCTGATTTGATGGTACACACACACACACACACACACACACACACACACACTTTAAAAACAAACAAACAAACAAACGAATGGCCTTTCAGGAGTTTAACTCACTGAATCAATAACATCTCGATTTCCCCCCCCCCCACCAAACCTAAACAAACAGCTTTCAATTTCCATTTTAAAGCCTTGTTTGCCAAGTTCTAAAATGTAAGCTTTAAAAAAAAATATTTAAAAAATCAGCAAAACTTTTTCCTCTAAAAACTGCTGAAACACATCCATTGCTTCTGAGTTCTTACTAATAGTGGTCATGAAGGACAGAGTCGAACTCCCCAGAAAGCTTACAACACTCTTTACAAAATAAATCTGTTTAGATTTCTGTAAATCTTTGTAGAAACACGGACTGCCACATCCTTCTCCCATGGAGTGGCTGACAGTGCCAGTCAACCTTCTGATAGCAACAGTGCATCATCATCGCAGCTAATGACTTTATCAAAGTTAAAGCACCCTTTTGTTGTTTTGTAAAGCCATTTCATATAGAAAGAGGGCATGAACAGCCCTCTTCTTCAGATCATGGCAATGTTAATTTATCCCAGAAGCATAACCACTATGATCTACTATTAAGATCCAAAGTGGCAGTCAACTGGGAAAAAAGAAAAGATATGAGAGGAGGGTTGGAAGAATGAATAAACCTCTTGTGACATAAGAATACTATCAAGACGTGTGGGAGCCAGCACTGGAAATGAGTTACGCCGTTCAACAACTGAGTCTGTACCACTGAAGTCGTTCCATCGCCGACTTCTTTGTCTTGAAGATCAGCCAGTTCACAAAGAACCTTTGCTGCAGGGTGTTCCACCTCCAGTAACTTGAGGATGGTTGCACCATCATTGGTGATCGTTACGTCCTAAGAAAATTAGGGAGGAGAGAGAACAGAAATCAGGTCCAGAAAAAGGAGCCGATCTAATGAGCACAAATGCCTTCAAGACACGTGTGCATTTTCAAGACACTAATACCTAGATTTTGACAAAACCATCGAATGTAAACAGTACAAAGTTAATCGCTCCCGTTCTTCGTGGGGACAGAAACACAGGGGTACTTACGCCAATATCATCCACTAGCATTTTATCCAAGCCAACCGGCCCAAGGGAACTTTTGACAATGTTGGCGATAGAAGCTGCAGCCATAACTGTAGGGTGATCAGGGGGACAAAGACACAATTAGAAAACCCGTCTCCTTCCGAGGGCATCTCCTCGCAGGGCAAGAAAAGGAAGACAAAAAGGACACTTGGTCATACGCAGATTGCCCAAAATTCTCAGATCGTTTTAAAAATGATCATCCACTCTGATGGAGAGGGGGAAATGGAAAGATTGGTTCTGCAGGGCTTCAGTTTTATAACGGTTACGGTTAAATCTGTAGTCTCTCCGGCAGGAACCGAAAAAGCAGTAAGAAGGTGTAAGTGCTGACTTCATCCGCCCCAGAACCGATTCATGGAGCGAGGCTCCCCGGCGGCTGCGGGAGAACGTGCCTCGGGAGACCCGCCTTCGCGGTTCACGGAAGGTGGGACCCTCTGATGGAAAGGTGGCCGCTCTCAGGGGCTGCAGGTGAGGACGAGCACGGGGCAGGCCGGCGTCCGCCGCACACGGGCAGCCGTGGGCCCCGCGGACACTGGTCACCTGCTCATCGGACTGGGGACAAAGCGCCGCGCGCGGCCTCCGGGTCCCTCCCATTCAAGGGTCTGAGCGAGCCATCGGCGAGAAACCCCGGCGGAGACCCAGCCACAGGGGCCCCGAGGGCTCTTTCCCGGGACCAGACAGGGGTGGACAGGGGCGGTGGTCACCGGCCCGGGGCGTGGACTAGGCCCAGCCAGGCCGCGCCGTCCTCACCGTTCTGGGAGCGGATCGCCTCCCCGGTGCTGCGGTCCCCGAACACGGACAAAGGCCCCTCCATCTTCGCGGCGAAGGACACGGCAATCCGCACTCACACAGCGGGCAACAGGCACCTGGCCACCTGGCCGGACAGCAACGGCGACGGCGTGGAGCTGCCGGACGGCGCCGCGAGGGATGCTGGGTAACACCGCCTTCCCTCCGCCGCTCCGAGGCCAGCCGCGGGGCAGGGCGGGAAACCAAAAAAAAAAAAGGAAACCGGGGAGCTCTGGTGGCCTAGTGGCCAGAAGCTGCACTGCAATCCCAGAGGTACACTGTTCGAATCCACCAGATGCTCTGCCGGAGACGGAGGAGCAATACTCTCCTGTACCAGGCAGATCTGATTTGACGGTACACACACACAAAATAATAAAAAATAAAAAAAATTAAAAAAAAAAAAAGGAAACAGGGACGGCACCGGAAGTGGAGCATCAGGAAAAGGGCGGATGTAGAGGCGGGACATCGTTTTCGCCCAATTAGAGTGACGATAGGAGGGGCGCGAAGGTCCGAGAGCGGAAATAGTGTTGTGCGGCTATAAAAAGGAGGTGTCCGGGGGAAGGCGCGTCCCTGCCATGGTTGCGCATGCGTGTTAGTATATTCTAGTGAGTTCTAGGAAAGAATGCCCATCCACACGGCGGAGTTTGGGGTGTGTACGTGATGACAGTACTAGCAATTCTAAGGGATGGCTGAACCACATCTTAACTTCATTGTTCAGGAATCTGGGCAGCAGATCGGCCAAGGCCAACCTTTGACCTTAAATTCATGAATGTGAATTGGACCCGCCATCTCAAAAGAGAGACGCGGCGGAGTCCCGCAAAGGCAACTATTCTTTTTAATGCCGAACTGTGTTTATTACCCTGCCTCATTTCCTCCCAGTGCCTGATTGGTATGTGTGTAGATTCAGTATCAGCTGGTTTACACTCTGCGACTGTTTAAGCGATTATCCCCCATTGCTCCAATAGAAGTCTCAAGCCATTAAAGCAAAGATGTTACAGGCGCGACCCCTAAAGCGGCCCCGGACCCTGTCCCACCCCCTAATGCGATCCTGGTATACGGTTGGTCCGCTCTGAGTCACATGCGTGTAAACGTAAGCGGTGATTGGAGAAGCCAACGTGATAGATGGCCGGCTAGGCCACTCAATTGTGGGAGCTTGTAACTTCCGGGAGGAGGTCAGCTCCCATTGGAGACTCGAGACCTCAGCCTGTGAGTGGAAATGGCTGCGTCCTTGGACAGCTGAGGCTCCTGCGGACAGGCGGCGAGGCTTTTCCAAAGCCGATCAGAGGGATCCTTAACCATGGCGCTCCGGCCGCAGCTCTGGACACGGTTGTCAGTTTGCAGAAACCCTGGTAACTAATTTTTCCTTCTTTTTCTTAGCGCACTCCTCTCGCCTCTACGAGATAAGACAGATTTTTAAAAATCACACCCGCTATACAAAAGTAATTGAGCTAATGCATCGTGATGACAATGGTGAAAATTCTGCGAGGCTTCGATCAAATACCCATTTGGTCCTCCTGACCCAGCGGGGAGATCGGGGGGAGCTAGAGGTCCAGTCGTGCGCCTCTTTTGTTCCTTTTCAGTCATTTCGGATAAATGCGGTGGTTTGCATTTCCTAGAGCTCGGGTCTGCAGCGCTGTCCACCGGAGCCCGACCGGCGGCGAAGCCCGAAGCGGCCCCTGCGGACAATGAAGCGGTGGCCCCCCAGTTCACGAACCGGAACCCCCGCAATCTGGAGCTCTTGGCCGTGGCCAGGAAGGAGCGGGGCTGGGGGACAGTGTGGCCCTCCCGCGAGTTCTGGCACAGGTAACTCGGCCGCCCGTGCTTGCAGGGGTGTCCACGTGGGCGGTCATTCATTCTACGGACGTCTGTCCGGACGGACGCAGGTGCCAGGTCCCCGGGGCGGGGCCCCCCCCCCCCCCCCCCCCCGGAAAGCTATCAAAAAGGCCAAGCGGACAAGAAATTTTTCAAACTATGAGGCTGCTTTTTAATCAGTTATTTTGCATCCTTGAATCTCACCCCATTGCTGACCCTTGGGTCTCAGAAAAAAAAAAAAGATAAAGCAGCTCAGATATGCAGTGGGGATAAAGATAGAGTCAAAGCAGCCACGAAACATTTTATCTTGTAGTTTAGAAAGAAAATAAAACTTTAGGCGAGCTCTGGTGGCCTAGTGGCAAGAACCTGCGCTGTAATCCCAGAGGTGCACGGTTCGAATCCACCAGATGCTCTGCTGGAGGAGGGACAGTCTCCTCCCGTACCTGTCAGATCCGATTTGACGGTAAACACACACACGAAATAATAATAATAAAAACATTTTTTTAAAAAAAAGAAAAGAAAACTTTAGGGTTTATATAATTTTTTTTATAGGCTGCAACAAAACAGATCAAAAATCCCAAATTCAAGTAACATAGCACATGACACATAGACACAGAAAATATTGGGAATGAATGAATTGAGTGAATAAATAAATGACACATTAGTGGGTCCTTTTCTGGGCATATGACATTGTGTATGCTTGTGTATCTGCAGGTATGTTAACCACCTGAGACTATAACCTGAACTGAACTCTTTGCCACCAAATTTTAATTGACATAGTCAAGTTGGAACTAACAGTCATCCGGTGGGTTTTCAGAATCAGTAAATTGCACAGTAGGTGATTACCTATCTTTCTCTGTGGCAGAGCTGATGGACCCAAACCTACCTTTGAATTGGCAGCGTAACTCTTCTCAGTGGAGCCACCAGAGCTCCTTACGTGAGACTATAAAACTATTCAATTCTAATTTAATTTTGCAGACAATAAATTAATAATGTGTCATGGGGGAAATGTAGAGTGATTTTCACAGTGGGGATTGAGTGCCCACTAGGACCCTCCAGAGATGACACTTAAAAAAAAAAACCCCGAGACTTATAGTTACCCAAACCAGGTGGACTGACAGTGGCTGCAGCCGTGAGGGTGGCACAGGACAGCACAGGGTTCTGCAGTGCGTAGAGTCGCTGTGACTTGTACTCAACTTGTCAGCACCTGACAACTATAGTTACCAGGAATGGGAAGGGAGGGAGAAGGCAGTAAGAATTAATAAATAGGCACTTTGGGTGAAGGGAAGGGCAGTACACATTTTGATCAGCTATTGAAATAAGTACACCAGTCAGATGTAATTAATGACAAAGCTAAATGTCTGAGTGATCCAATGAGATTTTAATTCTGTTGTTATCAAGCAAACAAACAAAAAATCAGAGAATTGAAAGATTGGACGAAAGCAGACTGTGTGTATGAAGTACCAGGAAGACCATTCCTAGCAGAAGAAATAGAGTGGAAGCTTGGCTAGTGTGTAGAGCAAAAACCTCCGTACCTGGAGCTCTGTGGACAAAGAATGAGATGGTGTCGTATGTGGAGGACACAGCATTACTTTTGGAAAGCAGAGTAAATGGGCAAAACGGTTGTTTTCACTCTCCTGGGAAGCTGTGAAAGGACTTAGGGTTTGAGCTTGAATAATACAGTCCTTGGAGAGGGATATTGTGCTTGTGAGCATGGAGGGACAGCGCAGGAGGGGAGGGACCCTGGATGAGGTGGACTGACTCAGTGACTGGAGTGATGGGAGTAGGTGTGTCAGAGACAGTAAGGTTGGCTCAGGACAGAGCCAGGTTCAGAGCTGTTGTACATGGAGCCAGTGTGAGTCGCAAGTACTCCACAGCACATAACCACAATGACAAATAACAGTTTTCAAATCATTCTGGCTATTTTGGGGAGAACAAAGAAATTTTTTTATTTTAATGAAAGTTTACAGAGACTCAGGATTTCCAGTCATTCATTGTTGCACTTTTCTCCCTGCTCACCCAAAATTTTTAAGGAGAATACAAACAGGAAGATTAATTTGGAAAAAATAAAAACACAGTTGTTGCTTTCGAGTTGATTGTGACACATAGATCCTATAGCACAGATTTTCACTATAGCATTTGGGAGGCTGTAAATCTTAGAATACTGTTTCATCTTTCTCCGCACAGAGTGAGTGATAAGTTTGAAACTGCCATCCTAACCTATTGTACTACCTGGACTCCTTTAAACTATCTTATGAGAGTCGTGGGCCAGCACATTCTTGTCTTTCCTTGTCTCCCTTTGCAAAGTATTTTTCCTGATAAACCTCTTTGCTTGCATTTTTTTTAAAAGGATGTTTTATGAGGCAGTATAATTACTTTTTCCATTTTATGGAGGAAATGGGGGAGGGGAATTGATGCTTAGAGCAGCTAAGTCTTACAGTTAACAGTTGAAGTGAGAAAGAGTAATAAAGGCTAAAATGTTACCGTTATAATGAATTTTTTCTTGCAGTGTACAGGTAGGAGGAGTTCAAATTGGAAATCTTAAGTCTGAAAGTGTTTTGGAATCTCTTTTCACTTAATATTTGGATCGTTTAAATAACAGCCCTATTCTCCCCACCCACCTTATTACAGTCTTATCAGTACTGAGTTTTGGAATGCTACAGGAGGAAGCAGTCTTTTTTTTTCTTTTTTTAAAAAATTTATTATTATTATTCATTTCCAT
>NW_006399774.1:13813443-13847024 GCF_000299155.1 Elephantulus edwardii
CTTTTTTTTTTTTCTATAATTATATTTTATTAATTTTCATAAACATTTACAGAGATTTTGGGCTAGGAGGAAGCAGTCTTAGATACTGAATTCTACTGCTTTGCTTTTCAAGTGGTGTCAGATACCTGTCTGCAAACTATGGTCTGTGGGCCAGAACTGGCCAGTGGGAAAAAAATTGTTTTACATTTATTTTCAAAGTTTAGACAATTATAAAAATAATGCTTTGGGGCATGTGAAAATGATGTTGTTAAGTGCTGTTGAGTCATAGGTGACTCATAGCGACCCTATGAACGAAAGTCCTGGACACCTGTATAACTTTTGTCCTTTCTACGGGCTTATAGGGCTTCCAGAGGCAAGTTATTACGGAAGTGGATGCCACTCGTGCTTCCAAGCTCGTTTTAATCAGGGAGCTCCACAAATGATAGTGAAATTAAAAATGAGAATGAATTAAAATTTCAGTGTCCATGAAGAAAGTCTTCCCAGGGCACTGTGATGTGCATTTATTGGCATCTTGCAGATCGTGGTTCTAGCACCATCGTGACCAGCAATTGCAGTTGACCAGCAGTAGGCATCTGTAAGGCCTGCAAAGCCTGAAATATTTGTTGTCTGGCCCTTTAAGGAAAAGTTAGTCGACCCCTCATTTAGGAGATGGTGGTTTTTCACCAGGACCACCAGCAAAGCCTGCACTGTCCTTATTTGCTGCTGTGTCAGCTCCAGCTCCTAGTGACCATGAGTACAACAGAATCAAATGCTGCCCAGTCTTGCACCATCATCATAGTCATAAAATTAAGCTGTGTCTACTGTGATCGGTAGCGTTCTCATTGATTTCCAGGGGCCTCGATGTTACTTTTTAGTCTATCATGTCCGGAAGCTCCAATGAAACCTTGTTATGATGTGTAACCCTGCTAGCATATGAAATACTGTTGGCATAACTTCCAACTTCACAGTAAGATGCAATCCAACATAATAAGCTAAACTGAGATGCTGTTCTGTGTCGGTTGACTATGACTCACAGCTACCCTGTGAAGAATGGCCGTGAACTCAGCCTTATCGTGGACCATCCTCATCATCCCTGATGTACTTGAGCCTGCTGTTGTATGGTCACTGTGGCAATGTGTCTTGTTGAGGGTCTTCATCTCTTAGGTTGACCCTCTACCTATCGAAGCATGATGTTCCTTTCTAAGGAATCGTCCCTTCGAACATCATGCCCAAAGGATGTGAGATGAAGCTTTATCATCTGTGCTTTAGGGAGCGCCCTGGCTGCACTTCCTCTAACACGGACCTGTTTGTTCTTTCTGCAGTCCATGGGATATTCAGGACTCTTCTCCAGCCCCTTCTGCAGCTCAAAGGAATTGGTGATTCTTCTGTCATCTTGATTGTCCAACTTTCAGAGGCATAGGAAGTAATTGAAAAGACTGTGGCTTGAATTGGGTACACCTTAGTCTTTAAACTGGCATTGGTGCTCTTTAGCACTCTGGAGAGGTCTTTGACAAAAAATTTCCCAATGCTACATGTCTTGATTTTTTTTTTTAACCTTTAATGTTATATTTAATAGCAGAACTAAACAGCCATGAGAAATTTTCATTAAGCTTATAGACTTTTTAAAAAATTTTTGCTTTTAAAAAATGGATGTTAATATTCAACATCTTAAAACATCCAACAGTTAGGTTTTTTTTGTTTGTTTGTTTTTTTTAACCAGTGTTTTTTTTCCAGTTAAGAGGTAATAAGGTATTTATTAAAAACGCTTTCACCAAGAGGCAATTCAACGTTATAATTTAAAACCCAGCCCACTACAAAATAAAGTAAAAAAAAAAGTGTGTGTGGGAGGATAAAAACTGTGCAACTTTGACAAAGAGACAGAGACGGAGGGGCCCGGGAGGGCGGCCCCAGGCCTAGGGTCTCCCCACTTGAAGCCAGGAGCAGCAGCAGGTGGGAGTCAGGGTGCCCCGCGTGGCTCAGTCCTTGGCCGGTCCGGAGTTGGGGGGCAGTCCCAGGACGGACCTCAGACACTCGTAGCTCATTCTCCTCCGTTGCTGAGTCTGTACCCCACTGCCACTTTGCGAGATTGCCAATCTCCATGACTCGCTCGGTCAGCCTCCAGTGGGCTCTGGATCGCCTTCAGGACCTCTGTGGGCCGGGGACAGGGTCTCGTCATTGAGCAGTGCATGTTCCATCACCAAGTCCGGGCGATCTCTCCTCTTGGTCATTCTGGCTCCCTGAATAACCAGTGTTTTAAAAACAATACATGGGGGTGGGGGGAGGGATTGCATTACAATGAAAGAGTTTTTCTTTTCAAGGAGAAGAGTGCATTGGGGGGGAGGGAGTGAGTAGGGAGAAAAGTGCAACAATGAATGACTGGAAACCCTAAGTCTCTAAACTTTCATTAAAATTAATTTTTTTTAAAAAACCTCAGTGCATCTAATGGTACATAAGCAAGACAAACTTTTTATTAAGTACTAATCATTTTATGAAGAAATCATCTTTGCCTGTGTGAAAATAAACATTTAAGAGAATAAATACTGTTAACAAGTAAATTAAAACCATAATTATAGGTGAGAAAAGTGCAACAATGAATGAATGGAAATCCAAAGTCTCTGTACATTTCATTGAAAGTAAATAATAATAATTTAAAAAAACCCAAACCATCATTATAAATAACTAGGAAAAAAGTTTTAAACAGAAACCTACAAAAACTTCACTAGGTAAGGATATTCACTCAACCGTAGTAGGGAATATACCGAGCACAGTTAACCCCAAATAGGAAGGTTAGCAAGTTAATAGACTTTCTCTCTTAGTTAGAGCCTACTCAAAGTCCTGGGTCCAGCTGAAAATGACTGCTGTACGTTTAAAAAGATTGGTCCGGCTGTATTTTCTGATTCCTCCTCAACATTTACAGTATTGGCAACTTCATGTCGATTTTCTAGAATGTGTTCATGGAATCCATTTGACACCTCTTTTTGATTTTTGTATTAACCTCATCAATTGTCTGTCCTTGGGACTGACTGTTCCTCAGAAACTTTGCCCTCTTTCCAACACCATTTGTAAAAAAGGCTGTCATTTCCCCACTTAACTGATTTCATCTCCTTGTCAAAAATCAGTTGACTATAGGTAGATGGGCTGATTTCTGGGTTCTTAATTCTGTTCCATTGATCTATGTGTCTGTCATTGTACCAGTACCATGCTGTCTTAACTACCACGGCAGTGTAGTAGGATTTGAAATCAAGGAGTGAGATACCTCCTACCGTTCTTCTATTCTTAAGGAGTGCTTTGCTTATTCGGGGCTTCTTTCCATTCCAAACGAAACTGGAGATTGCCTTTTCCATCTCGTTGAAGAATGGGATTGGTATTTGTATTGGGATTGCATTAAATGTGTAAATTGCCTTTGGTAGTATAGCCATTTTCACAACATTGAGTCTTCCTATCCATTAGCAAGGGATATTCTTCCACTTCTCCTGGTCTCTTTTTGTTTCTTGTAGTAATGTAATTTTCTTTGAACAGATTCTTTGTGCTTCTGGTTTCATTTACTCCCAATTATTTAATCTTGTGATTAGCTGTTGTGAAGGGTATTGTTTTTCTTAGCTCCAGCTCTGTATTCTCTTTGTCACTGTAGAGAAATCCAACTGATTTTTGTATGTTGATCTTGTATCCTGCTACTTTGCTGAACTGGTCCACTGTGTCCAATAGTTTTTAGGACCGCTATTTTTATCATTGTATTCTCTTCTCACTTTGTTTAGGTTGCGAGTTATAAGGACTCAGCATCATGTGGAAGCATTTGTAGAGCATCTCAATGGCCACATCGTGGTTTCGGCATCCACTCGTGAGTGGGCTATTAAAAAGCACCTTTATAGGACCACAAACGTGGTGGCCTGCGAGAGTGTAGGACGAGTACTGGCGGAGCGATGCTTACAGGCAGGAATCAACTTCATGGTTTACCAGCCCACCCCTTGGGAGGCAACCTCGGACTCGGTATGTTTGTGTTCATGTACTTATCTAAAGAGTGTGGTGGGATTGCCAGCATCGCCGGATGCTTGGTAACAGTCCCCTGGGTACCAGGTCTTGTTCAGGAGTCAGACCCGTGGCTGAGGACTCTGATAAACATTTCGGTGTGACTTCACCAGAACCCCATACAGGTTGTTGCGTGCCAGCAAGTCAATTCTGTCCGACTTCCACCGACCCTGTGGGACAGAGTGACTGACTGAGGGGATGTTGCCTCATCGCGTTTTCTTGGGCTGTAATCCTTACAGTAGCTGACTGCCTAATCTTTCTCTTGTGCAGCGGCTGGTGGGTTCGGTTACCTAGTCAGCTGCATAGGCATGTGCTCCCTGGGCTCCTTACCTAACAGGTGAAGACTTAATCTGGTTTTGTGTGTAAATGGATTGACTTGCCCCGAATCAGGAAGTACTGCATTTTAAGCCCAGGGTGACTGATGCTCCGGCACACAATAGAAACCATTGTACTTTCCTCTTCAGTATCAGCTGCTTTTCCACACGTTTTAGAAACTACTGTGATGTGTGTGTGTGTGTGTGTGTGTGTGTGTGTGTGTGTACCGTCAAATTGAATGACCGTTACAAGGAGGAAATTGCCCCTACTCCAGCAGAGCATCTAGTGGATTCAAACCGTGTACCTCTTGAATTGCAGTGCTAGAAACTACTGACTTTTGATAAGTCACTGTAAAAAGAACTAGGACCACAAGGGGACAGCCATAGCTGACCTTTACAGACTTCACAAAGGGGAATTGTTTCTGTCCATAGCATCAACGACACAAATTCTCAGGAGGTCAGACATGTCCTCCACATTCCTGTACCTCTTTCTACTCATCTCAACACCAGTCTTAACTGCTTTGCTGGTCCACGGTCTGATGCTAGAGTTCACAGAGCACACGGAATCATATTGAAGAAGTCAAGGTTATCGTCCAGCTTAGTCGCAGAATATAGTCAGGCTGGCTTCTGAACTGTGCGCACAGGCACCTCCACCATGAGCCTGGCTTTAGGCCCGTGTTATAAAGTTCCCAGCCCTTCCAGTATTGGCTCTCCCCACGCTCACCCCCAAGTTGTCTAACAAACTTGGGCAAAGGCTCTTAGCTCTGGCCTCATCCGTGGGGCAGCCGTCCCGAGGTCCCCTCCGTCTCCTGTTGGGTCTCTACTTCTCCCCTGTGTCTGCTGCTCTGGTCCAGAAGGATGAATTGCATTCTCTTCTTCCCTGTTGATGTGATGTTTTCCTTCTGCTGGTGGGTGCACTTAATTTAATAGCTAGAGCTGCCAGTCCCTTGTGGCTTGGTGAGATCGCCAGTCCCCTTGTGGATAAGCTAGCGTGCCGTATTCACATATTCCTGCCCATGGCGGAGGCAGGCAGTGGCTCGAGGAGCCACTCTGAATAACTCCACAGTCACCATCCCCTTTTCTCTACCTACGTATGGTAAGAAGTTGTGCAGTCAACCCAAAGGCAGGTAGTTCAAGTCGACCAGCAGCTCCAAGGGGGAAATGGGCAGTCTCTTCCAGTGTAATTTATGGCCCCTGAAAACCCATTGAAGAATCAGCTATGAGTCAGTTCTGATCTGAAACACGTCATTGTTAAGATCATTTTCAGAAAGACCAGCATGGATGGGGAAGTTAACAAGGGGCAGGACGGTTTTATATTTACTTCCCCCTCTTACAAAGTGAGCTCTTCGTTTCCAGCCTTCCTTGTAGTGCTAACTTAATCCATTCCCCTTTCTTTGGTCTTCAAAACCAGATCAAACGACTGCAAAGTGCTATGACAGAAGGTGGTGTCATGCTACAGGAACCTCGGAGAATCTATCAGAATCCAAACTGACTGTCGAACTTGCCAGTAGAAGTAAAGCGCTCCTGCGTCCGTGGGAAGAGAAGCAGCTTGGGAGCTTTGTGACGGTGACCTGGCTGCGCTGTACTCCGTCGAAAAGCTCGTTTCTCCCGCCCCTTCGCATTTCTTTGTCTGCTTTCTCACTGAGGACTGGATTCTTCCTTCTTGGACATGAGAGTCATATCTGAGAAAAGTAGTCACCAATTTTTATTAATTTTTGCAGGACTAATTAAGAGTATATTTTGTTGGGGGTTTTGTTTGTTTAATTTTTAACTTAAAGAATAAAGGTACATTGTAATTAACTCCTAGGTTTTGGTCATGTGAAATTTTGCCTGCAAGAGTGTGTTATTGTGAACTGTACAGTTGGAGCTGACCCATAGCTGACCCTCAGGCAGGTTTTCGGAGTTGGTTAACCATTGAGAGGAGATTGCCCAGCCTCCTGCGGAGCAGCTGGGGGCCTTGAATCGCCTGCCTTTGGGATTGCAGCACAGCGTCTTGCCACTAGGCCACCAGAGCTCCATCAGTTTATATTAAGCACTCATTACGGTGTCTGGTTTGCGTTGGGTGATTTGAATACGTGATAGGTTTCTCTGCTTCAAGCTGTGGCGGTGTGTGGTGGTTAATGATGGTTAGCCGTTATTCTCGGTGGTTTGACAAACCTGTAGTTACTTTGTGATCTGATATGAGCAGCCAGTCAGAAGGGTAGTTCCCCTGTGTGTGGGCTGCACCCAATATATATGAATATTCTGGCAAGGCTTGCACGCTCCCTGCAGCATTCGTTGGTCACTTTCTTGCCCTAGTCACTCCTGTTATTGCCCATAATAACCGAGCTCATGGCCACAGTGGTCACTGACGTAGTCCACAGGTTCTGAGTATCCAGTCCACTAGCAATGAAGACCAGTTCTGAATCCCCAACATGGCATCATTTTGTGGAGCGAAGAGCCAACAACCTGATGGAAGTTGATTAAGTTCATTCTTAATTAATAGATACACATCCAATGTGAATATGGAATGTTGTTTTTATTGTTACGTGCTGTTGAGTTGAGCACAACTCACAGTGACCTGAGGAACGAGAGATCTGAACCCTGTCCTATCCTGCGCCATCTTCACACTTCCAACACGTTAGAACCCACTGTGACAGTCACTGTGTCAAGCCACCTGGTCAAGAGTCTTCCTCTCCTTCGCCGACCCTCTACCTTTCCAAGCATCATATCCCTCTCCGAGGAATAGCCCCCCCTAGCAATATGCTTCATGTATGTTGGCAAAGCCCCATCATCTTTGCCTGCAGAGAGCACTCTGGCTACACCCTCTCCAAGACATTCTTTTGGCAGTCCATGGGATTTAGCTATCATAGGGATAGATGTTTAAAAACCAGGAGTAATGCTCTAGAAGGCACCTAAGCACTTACAGGTCTCCTCCTCAAATGTATCTGACATAGAAACAGGTTCACCTTAACTTGCTTGCACTCAAAGTTTTATTTACTGAACAAATTTCCACTATCTGGTAAAGGTTTTTGTTGTTAGGTACTACCGAGTTACCTAGTACTTACGCTGACCCTTTGAAAGACAGATCTGAACCCTGTTCTAACCTGCGTCATTCTCATCACCTCTGACATACCTAAGTCCATTATTGCAGTCACTGTGTCGTGTCAATCCATCTTGTTGCGGGAGGTATGTGTGTGTGGGGCGTCTTCCTCTCTCTCACTGACCCTTCACCTTTCCAAGGAACATTGCTGTTGTTTTGTGCCATCAAGTTGGAACCAGACTCCTAGATGACCCTCCCACCTCTAGCGGGTTTACAGAGGCAGTAAATTGCAGGGGAGGAGATTGCCCATCCTTCTCTCACCAAGTAGCTGGTGGATTTGAACTGCATGTGTGTGGGATTGCAGTGAAGCTTCTTACCTGGTGCCACACTAGTTAAGCACTGAACTGTTAACTGAAAGTTTGGCAATTTGAACCCACCAGTGGCCTTCCTTGCAAGAGAAAAGGCCTAGCAATCTATTCCCAGAAAGATTTCAGCATAGAAAACCCTAGGAAGCAATTCGGCTCTATCCGATGCTGATATTGGTCTGAGTCAGAACTCACTCAACAGCTGACTCTCCAGTAGGTTTTCACAGCTTAGAAATCACAGGAGAAGATTGTCCAGCGTTGTCCCCTCAGAGCCATGTGCCTTTTAAGTTGGATGTGCCATGTCTTAACACTAGGCCACAAGAGCTCCCTACCCTGTTCTACAGGGCTGCTTTAAGATGTAATTGTCTTGTTGGCACATGACCACCATCTCAGTGCTATATTTCTTTAGAAGTGAACTGTAATACTACTGTTGTTTGTGGTTGTTAAGTGCCATCTAGTCGCCTGCGACTCATAGCGACCCTATGTACAACAGCCCTCAACCCTGCTTTGTCCCGTGCCAGTCTCTCTGTCCCTGACACACCTGTAAATGTCCTTATTATGTTTTTAAATGGTATCATCAATGTGTATGCACCCACATTAGTATAAGTGTTATCGATCCTGGGAAACCTTCGTAATCTGATGGCTTAAATTTCCCCCTCTGATGTTGTTGTTAGGTGCCATCGAGTCAAGTACAACTCATAGCGACCCTTTGAACAACTGACCTGAACCCGCTCCTATGCCGTGCCACCTTCTTCATCTCTGACACACTTGAGCCCATTGCTGGAGTCACTCCATCCATCCATCTTGTCTAGAGTCTTCTCTTTTGCTGACCCTCTACCAAGGACTATCTCCTAGCAACATGCCCAAAGTATGTGAGATGAAGCTTTGCCTTCCTTGCTTCTAAGAAGCACTCTGGCTGCACTTTCTCCAAGAAATATCTATTCTTTTGGCAGGCTAGCTAGTGCTTTCCTCCAGCATCGCAATTCAAAGGCATCAATTCTTCTGTCATCCTTATTTATTGTCCAGGTTTCAGCTGCATAGCAAGGAGTTGAAAAGACCATGGCCTCAATCAGGCACACCTTCAACCTCAAGCTGACATTGCCTGGAAAGGTGGACGGTTATCTTCTCTGTAAAGAGTGAAGTGTAGTAGTTTCTTCTCTTGTCCTAAAGATGGACAGGAGCTCCTGACATAGAAGGCTGTTGAAGCGGAGGTGTAAGAGGCTGACTCGTTGATGGGTGCATGCCCTTTAAGAGGTTACAGGGAGCAGGTGATGATGGGCACGCACCCTTTAAGAGGTTGCAGGTGGTGATGGGCACGCACCCTTTAAGAGGTTTCAGGGAGCAGGTGCTGATGGGTGCTTGCCCTTTAAGAGGTTGCAAGGAGCAGGTGCTGTTGGGTGCACGCCCTTTAAGAGGTTACAGGGAGCAGGTGATGATGGGTGCTTGCCCTTTAAGGGGCTGCAGGGAGCAGGCCCCACTGATGGGCGCGCCCCTTTAAGGGGCTGCAGGGAGCAGGCCCCACTGATGGGCGCGCCCCTTTAAGGCTACAGCGGAAGTGGCGGCGGAAGTGAGCCCCACACGGCGCCACGTGGCCTCGTGGACAGGCTGAGCAGCGGGGCCATGGACGTGAGCGCGGAGGACTTCGAGCGGGTGCTGCCGCTGCTGCAGGAGCTGGTCCTCAAGGCGGACTTCGTGGGTGAGGCGCCCGGAACCTCGATGGGGAGGCGCGGGGACCCCGGGGAAAGGGAGGCCAGGGAACCGCCGAAGGTCCCCACCGCAGGCGAGGCCCGGCCTGGGCTCGGTCTCGGGATGCCTCGTGGGCACAGATCCGAGCCAGGGGCGCCCTGCGCGGTGGGGGAGCCCCGGGAGACCTGCCCCGAGAGACCAGCAGGGCTGCCAAGGACAGCAGGCTTCTCGATGCTTCGGCCACCTCCATGCCACCTCCTTCAGTGGACCCGGCTGCTCTGGCACCGAAAACTGCTGGCCCTGCAGCCTGTAGAGCATAAGCGATGGTGCCCGGGTCTGCGTGGAAGTTCTGTCTTTCTGCCCCGGACTCCCCAGGTCTCGACATCGAGTTCACCGGCCTGCGATCCAACCTGTCAGAGGCACAGCAGATCAGGTAAAGCCCACACTGGCCTGGAGCCCAGCTGTGGGCGACCAACGAGTGTCACCCCCCCACCCCCTTCTGGGCATCAAGTTGGGGGGCAGGACGAGACAGTGAGGGCTGGCCTCTGTGCACTACACACGGGGGTGTCCAGTCCTTGGCTGTGTAGCAAGGAACACCCTGCCCAGTGGAGGGGCTGCCAGCACAAGCACAGAGGGTGCCTGGACATTGACTCCGCGTGACCTGTGGAATGACAGGCTTGTTTTCCACAGTCTGTTTGACTTGCCAGCGGAGTGGTATCTGAAGACCCGGACGAGTGTCCAGCAGTTTACAATCTGTCAGATTGGTGAGTGAAACATTCAGATGTCTGTCACGTGTTACAGAGGAAGAGAGATGTGTTGCCTTTGTGGGGCACCTGGCGCTTTGCGTGGACACTTCAGTGACAGTGGGCTCCTTTCGCCTGCTTGTCTCATTTGGTCTTGGCTGTGTGGTGCCTGAGAGTTCCCACATCCTGTAATATGCAGCAACTTAAACCAGTAGCGCTATTTTCATGACTTTCTTGGTTATATGTGCCTGATGTAACAAGTGCCACAACGGAGTAGCTTTAACATCTTTTTAAAATTTTATTTTATTATTTCCTGTGCGTGTACCGTCAAATCAGATCTGACTGGTACAGGAGGAGATTGTCCCTCTTTCTCCAGCAGAGCATCTGGTGGATTTGAACCACATACCTCTGGGATTGCAGTGCAGCTTCTTGCCACTAGGCCACCAGAGCTCCCTAACAAAGATCTTTATTCCCAGTTTAGGAGGCTCACATTCTTTGCTCCCCAGTAGTTCTAACTTTTAGCAACCCCCCATTGGTTTTCTCAGACTGTGGGTTGGGGGGGGATATTGCCTATATTTTTCTCCTGGTGCATCTGGTGGTTGTGAACCACCAGAGTGGCTTGGTTGACAGTGCAATTCCTTATGGACTTTTCCACAGGAGATCCCTAAAATGGATTAAGGCTGTTCTGTCTACACCCTCAATAGGATGAGTTGACACAGTGACGAGCTATGGCCTTGAGCATGGCAGAGATTGTGAGGATGGCACAGGAGAGGGCAAGGTTGAGATCTTTTGTTCTCGTGGTCGCTGTGAGTCATGATAGACTCAATGGACTCTTAACAACATCCACACAAATGAAATGAATGTAGAGATTTTGAGTACTGTTGTAAGGACATGTACCTATTAATTGCATGGCAATTGCAGAGTTGAAGAATATACATGTGAAGTATCAATGATGTTCTCACACTGAACCACCTTCTTGCCAATCCCACAGTGTTCACTGTGATTTAGGTAACAGTCAACTGTGGTCTGTGTGTCTGTTCCCTCATCAACACAGAGCGTTATCAGTCTTTAACATTTCTGTGCATCTTAACAGAGGAATCTCAGGAGAAAGACAGGACAGTCTGCTTCCATAAGATGTCAGCCTGGGAGGCCTCAGAGGGAGTTCTGCTCTGTCCTACAGGGTCATAGAGAGTTGGAATTGACTTGACAGCACCAGGTTTTGGTGTTAGAGGAAACATGATCAAGTTGCTACTTTTATACTTTTAAAAGTACAGAGACTGGTCTGGCCAACTTTTCCTGCAAAGGGTTAAAGAGTAAGCATTTAAAATTTTGTGGACCATATCGTCTTTGTTTAAAAAACAAAACGTAACAGTTGACCAAGCCAAGTTGATTCTGGCTCCTGGCAACACCATGTGTATCAGAGTAGAACTGGGGTCCACAGCGATCACAGTGGCTGAGGCTTTGGAAGTTGATTGCCACTTGCCTCTGCAGGGTTTGAACCTCCAGTCTTTTGAGTAGTAGTCAAGTCTGTTAACTGCACCACCTAGAGACTGTGTTCTCACTGTTGGATTTTGCCATTGTGGAGTGAAATCAGCAATAGGAAACACGTAAATGAAGGAACATTGCTATTATTTCAGTAAAACATTTTTCAGACCAAGCATGGGCCACATTTGGGGAACTCTGGTTTTGATCTGCATGAGGGTGGATTATGTGTGTGTGGGCATGTGCATGTGCATGCATGCACACACATGCACGTTCTAAATTGTCCTTGGTATTTGCTATTTTGTTATTGTGGCTTAATTATGAATATGATTTCTGAAAAGTAGGGCGACTATTTTTGGTTACACATCTATTGTTTTCCTTAATTTTAAATCCACCCAGGTTGGGTGGGTGATGGGGTAGGCGTTTTGAAGTTGTCTTTGGTTTTCTGGCTCATTAAAAAAAAACAAAACAAAACTGTGCTGTGACCAAATTATGTTCTGCTTTGAATTTTTGTTAATGCTACGTGTTTTCAGTAATAGAATATATACTGAAGTAAAGGGAAATTTTTTAAAATTAATGTGTGCTTTGATATACTTGTATGGGATTCTTGTGGTGGAATTGGTGAGTCTACTTATGCCAAGAAATCTGGAGGACAACTACCTGACCAACGGATTGAAAGAGATCTGATTCCCATTCCGAAGAAAAGTGACCCAACGGAGTGTGGAAATTATCGAGCCATATCATTAATATCATGTGCAAGCAAAATTCTGCTGAAAATTATAAAAAAAATGACTAGAACAGCATATCAGCAGAGAACTTCCAAATGTGCAGACTGGATTTAGAAGAGGCCATGATACTAGGGATATTATGGCTACTGTTAGATGGATCTTGGCTGAAAGCAGAGAACAACAGAAGAATGTCTATCTGTGTTTCATTGACTATGCAAAGGCATTTGACTGTGTGGATTACAACAAACTTTGTCTGACTCTGAGAAGAATGGGAATCCCAGAACACTTGATTGTGCTTATGCAAAATCTATACTTGGACCAAGAGTCAGTTGTCACAACAGAGTAATGAAATGTGCATGGTTCAAAATCAGGAAGGGTGGATGCCAGTGATGCATTCTTTCTCTGTACCTTTTTAGTCTATAGGCGGAATAGATCATTGACATCCAGAAGGCTGGATTCTGTGAAGAGGAATGTGGCATCAGGATTGGAGGAAGACTGACCAACAACCTGCATTATGCAAATGACACAACTCTGCTTTCTGAAATTGAGGAGGATCTGAAGCGCTTGCTGCAGAGGGTCAAGGACTGCAGCCTTAAATATGAACTGAATTTCAACATCAAGAAAATACACATTCTCACTACTGGGCCAATTGACAGAATCATGATAGACGGTGAAGAGATTGAGATTGTCAACAGCTTCAGTTTGCTTGACTCCACAGTCAACACTCTTGGTACCTGCAAGCCAGGAAATCAAGAGACCAATTTCATTGGGAAAATTTGCTGTTAGGGATCTTTCCAGAGTACTGAAGAGCAACGATCTCAGTCTAGAGACAAAGGTTTGCCTGATCCAGAAAGCTGGACAATGACTAGGGATGACAGAAGGAGAATTGATGCCTTTGAGCTGCAGTATTGGAGAAGAGTATTGAATATACCATGGGTTTTTAGGAAAACAAACAGGTTCATCCTAGAGAGGATGAAACCAGGCTGCTCCTTTTAGGCAAGGATTCTGAGGCTTTGACATACTATGGGCATGCTGCAAGGAGGGATCAATTCTTAGACATGCTTGGGAGGGTAGAAGGACAGCACAAAAGAGGAAGACCCTGGATGAGATGGAGTGATTCAGTGACTGTGGTAATGGGGGGTAAGTGTGTCACAGGCAGTGAGGTTGACTCAGGACAGAGCAGGGTTCAGAGCTCTTGTACATAAGGTCATTATGCATCACAGGCGACTGGACAGCTGGTAACAACCACCACACACACTTTTCTGCAGATTCATGGGGTTTTTTTATGTCTCCACCAGATGGCAGTGTTGCTGCAGCTCGAGTAGTGACTTTTTAAGAAACCACTGAAAACTTACTGCCATTTTGCAGGAACTGGCTTCTAGCAGACCTTCTGTTGGGTTTTCTGAGACTGTAAATTGCACACGAGAGTACCCATATTTCTCCCTGAGAGCTGCTGGTTGGATTTGACCCGCCAGAGAGGCACTGCCTTTGGACTATGCTATCCAAGCGTTCTGTTCAAGAAACCAGAGAGGCTGAAAATGTTGAGTGACCTGTATCCTCCAGGGCATCAAAGTGTTTTAAAACAGAAATTCAAATGTAGTTCATAGTCTTGGAAAACTACTTTCCTGAATTCTGAGGCTGCTCAGACTTCTGAAACCATTGTGAGAACTGTTCTCAGCTCTTTCCACACAGTGTACTTTTGTTAAGAGTTAGGAGTCCCTTAACACTGATTAGTATCAGTGGACCTGGATACTGGCTTTGTAACTGTCTTGTTTTTAAAAATATGAATGTTACGCTGTTCTCAAGCCCTGATTAGAATCGTGGGGAGCAAGGCCCTCTCCCAGTGCCTGTAGGGGCTGGTCCTGTAGCTGAGGCCTTCACCCCTCCTCTCTCATCTTCTAGGCTTGTCTGTGTTTTCCAGTGTCAGCGGAGAGTCCAACAAGTACGTATGACGATGGCTCCTGCCCGTTTACTTTCTGTAACCACTGCCCCTGACTTCTTCAGGTGGCTGAGCTCTTGAGCCCAGGCACCCACACCCCTTCCTGCTCCTGTGTCCCCTCTAACTCTCAGCTCCTAGGGGTTCTAGAAGCAGCCACCCTCTGCCTCAGTGCCTTGTGGCCATGTCTCTGTCACCTTCATTGTGGTCATCACCACAGTGGGTTGTGAGGGATGTAAAGTACTTGTAGACCACAGAGCCCCACCCCGGGTCAGAAGGGATGTTACTTTTGTCAGGGCGGGGCCTTTTGTCCCCGTGCGGCATGCAAACTGAGAGCCCCCCTTGTGGGGTGTTCCTGACTTTCCAAAGGGCAGGCCTCTGCCTCACTTCTGGTCCTTCAATACTTGGAACACAGCAGACTTTCACATACATTTTTGGCCTTGACAGTGATTTATTCTCTCACAGTGTAGAAGGCCAAATTCTGCATTGCAGCTACAGGACAAGCTTGCTTTCTGTGCCTCTGGGATAAGGGTTCTTGTCTTCCCCTGAGTCTAGGAGGTTCTTAGTACAAGGACCCTGGGCCCAAAGGATGTACTTTACTCTCAGCTCTTCTTGGGAGTAGGAAGTCCCTTCATAAATGAAAGAATGAGCTTCATCTGATGCCTGCTTTATGAGCCAGAGTTTAAAAAGTGGTTTCTGGCTTTTTCTCCTGTGTTTTGATCTTGTTTTTTAGGTATGTAGCCCATTCGTGTAACTTCTTTCTTTTCCCTACAACGTTTGGAACTTTGGACTCAGAATTCTCTTTCCAAGCTTCTAGTGTTCAGTTTTTGAATCATTACGGCTTTGACTATAACAAGGTACGGTGCTGAGGGAAGGTTGGAGGGGCCCTCCCAGAAGGGATCTGGTTTCACTGGCCTAGGAGTCCTAGGTTTCTCTCCTTTCTTACTTGTCCACACGACCGTAGGATTCTTTTCACACCTGGAACAGAGTGTCTCTAACTTGTCTCCTTGTTTTGTTCCTTAGTTTCTCAAAAGTGGAATCCCATATATTAATGAAGAGGAAGAAAAGAAAATCAAACGCAACATCCTGAGTGGGAACTGGAGGGTTCGCAGGTAGAGAGAGCCATTGTGTCCATGTGGGGTTTTATTGGGGTTGCCGTTTTTGGTTTGTTTTTTTTTTCCCCTGGGTGTCATCCTGGATTAAGCATTGCTCTGCCAACCAAAAGTCAGCCGTTTGGCTCCACCAGATGCTTGTTTTTTTTGAGGAAAGGTATGACATCAGCTTTTGTTAAGAATTCCCCGGAATAAACCTTTTGGAACAGTTCCCTGTCCTGTAGGTCATTGCGCTAGAATCAGCTTGACAGTAGGTGTGAATGGGAAGGTGCCCTCTTATCCAGGGCTGGGTAACACCATATTGTCCACTGGCCTGCTGTCCACTAGGTGTGGTCAGTCAGCACAGTCCCTCTGTGAGGCTGCTGAGTCTTTCCCTCCTTATGAGGTCAGAAATAGGGTCACCTGTTCCCTCCAGCAGGCTCGGCCTCCAAGAGAGCCTCTCACTGCGTGAGGCTGTAGGAGGGTGGTGGTCACGGCTACTTGTATAAGCAGTTAAGGTCTTAACTGGACAGCGAAGGGAAGCTGATATTTCCAGCTCCGAGTTGACCCCTGCACAACATGGCATTTCCCACTTTGTTGAAATTACACGTATACATTGTGATTTCCCAAAACTTAGCTACAATTCTAGTACTTTGTTGACTGGAACCATTATTGATGCCATATTGCACACCGTACACCTTCGTGTGAAGGCTGTGTTGTCACCCTACAGTGAAAAGGTATCTTGCAAACAAGGATTTCAAACTTGCTGGCTGGAGTGATGCCAGCATGAGTTTCCTTTGTTTACAATGGTCCTTCTGCTGAGTTCGTTTCTCTTGAATGGCGGACAGCTGCAGACCTCAGTCCACGGTACGTATCGAGCAGTTCAGCTTTTGCGTGTAATGTCATCACTTTTCTTGGCTTCCAGGGAGCCCTTTCTGGGAGTCCCACAGTGTTAGAGTTCAAGGTCTGCAGTGTTTCCCTGGGGAGCGCTGGTGGCCAAGTCCATACGAAGTCAGGCCAGGCCTCTGGCGGATGGAATCCACCAGCTGCTCCGCAGGAGAAGGGCAGTTTCTAAGGACCCGGGGGAGGGTCGAAATCAGCTTTGAATCATTTCCGACTCAGTGGTGAGTTTATGTAGAGATTGTGCTAAAAATACAATGAAAATGAAGCAGGAACCACAAGAGGTTAATTTTGTTAAAGTATGCAGCTTACTGAAGAAATGAACTGCTCATACAGAAATGGTTGTGTCTCAGGATTTGTTTGTGGTTTTGAATCTGCGTTCAAGGGTCAGCACAAGTGGACCCGGCAGCTGGTCTGTGGAGTGAGATCTGTCATTCACCACATGTTTCATGGTCAGGAGCGATGTCTCTCGATCTTAGGGTCTCTAGGGTTGTTATCTGAGCAGCGGGAGCACGCTGAATCCCAAGCTGCTCAGAGAGTAAATGCTGGGTCCCCTCGCTGTCCCTGTCCCAGGCTGTTCATAGACCCTGGAATTCAAGCCTTGGGGTAGATTCTGGTGTGGGGGTTCTGCTCTGTCCCCAAGGGCAGAATGTCTGTCTTCTGTCTTTGGTTACTGATGCCAGTCATAGTCCCTGAAACTTTGACACTAATCTCGGACTGGTGTGGAGTTGGGGTGGGGGTGTGCGGTAGGCCCAGCAGGCCACTGTGTTCTGGTCCGGCTGAGGTGCTGAGCTAGGCGGGGTTTGTGAACAAACTGTTTTCATTCTTGGGGTTTTAGATTCTTTATCGTGAAGCGGTTACAGTCGGAAACCTAACTCTGAAAGGTTAGGATTGTTTATCTAATCCAGTCAGTCTTTTGTTACTCTGATTATCTCACATAATGAGGTATTTCGGTGTTGTCTTCAATTTCTCATTAGTGGTTTTTATATTAAAATACAGCATTTTGTAAATGGAGCAGCACAGTTTGAATTTTTAGCCTTCTGTTATTTTAAGATGGTAGAGAAGTCTTTTCTTATTTCCCAGTTATATCCTGCTCTTCATTAAAGAGCTCCTGGTGGAGTTACGCCTTGGACGACTAACCAGAAGGCCAGTGTTTCACGTCTGCTAGCTGCACTGGGAGGAATATGGACAGTGTCCTGCTGTAAAGATCTTCAGGCCTGGAAGCCTCAGGAGGGTCAGGAAGAGGCAGATTTGACTCACTGGCTGCAGTTTCTAACACAGGAGGAGATGGGTTTATCAGTGTCCCTGCTAACTTCTTGTTTCATGATAGGGGGCCTTGGCATTGCTGTTAGCAGCATAAATCTGGTTTTGACACAGTGGCTGGGTCTCTGTAGCTTCTCCTTGAACATTCTAGAGAAGCACAGAGAGACCTGGTATGTTGCCTTGGGAAGCTTGTGGGCCAAGTGTTGACCTTCCAGTTGCAGAAGACGATCTGGAAACTAGTGACCTTTTGGGGTCTGTTTTCTCCTGCAGCTCCCATTGCTAAGCCTGAGGACTTCTGAAGACCTTTACATTGTCTTATGGTTTCAGCGTGGTGTCTCCAGCATTTCCACTTTCCTGTGCCCTGGTTTTAGTTCCTTGGACAAAGACCAAATCAAGGTGGTGATTGACAAGGTGACGCGGTGGCTGCACCTGGCAAAGGAAGGCGACTGTCTGACCCTCTCAGGCATCACTGGTAGGTGGGAGGGGTATCGAGGCAGACCCCTGGCGTGGACTGGTCATTAGGGGTCATGCATCTTCTCCTCCTTGGGGTTCCTTGGCCCAGATCACTGAGTCGCTTGTGCTTAGAGCACTGATCTGAATCCAAAATCTGGAGACTTCAGGATCTGCTTCAAATATTTAAACTCAGGATGTAAAATTCCATCCCAAGCCATCCTTTTTATGCTGTGCCAACCCAACAATTCCTGTGCAGTGTGATCTTAATTACTCTGATGAGCCTCTGAATATTTTCCAGCATGAAAAGTAGACTCAGAATGAACGTCCTCCATGAGATATTCTTTAACACGTTGCCGCCAGTGATGGCAAATGTGTTTCTAAGCACAGTCATTAATTTAAAAAGTGTGCGGCAATGTGGTAAGCACGGTACAGGGTTCCCTGGGTCTCTCTGAGATCCTTTCCATCAGATTAGAGCTTTTTAGAACACCTGATACTACTTGATCTAATTGTTTGCCATTTATGCTGGTGGTGCAGAAACAATGGTGGGTAAACTTCTGAAATCTTGGTACAGGGAAGGCTGTGATGCCAGCTGTTCTGGTAGACAGGTCATCTTCATGACCACCTCTGTGCTGATATTTTTTAAAAAGCAAATTATGAAACAACTGGAGATGCCATTTGACCCTAAAAATAATATCAAAGTTCAACAGAGTAGCAAACAGCAAATGTTGGCAAGGTTATGGAGAGATTGGAACCCTTATTTACTTCTGGTGGAATTGTAAAATGGTGCAACCATTAGAAGGTGGTCTGGCACTTTCTTAAAAAGTTGGAATAGAAACACCGTTTGATCCAGCTATCCTGCTTCTGGTAATATGCCCTAAAGAAACCAGAGCCATGATTCAAACACATGTATGAACTTGCTGCATTATTTACAAGAACTAAGAGATTGAAGCAACCCAAGTGCCCATTAACATGGATAGAAAACCTATGGTACATCACACAATGGAATATTATGCAACACTGAAAAACAGTGATTTCATAGGGGAGCTTGGAGGACATTATACTGAGAGAAGTATCTCAATCACAAAAGGACGAATACTGTATAACACGCTGTTACAGAAAAGAGAATGGGAAAAGAGTGGATAATAATGAACACTGCAGTAGAACAGATGAGGAGAAGAACTGTCTGAAAGGAATATGTGGTTATGTATGAGAACTATCTGGAACAAGAGGGGAGGGCTGGGGGAGTGAGGGGGGAGAAAATGTGCAACAATGGAAAATAAATGACAATAAAACATTCTTTTATGTTTAAAGAAAGCTGTGTTTAAGAACTGCTTGGTGAATATAATTTTTTGATCGTACCTATTTTTATTATTTTTGTATGTTTACCATCAAATTGGACGTGACTGGTACAAGAGGAGATTGCCCCTCCTTCTCCAGCAGAGCATCTGGTGGTTTCGAACCGAGTACCTCTGCAGTTGTACTTGTTTTAAATATTCATTGTGTCTGTGGTGACGTGTCACCTTACATGCTATGGGCACATTGTTGGAGGGGTCAGACCTTGGAAAAGGACGTCACACACCTGACGGCTTACTCTGGACTAGACCTTGCTGTGGATGCAGGTGCACAGGGTTTCCAAATTGAACAGAACATTCTTCAGCAAAAGGGACCTGCTTGTTCCCTCAGAATACTGGTTTGTTAAGAAGGTGCAAATAAGAAATTGACTATTTAAAATGAGGATACTAAGATAATGAGGTATAAAGTAGCTGGCTTACACACTTTGATGAATGTAGTTATTTGTAAGGTGAAAAACCTCACAATATACATGAATGTACATTTTTTGTATCGGCAAACTGAAATGGATAGGTATGGGCCACTTTGAGTCAGACAATCACATGATCTACTATCCTGAGAGTGAAAATCTGAGGAAAATGGTGTTGCTTTCATAGTTAAAAAGGCAGTGTCAATATCCATCCTGAAGTACAGTGCTCAGAGAGATAGGATACTGTCCATACATACACTGGGAAGACCTGTTAATATGACTATTATTGAAGTATAAACACCAACAACTAAAGTCAAAGAGGAAGGGATTGAGGGTTTTTGCCAACTTTTGCGGCCTGTAATTGACCAAACATGAAATCAAGATACATTAATAATTATTGGTGATTGGAATCCAAAAGTTGGAAACAATGAGGAAGGAATGGTGTTGGAAGGTGTGGAACTAGTGATAGAAATGGGGCCAGAGAGAAAATGATTAAATTTGTATATTTCAGTGATTTAGTCATAGCTAATACCTTAAAAACAACAACAAACCAACCACACCACAAATGGTGACTTTACACATGGATCTCACTTGATGGGTTGCACAGGAATTAGATTAGTACCTACAGTCAGAACCAGATTGGGTGCTAATTGTGGAACTGATGTGAGCAATTACTCATGTGCACGTTTAAATTGAAGCTGAAGAAAATGAAAACTAGTCCACAGGAACCAAAATATGACCTTGAGTCTGTCCCAGTTGAATTTAAGAACCATCTCAAGAACTAGTTTGAGGCATTGAACACAAGAGGAACTAGAAATATATCATCCATGAAGGGAGTAAAAAGTCATTTAAAAAAGGAGAAAGGGGGAGCTCTGGTGGCCTAGTAGCAAGAAGCTGCACTGCAATCCCAGAGGTGCAAGGTTCGAATCCACCAGATGCTCTGCTGGGGAAGGAGGGACAATCTCCTGTACCAGTCAGATCTGATTTGACGGCACACACACACAACACAAATAATAAAAATTTTAAAAAAAGGAGAAAGAAGAGACCAAATTGGATGTCACAGTAGAGTATGGAAATTGTATTAGAACATCAAGAAGCTGAAATAAAAGGAAGAGATGCCAAAGTAAAAGCTGAGCAGAAGATTTCAAAGGACAGTTGGAGAAGAGAAAGCAAAATAATATCACGGAATGTGCAAAGAGCTGGGATTGGAGAATAAAAAAAGGGACGAATTTGGTATTTCTCAAGCTGAAAGAACTGAAAAAAACAAAACCTTATTTACAATACTGAAAGATGTTATGGGCAAAATATTGAGTGATCCAAGAAGCATCCAAAGAATATGGGAAGAGTACACAGAATTGCTATACCAGAAAGAATTATTGACACTGAAAAATTTTACCAAATACTGTATGAATAGAAGCCAGTGGCGGTGAAGGAAGAAGTTCAAACTTCTGAATACTTCAATAATGAAGGTATTGACAAGAAATAAGACCCCAGAAATCGATGGAATAACAACTGACATCTTTAACAGACGCAGCCCTGAATGTGCTCACCAATTTATGTCAGGAAATTTGGAAGACAGCTATCTGGTTGGCTAACTGGAAGAGCTCTGTATTTGTCCCCATTCCCAATAAAAGTGACTAATTAGAATGGAAATTATCTAACAATGTTATTAATATTTTGTTTAAGCAAAATGTTGAAGATCATGTAAAAATGGCTTGAACTGTATTACATAGGGTACTACCAAGATTCTAGCTGGTTTTAGAAGAAGATGTGGCGCCAGGGATATCATTGCTGGTGTCAGATGGATCCTGGCTGAAGACAAAGAACAGCAGGAAAACGTGTGTTTTATTGACTGTGCGAAGGCATTTGACTATATGGAACATAACAAATTAGGCTAACATTGTGAAAAATGGGCATCCCAGAACACTTAATTGTGCTTTTATACAATCTATACATAGACCAAGAAGCTGTTGTCTGATTGGAGCAAGGAAACATTGCATGGTTTAAAATCATCAAGGGGGTGCGTCAGAGTTCCATTTCTGTGCCAATTTGTATGCTCAGCAAATAATTTGTGAAGCTGAACTCTGAGGAATTAATTTGGCATCAGGATTGGAGGAAGATCTGTCAACAACCTGCATTATGCAGATGACACAACTTTACTGAAGGTGAGGAGGATATGAAACGCTTGCTTCAGAAGATCAAGGACTTCAGCCTTCAATATGGATTACATCTCAACAAGTAAACAAAGGTCCTTACCCCAGGACCAGCAGTCAAAATTAGGATAGCTGGAGAAAGGATTGAGGCTGTCAGTAATTTAATCTTGCTTGGATCAACAGTCAACACTAGTGGTACCAACAATTGGGAAATCAGGAGATGTATTACACTGAACAAGTCTGCTGTCAGGGACCTTTCCAGAATGCTGAAGAACAGTGATGTCAGTTTGAAGACTAAGGTGCATCTGATTCAGGCCATAGTCTTCTCAGTCACCTGCTGTGCACCAGAGAGCTGGACAGTGAATAAAGATGACAGAAGAAAAGATGGCTTTGAGTGGTGGTGGTAGAGAAGAGTACAGAATAACCCAAGGATTGTCAACCAGAAATGTCTTGGGAAAAGTGGGCCAGAGTGCTCCTTGGAGGCAAAGATGGTGAAGCTTAGGCTTTCATACTTTGGACATGTAGATGGATGAGGCTGTTCCTTGGAAAGAACATCATGATTGGAAAGATGAAGTGTCAGTGAAGGAGAGGAAGGCCCCCAATGGGATGGATTGACTCTAACTTCAGCAGTGGTCTCTAGTGTGTCAGAGATGATGCGGATGGCACAGGACAAGACAGAGAGGTTTGTCAGTTCATAGGTTGAGAGTTACACTTGATGGCATGTAACAACATCAACATGTAAAGGAAAGATTGTATCAAATGCAGTGTACTTACATGAAATACAATGTATGTGAATGATTTTATGCAAACCAATAAAAGTAGGTAAATAATTTTAAAAAGGACATCATACTTGGAAAGGTAGAGGACCAGTGTAAGTGAGGAAGAGGTCCAACAAGATAGATTGACTCAGTGACTGCAACAGTGGGCTCGTTTGTGTCAGTGATGAGCAGGGCGGTGGTGGTACAGGATAGGCAAGGTTCAGATCTGTAGTTCATAGAGTTTCTATGACTTGCAGTGAACTTGATGGCACACAGCTGTTGGAGAATTAATGTGTAAAACATGGCTGCCATGTCCTTGTGTCCACACAAGGGTTGTCTCCAGAAGCAAGCACTTGTGTGTTTGTGTTGAGAGCCACTCTTTCAGGAGATGTCATCTTCACTGGAAGGAGTAACTGAGTGTTGTTGTGTGCTGCCAAGCCAGAACCTGTTTATAGCTGACCCACCGGCAGGTTTTCAGAAGCAGGAAATTGCATGGGAGGAGATTGCCCCAGTTGGGTATTTGTAATTTTTTTGAAATGAGAGAGGGAGCTTGTCACTAAAAGGGAAATAGCTGCTCACATTTGTTGCAATTAAAGATGAGATTTTGCTTAACTTGGAATTTTTGAAAACCTGTAGCTGCCGTTAGACACCCCAGTTTCCTAGTGCTGACTTCTCTGATTAGACAAGTGGTGGAATGACAAGCGCCTTGGATTTCTTAAAACTTCTTACTTTTATGATTTGAAGTTTACAGAGCAGATTGGTTTTCTTTTCAGCCATTCATATGTATCATATACCATTGGTTATAATCTCCCTTTTGTGTCATCGCTCATCCCACTATCTGTGGTTCTGTGGTCTTGTATTTTGTTGCTACTGTGTAATGAAGTGTGTGAACACATGGAAGATCTGTATAACATGAATAAAAAACCCCAGTATTTTCTGGAAGCCACTCATAATACTGCAAAATCAAGGGTGAAGACCTTGCATCATATACAGGGAAGTATGGTACAAAACTAAAAAAACATAAAAAAGGTGAGATTTGCCATTCTAATATTGACTGGTGGAACCTCTGAGGCTATGGCCCCCAGTTGTCCTTTGAACCTGGACAAACTCACCTCTGTGTCTCAACTTTTAGCCAACTAGGCAGGACCAGGAAGACCCTTAATCCTTAGAATCATACAATCCATTATGCAAGAGATGAAAAGGTAAGGAAAAATGGGAATGCTTACATTGTTAGAAAGACCCATCTTGACCCATCTTGAAATACAATAGTGTGAATGACAAGATAATATCCATACGAATACAAAGAAGACCTGTTACACCATTGTCATTTGAATATATGCACCAGCAGCCAGGTCTAAAGAGGAGGAAATAGATGACTTCTACCAACTTTTGCAGTCAGAAATCATTCAAACATGCCACCAAGATACCTTGATGATAATGGGTGACTGGAATGCAAAAGTTGGGAACAGGGAAGAAGGATCAGTCAGAAAATGGACTTGGTGACAGAAATGAAGCTAGAGACAGAATGATAGAATTCTGTACAATCAATAACATTCGTTGCAAATACCTTCTATAAGAAACAAACAATGACTATATACAGGGACTTCATCTGATGGTCTACACAGGAATCAGATTGACTACATCTGCAGAAGAAATAGCTGGAGAAGCTCAGTAACAGCTGTGAAAACTAGGCCAGGTGCTTTTTGTGGAACAGACCATCAATTACTCATATACAAGTTTAAACTGAAGTTAAAATCAATCCCACAAGAACCAATGTTTGGTCTTGAGTTCGTCCCTCCAGAATTTAAAGAACATCTCAGGAACAGGTTTCAGGCCTTGAGCACTAATGAGCGAAGACCAGATGAGCTGTAGGAGGATATCAAGAATATCATTCATGAAGAATGAAAAAAAGTCATTACAAAGACAGAGGAGAAAGAAAAAACCAAGAAGGATGTCAGAAGAGACTCTGACTATTGCACCAGAGCACCAAGAAGCCAAAGCAAAGGGAAGAAATCACCAAGTTAAGGAGCTGAACAGATTTCAAAGGGCAGCTCAGGAAGACAGTGCAAAATATTATAATGAAATTTGCAAGGAGCTGGAGTTGGAAAACCAAAACGTATGAACTCACTTGGCATTTCTTAATCTGAAGGAACTGGAGAACAAATTTGAGCCTCAAGTTGCAGTACTTAAGGATGCTGAAGATAGAATGTTGAATGACCCAGGAAACATCAAAAAAAGATGGAAGCCTATGAAGGTGGCACTGAAAGTGAAGAAGGAAGCCCTTGCTTCTCACAAAACTGAAGCCAAAGCAAAGGCCAAGAAGGCATCCTGAAGGGCATCCACAGCCACAAACCCCAAGAAGATCCACATGTCACCCACCTTCTGTTGGCTTAAGATGCTGAGACTCTGAAGGCAGCCCAGATAGTCCCAGAAGAGCACTCCCAAGAGAAATGAGCTTGACCACTAAGCCATCATCAAGTTTCCCCTGACCATTGAGTCAGCCATGAAAAAGATAGAAGATAACACCTTTGTGTTCATTGTGGATGTCAAGGCCAATGAGCACCAGATTAAACAAGCTGTAAAGAAGCTCTGTGATATTGATGTGTCTAAGATCAACACTTTGATTAAGCCTTATGGAGAAAAGAAGGCCTATTTTGACTTGCTCCTGACTATAATGCTTTGGATGTTGCGAACAAAATTGGGATCGTCTAAACTGAGTCCAGTGGGCTAATTCTAAATAGAAATTTTTCTCACAAAAAAAAAAAAGAAGGTGATGATGATGGAGTACACAGAGTCACTATACCAAAAAAAAATTGGCTGACACAGAAGAATTTCATGAAACAATATATGATCAAGAGGCAATGGTGATGAAGGAGGAAGTTCAAGCTGCTCTGAAGGAATTGGCAAAAAACAAGGCCCCAGGAATTGATGCATACCCGTGGACATATTTTAGGAAACAGAAACTTCCCTGGACGTTCTCACCAGATTCTACCAAGAAATCTGGAGGACATCTGCCTGACCACCTAACTGAAAGAGATCTCTATTTTGATTTTAAAAAAAGTGACCCAACTGTGTGGAAATCACTGAACAGTATCACTAATATCATACACAAGCAAGATCCTAGGGAAGATTATCCAAAAATGACTGGAACAGTACATTAGCAGAGAACTGCCAGATGTGCAGGCTGGGTTTAAAAGAAGCCAGGGAACTAGGGACATCATAGCCAATGTTAGATGGATCTTGACTGAAAGCAGAGAGTACCAGAGGAATAGCTGTCTGTGTTTCATTGACTGTGCAAAGGCTTTAGACTCTGTGGGTTACAACAAATTGTGGCTAACCCTGAGAAGAATGAGAATCCTAAGACATTTAATTGTGTTCATGAGAAACCAGAAGCTGAACCAGGAAGCAGTGGTCAGAACAGAGCAGGGAAACACTTGATGGTTCAGGATCAGGGAAGGTGTGTGCCAGGGATGCATCCTGTCTCCATACCTTTTCAATCTATATGCAGAACAGATGATTAGGGAGTCTGGACTTTATGAGGAGGAGTGTGGCATCATGATTGGAGGAAGACTCATTATCTGTGTTATGCAGATGACAACCCTGCTTGCTGAAACTGAGTAGGATAATAAAGTATTTGCTGCAGAAGGTCAGGATTCAATATGAATTTAAGCTCAGCATCAAGAAAACAAAGATTCTCACCCCTGGGCCAATAGGGAGCTTCATGATAGATGGAGGAGAGATTGAGGTTGTTGTTAACTTCAGCTTGCTTGGTTCCACAGTCAATACTCTTGGCACCAGCAGTCAGGAAATCAGAAGATGCATTGCATTGAGAAAGTCTGTTGTCAAGGACCTTTCTAGATTACTGAAGTGCTCTTCAGTGTCATTCTGGAGACTAAGGTGCACCTGATCCAGGCCATGGTCTTTGCAGTTACTTGCTATGCATTTGAAAGCTGGACAATATTAAGTAGGATGGAAGAAGGATTGATGCCTTTGAATTGTGATGCTGGTGAAGAGTGTTGAACATACCATAGACTGCCAGGAGAACAAATAGGTCTCTCCTGGAAAAGGTGAAACCAGACTCTTTTCTGGAGAAGGAATTGGAAGCTCCATCTCTCATACTTAGGGCATGTGACCAAGAGGGATCAACTCTTGGAGAAGGATATCATGCTTGGAATAGAGGATGGACAACGCAGGAGAGGAAGACTGAGGATGAGAAGGATTGACTCAGTGACTGGAGACATGAAACTAGGTCAGAGGCGATGAGACTGGCTCAGGATAGGACAGGGTTCAGAGCTAATGTCCAGAAGGTCACTATGAGTTGCAGATGACTCGATGGCACATAACAACAAGGAGGAAAGAGTAGCATTTTCTCAAATTTAAAGCCCAGAAGGCAGGAAAGAGTAGGACAGAAAGAGTAACAAATAAGACCTAGAGCTGTGGGACCTTCTGCTGCTCATGCTGGAGAATGATGGGCACCTGAACTGGATCAAGTTTCATAACTTTGTACATCATGTCCTGATAATTAGTGGATGCTTGTAGACATAGCTCCTCATTTTGAGCCATGCCTTGTCTGAAAAAAACTCTAGTCCATCCAAATGATCAAGTCTGAATTCCAAACAGCTATGTTTTTGGCACTAGAAGAGCAAGAAGAAGTAGAGAACAAATCACCTTTGGCCTGAAGAAATAAATACAAAAGAGGATTGGCTTGTAGCCAGTCTGGTTACAGAATTTCTTCAATTCTTCAACCAGAAACCAGCACATTTCAAGGTCTGGAAGGTTGAGAGAACTCAGCCCAGGATCTTGGCATTAACAAAGCTGAGGGCACGGTGGGCCTGTGCTGTTAAGAGGGGATTTGGCCCTGCCAGCAGAAGAGAGTGTGGCCAGCAGGGAGGATGCCCCAGGGCTCTCCGATGTACATTCTTCACTGAAATCCCCTGATGGACAGTCAGGTTCACATGCTTTTATAAGGAAGAAGGCCAGGAGAACAGCCAGAGCAACACAAGTATGTCCTCTGATCAAAGAGCAAAAGTGGTCACCACTTAATGGCCTGGCCCATGAGACAAAAACTAGGTCTCTCTTAAGCACCACGTTCTTAGACATCAGAGACAAAGCTGGTCTTTGTCCCGATGAAGATGACTTGGATAGGGACTCTTTTCTTTGATGATCGCATCGCCAAACCAGACAAGACAAGGTTGGAAAAGCAAACCCGGCAAGCAAGAGGGCAACCTGCACCCCCACCCCCCCTTGAAGAGCGGGGTCAGCTCCTTGATAGGAGCCCCTTGAAGGACCCTAGGAGTAAAAAGGGAAGCAGATTTAAGAGACCTGAAGTTGGTCATTGATCAAATTGGGTCACTTGGTCTGTGGACTGGGGAATAAGATGACTATGTTGATGACTTTTAATAGCAACAGCTCAGAAGTGAGATGAGTATGGCGAGGAGATCAAAGACGACCTTTCCATGGAAGTGGGCAATGTCAACACCACTTCAAGCTTGATGACCTCACCCAGGACCTGTCTGTCTCCCAGCTCAGCAACGTGGCTGATCACCTGGAAGATGTGGCATAGATGCACCCACAGAATTATACTCGCCATGGACAAGGAACACTCTGATCGGCCACTCTTCTCTCAGGCAGTCATTCAGCTGGAAGGTCTGCCGCTGTGGGTGCCTGGGTTTAAAAAAGACTGCAGGTAACTTAGAAAATTAATTTTGGCTAAACAACACTTGTATCTGAGCACTTGTGTGGAGCCTCTGCTACCTTTCATGTGCTTTAGCGACAGTTGTCTGTGGAAATGATTGTCTAGCCTGAGCTCCAGCCCATGCATCATGGCACCAGCGCCAAAGACAGCAGTGCTACAAGCTGATAATAATAGAGAGTAAGTGGGGAATGTGCAATTACATTGTGTTATAATTTATATTAGATGAAGAAAATTAAGTCCACGGGAACCAAAATTTGACCTTAAGTCGATCCCACTCGAATTTCAAAACCATCTCAGAAATGGGGTTGAGGGCTTGAGCATCAGTGAGCGTAGACCAAATGAGCTGTGTGAGGATATCAAGAATATTGTCCATGAAGAATGCAAAAGATCATTATAAAGGCTGAAGAGGAAGAAAAGATCAAGATGGATGTCAGATGAGACTCTGAATATTGCATTAGAGCGCCGAGAAGCCAAAGCTAAAGGAAGAAACCAAGAAATTAAAGAGCTGAACAGAAAATTTCAAAGGGCAGCTCATGATGACAAAGCAAGACACTATAATGAAATGTGCAAAGAGCTGGAGTAAAATATTCGGAAGGGTGAAACTCAGCATTTCTTAAGCTGAAGGAGTTAAAAAACAGATTCAAGCCATGAGTGGCAATACTTAAGGATGCTTTGAATAGAGTGTTAAATGATCCAAGAAGCATTAAAAGAAGATGAAAGGAATATACAGAGTCACTGTACCAGAAGGAATTGGCTGACACAGAATAATGAAATAAGGTATGAGCAAGGTCAAGTTGCTCTGAAACAGTTGTCAGAAAACAAGTCTTCAGGAGTTGAAAGACTACCAATTGAGATATTTCAACAAACAGAAGCTGTCCTGGATGTGCTCACTAAGTTGTACCAAGAAATCTGGAGGACAGCCAGCTGGCTGGCTGACTGGAAGAAATCTATATTTGCTCCCATTCCAAAGAAAGATGACCTGACAGAGTGCAGGAATTACCAAACAATATCATTAATAGCACATGCAAACAAGATTCTGCTGAAAACTATCCAAAAACAACAGAGAACTTCCAGATGTGCAGTCTGGGTTTAGAAGAGGTGGTGGTACTAAGGATATTATAGCTGATGTTAGATGGATCTTGGCAGAAACAGAGAGTACCTGAGGAATGTCTATTTGTGCTTCACTGACTATGCAAAGGCTTTTTGACTGTGTGGATGGCAGCAAGCTGAGGCTGACTCTGAAAAGAATGGGAATCCCAGAACATTTGATTGTACTTATGCAAAACCTATACTTGGACCAAGAGGCAGTTGTCAGAACAGAGCAGGGAGATACTGGATGGTTCAAAATTGGGAAGGGTGTTTGCTAGAGATGTATTCTGTCTCTCTGTATTTTTAATCTGTATGCAGAACAGATCTTATGAGACGCTCTGCTGTACAAGGAAGAATGTGGCCTCAGGATTGGTGGAAGATTCATCAACAACCTGCGTTATGCAGATGACACAACCCTGCTTGCTGAAGCTGAGGAGAACCTGAGGTGCTTGCTGCAGAAGATCAAGGACTGCAGCCTTCAGTATGGATTGAAGCTCAACATCAAGAAAACAAAGATTCTCACCACTGTGCCAATTGGCAGTATCAGTATGGATGGTGAAGAGATTGAGATTGTTCACAGTTTTAGTTTGCTTGGCTCCACAGTCAACACTCTTGGTACTAGCAGCTAGAAAATAAAGAGACGAATTGCATTGGGAAAGTCAACTGTTGTGGACCATTCCAGAGTACCGAAGAGCAACGATGTCAAGCTGGAGACTAAGGTGCACCTGATCCGGGCTGTAGTCTTTGCAGTTGTATGCTAGGCATCGAGCTGGATAGTGACTAGGGATGATAGAGAATTAATGCCTTTGAGCATTGGTGCTGGAGAACAGTGTTCAATATACTATAGACTGCTAGGAGAACAGACAGGTTTGTTTTGGAGAGGGTGAAGCCAGGCTGCTTCTTGGAGTCAAGGATTCTGAAGCTTTATTGGACATACTTTGGGCATGTTGGAAGGAAAGACCAGTCCTTGGAGAGGGACATCATGTTTGGGAGAGTGGAGGGACAGAGCAGGAGAGGAAGACCCTCTATGAGGTGGATTGATTCATTGACTGGGGTAATGGGGTAGGTGTGTTGGGGACAATGAGGTTGGCACAGGATAGAGCAGGGTTTAGGGTTCTTGTACATAGTGTCACTGTGAGTTGTAGGCAACTCAACGGCACATAACAACAACAAACCAAAACGAGTATACATGATTGGATGAAAAATATCAGTATAATTTTTAAGCTTTCATCCAAATAGAAATTTAAAAAAGAGACTAACAAAACCAGTGGCTGTGGAGTTTTGTTGTCATAAAAATAATGTACAAAATAGTTAAGTCCAGGATAACTTTTCTTCCTCTAAGTACATATCTGTTAGAGGCTGGACTTTGCATGGTTCAGTCACCATAGCAGCTGAGGGCAGGTTGAGTGCAGAAGTAGATAGATTTCCATCAGGTTTTGAAGAGCTCATCAAAGGTGTAAACTCTGGTAGACTTCTCACTGCAGATCTTTATTTAGTGTGGAAAAAAAGTAATTTTTCACTCAAACAGGCTGATGCAGATGTATTTATTATTTGAAAAGAAATGTCAAAGTCTTTAGAGATTTCATTTCTAACATGGTAAATGTCAGTACTCTTTAACAGTCACCAAAACGTCTCTGAGGCCTTCGGTATTGAAAAGTGACCCTGAGTTTGGGCAGTTGAGAAACTGCCCTCGCTCCTCCTGTGATCACGTGGGCTTGTGAGCCTTTGGCAGCCCTGCCTGTGCTGCTGTCCCCCGGAGATTGCTCTGTCGTCCCTCAGCTGCGTCTCCTCTCAGCCTCTCTGAGGACATGGAGGTCCATAGGGCTATGTTGCATTTCTCTTGAGAGCCTGTGTTTCCTTGCCACAGGGTTCCAGGCCACTGAGGTCCAGTTAGTGCTGCAGCAAGCCCTCCCCAATGTCTGGTTGGTGCTGAAGGACCACGAGGTGAGCCCTCTTGGGATGGCATGTCCTTGGCCTCATCTTTTCTCTCGCTTGATGAAATAGGCCATCATCAGAGGCCCCTTTGCACTACAATTGTTCTATCTTGAGATGAAGAATCATTTTTCTTGGCTTTCTGCCCAGTAAGCCAGGACTCTGGGTCTTTGTCTCTTCTTCCTGCCAGGTGATGGTGAAGAAAGTGAGTCAGCAGCAGCGCTGGTACCTGGAGAACACTTGTGATCAAGAGAGCTCGTGGAAGGAGAAGATTCTTCTGTCTGCGAAGGGCTTTTCTGTCTTTTTCCAGATGCTGGTGAAAGCGCAGAAGGTACGGGAGAGAAATCTACCTCCTGATATTTAAGCGGTGTTTGGTAGATGCTGGAGAATCTGGGGACCTGGAGATAAATGGGCCCTTTTCATTGACAGTGGCTTCCTGGATCTGAGCTTGCTTTCACCAGGTCCTGGTTGGTTAATCTGGGGCGAGACTGTCATATGAAGCATTTCTCTTTCTCTTTGACGTTCGTTAACTTAAGGTGACCTGGGGACCCCAAGTACAAAATTCAAAACCAGACTGCCTTAGGGTCGTCACTCGCTCTAGGACCCTGCTCCAAGTCCCCAGCACTCTCTTCTTTCTAGTAATTTTTATATTTAAACAGTTGGGTTGCCTCTAGTGGGAGTGGAATGGAGGTAAGAATGAGCGGTCATGTGATTATTGTTGTGAACCTTGGAGTTGGAACCAATCTGTAGCTGACGCCCTGGTGGGTTTCCAGAGGCAGTTAATTACGTGGGACGAGATTACCCATTTTCCTCCTGTGCAACAGCTGGTGGATTAGAACTGCATGCCTGTAAGTTGGCAGGACAGCTCCTTACCATTAGTCCACCAGAACTCCCTGATAATGTGATTATGTTGTTAAAAATCCCCACAAAAAACCAGCCAAACCAAACCCCAAAATTTGAACTTTCTCTTTTGGAGTTGGAACCTAGTCATGGCTGACTCTGTTGTGTTTCTGAAACTAAATCACAGAGGAGAAGGGTGAGTGCCCATCTTTGTTCCATGAAGCCCTGGTGGATTTGAACCACCAGCTGGGTGCGGGGTTATCACCTTGACTCCCGGTGGACTTCACCATTGAGTGCCCTGACTGTGTAATAGTGGATTCAGACACTAAAGCCCCCGGTAGACGGTTTTAGTCTGACATCTGGTTTGTGTCTGGGTTTTTCAATTCCAATTCTCTAACCTGCTGGTTGGTTCCCAAGTAGCCTCTGGTGGGACATAACATGATGGTGGATCTGCTGCACCTGCACCAGAAGTTTTTCAGACCTCTTCCAGGTAAGGGAGGCGTGCTGCAATCCTCTGCTTTTATCCACCTGTCAAGAAGAGTGATCCCCAGACGTGCTCGGGGGCTCCCCCTGAAATGTACACCCTTCCTGGGATCTCTGCTCTCCTGGGAGATCAAATGGGTCCTTTGTTCTGGTCCATCTGGTACTGTTTCCTGGAGTGGAAGATGGGAGACTGCTTCGGGGGAGCGCACAGTTACTGTGAAGGCCCTTCTTGTTCCCAGACATCTTCCCCTCCCTGGGCACGACCCCACAGACCCAGACATGTCTGACGGGGAGTAATCACCCAGAACTTCAGTGCTGGTCCAGCACTTTTTATTTTTTTTCTCTGATAGATTGAATATATTTGATTGTACGAAGAATCACCTTTTTTATTACTTTAGCCAAAACATTTATTTTGTCATTAAGACTTCATAAATGTAATTTTTAATGGCTCTGTCTTGGGGTCAGCTCCCCATGACTCCTCATGACTGGGACCATTGTTGGCAGGTCCCGAGTGGTAGAACTTGACCTCCAGAGACTGCTTGCATCTCCTCCTTCCGGCCCCCTCAGTGTACATGTCATTTCTTGCAAGCGATACCACTTGTTCGTTTTCAGTTTCCTTACCTGTGAGATGAGGATAATTGTTGTTGTTATGTGCCGTCGAGTCGTTTCCGACTCATAGCGACCCTATGCACAACAGCCCTAAACCCTGCTCTGTCCTACGCCAACCGCACCGCCTCTGATACACCCATCCCGATTACCCCAGTCACCGAATCAATCCATCTCATAGGAGGTCTTCCCCTCCTGCGCTGTCCCTCCACCCTCCCAAGCATGATGTCCCTCTCCAAGGACCCGTCCCTCCTGGCAACATGTCCAAAGTATGTCAG
>NW_006399774.1:13848309-13848898 GCF_000299155.1 Elephantulus edwardii
TACCTTATTTTATTACAATTTGCAAATCTGTATTTTTAAATTCCTCTGTATCTGCTTGAACGAATTAGTAGTAATTCATAGTAAGGACAGTAGTAATGTAGATTAAGAAGAGAAAGAATGTTCTAGGAGGAGTCCCACCGAGAAGTTCATTTATAAAACACCTGAGTTAGAGGATATTGAGAGACGATTGGGAGAATTAGGGGTCAAGTTAATAAGCACTTTGGTAAAAGACTAACAGTGAAACAAAACAATCTATGGGAGAGTAAAAGCTGTACAGCAAAGGAAGTTATTGAGGACGTCACATCGTGTTTTGTGGCCGTTTGCATGGTTGTGAGAAGACCACAGAATGAGAAGAGGGCAGAGGTGGGATGAGTGTGTTAATGGGTATCTGACCTGGTCAGTAATCAGTGTTCCAGATGGAGAAATGGGCTTGCAGCAGGAGCAAGGGGAGAGAGCAGAAGAATCTGACTTGAAGGTAGCTGCCTTTGGGGAAGAGGAGGTGGGAGGGTGGAAGCAATAGAAGTGCAGATGTTTGGTTTTCAATAAGCCTGTACCAGTTACTGAGTGGAGTGTTTTTGTTTGGTTTTTT
>NW_006399774.1:13849346-13849869 GCF_000299155.1 Elephantulus edwardii
TCTCTCCCTCATCTGTTTCAGTGCAGTATACATCATTTATCCCATCTTTCTCAGTTTTTCCCCAACCCCGATGTCAGTCCCATTTTACAACAGTGGCACTATGCAGTATTTGTCCTTTTAAGTAGAGTGTTGTTTGGTTTTTTTTTTTTGTCAGACCATTTCTCATTCTAATGGATTTCAGTTGGTTTTTCTTGGATTTCCTCTGGTTGGTCATTTACAAGCGATGTGTTCATGCCTGCCTTTCCTGTTGTGCAGCTGCCTGTCCTCAGTTGATGAGAGCCCCCAGCTCTGCTGGCCGAGGATTGAATGGAAAGCATTGGTTTCCACTGTTAGATGCTGTGATGGTGGGAGTCTGAGGCTAGAAATCCTTCATAGTAAAGTTAAAGGCGTTTTCCATTCCTGTATTGGTTTCAGTGTACTTGAAGCTAGGCTGGAGAGGTTTGTGTGTTTTAAAAAGTATTTCATAATCAGAACTGGCTTTGACAAGCACTGTGGCAATTGGACAATTAAAACAGACATTGGT
>NW_006399774.1:13850877-13852315 GCF_000299155.1 Elephantulus edwardii
AGCTTCAGAATCCTTGCCTCCAAGGAGCAGCCTGGCTTCACCCTCTGCAGGGTGAACTTGTTTTCCTAGCAGTCCATACTCTTCTCCATGCCCACAGCTCAAAGGCATCAGTTCTCCTTCTGTCATCCCCAGTCACTGTCCAGCTCTCTGATGCAAGTGATTGCATGTATCAGGCACACCTTAGTCTCCAGACTGACATCGTTGCTCTTGAGTACTTTGGAGAGGTCTCTGACAGCAGACTTTCCCAATATTTGTGCATAGCTTAGTAGTCTTTTGTTTGTTTTTTTTAGATCAGATGGTGGAACACAGGGTCATTTTGAGCTAGTAAAGCATGTCAGGATGGGTTCCCTCTTGGTAACTTGGGAAACATCGTCTTTATCTGACTTTAAGGGGCAGTATTCCCCCTCCCCCATCATCCCCTGACCGTGGCATAGCAGTCGTATGGGGGTGAGATCCTGGTAACTGAGTGTGAAGCTGGGTTTGGCTTCTCATCTGACTACAGGGGGGATGGGAGCGGTGGGTCTCATGTGCAGACAGGACTGCATACCCCTGTGCAGAAGGGAAAGACTGACCTGATTCATCCGCCTCTTAGAAAGTAAACCAAGGAAGAGAGAACAGGGGATCCATTATTCAAGAAGGAAACCCCCAGACTGGGAACAGGCTCCCTGCCACGCCGTGGCCCTCGGAGGCTGCTCTTGCTTGTACTTGCTGTGTTCTGAATGAGGAAAATGTTTTGAGATGTCTGCTGGTCTCTGGCTGGCTGATCAGCCGACCAACCGACCCATCCATCCATCCATCCATCCATCCATCTGTCCATCCATGGATGAAGGAAAGGATTTCGGACTGGTCTGATAGAAGCCCTGTGTCCAGCATTCCAACAGTGAGAAAGAACTCTTGAGATTTGTTAACCTGGCGTTGCTCTCAGTGCTGGAGGCCACAGGATATTGGCACCCTAATAGTGAACTAGTGGTAAGAAGTTGCATTGCAATCCCGAAGACACGTGGTTTGAATCCACCAGTTGCCCTGCGGAAGAAGGATGGGCAGTCTCCTCCCATGTGATTAATTGCATCTGAAAACCCTCTGGAGGGTCAGCTATGGTTTGGTTCTAGCTTGATGGTACTCAACAACAACAATGGTTATATAATGAGCTCTGATGGCCCAGTGGTAAGAAGCTGTGCTGCAACCCCGTGTGGCTTGAATCTGTGAGCTGACCCAAGGGAGACGGATGGGCAGTCTGTGATTTTCTTCCCAGCTGTGGGTTGGTTCTGACCGGAGGGCACATAGCAACAGTACCAGTGCCTAAACAGCTGTTACCTTATTTTATTACAATTTGCAAATCTGTATTTGAAAAGTGATTGAAGATTGACGGCCACTCTTAGAGTTTGTTGATGCCATTCCCCCCCCAGCTAGTGCTTATTTTGTGTGTTAGTTACTTGAT
>NW_006399774.1:13852415-13854824 GCF_000299155.1 Elephantulus edwardii
GACCCCCAGTGCTGTTGCAGGAATCAGGTCCGGCTCACAGTGACCCTGCATTACCTTCCAGGGCTGTGACTCTGGGAGGAGACTGCCTGTCTTTGTCCATCATGGCCATCCACTGGGCTTGAATCACTGACCTTTTGGTTAGCAGCAGACGCATAGTGCACTGTGCCGGCATGATTCCTCTGATAGAATAGTGTGATTTTATGCCCTGGGACACAGAAAACATGCTCTGAGTTACTGTATTGTGGCATTAACTTCTTCACAGTGCTCTGGGACTGGACCCACAATACTGTCAAGTGTATTTCCTGTAAGGTTTTAAAAGAGGACATTGTAGTAATAGACATTTGCTAGAACTTGAAGCAGATAATGAAAAACTGACTTTTTTCTTAATTTTTTTTTCCCTGATTTTTTTTCCATAATCTTAGGAACTGAATTTCCCAAGGGTTTTCAGTCTCTCAGAAGTTTACGAAGTCCTTAACAGGTAAGGAAATCATCATCTTGGAATTGGCAATGTCTGGGACATGGTGGGTTGTCACAGAGCGGTGGACATGGTGGCGCTGGGGATGGTGGTGTTGGGGATGCTGTTGACCACGGTGTTCGTAGTACCGAGGTTGAGAGACCCTGTTTTGGGGACAAGGAGTGTGTTGAAGAGTCTTCTGTTGTTAATCTGTCCTGAACTACACAGCAGCTGTTCCCTGCAGATTAGTAGCCAAGCCTTGAGTGCTTTGTCCCTGCCGGGGATTGTAAGTGGAAAAGAAGAGTAGATTCTTTAGGAAGGTACCCTGGGGCTGGGCAAGGGATAGCTGCCAGCCATACCTAGAAGTAGAATCTTTTCTGTGGTGAAAAAAATGTGAAAACAGATTAGTAAGTAAGCATAAATATAAAAAGAATTCAGGCACCAGCCTACACCAAGGGAGAATAAATAGTCCTCATCTACAACGTCCACTATATAAAAGCGATTTCCATGACGTCAGACATATCTGCTCCTGTGTGCACTTCTGCCAATTTTAACACCAGCTGACCTTCCAGGGCCATCGCTGCTCTAACACTGAATCTGCTAATCCGTTGCAGTGTCTACACAGAACTCACCAAACTATACTCAAGATTATAGTATTTGTCAGTGAGGTTAGTAGGTTACAGTTCAGGTTCAGAACAGGACACAGTTCTTCAGTCAGGACAGCTGCTCAGGTATTTGCAGGCCCTTTGACCTTCAGCTTTGAGGCTTTAGGTCTGTTGACAGCTCTCTTAGTCCTGCCAGTGACAGTGTCATTCTCCATGCTGCCCCTCCTCCCCAGTCCTCCAGCAAGCTTGGGCAAAGGCCCCTTGCTCTCACGCTGCTGAGGGGCAACGGTTCCAGCTCAGCGCTGTCTCACCTCGGTCGCCGGTTCTCTGCTGCTGCTCTTACGTATCTCCGGTGTGATGGGCACAGGAGTCTCTGGCCCCGAGGGACGTGTACTGCCTTCTCTGCTGCTTCTTTGTTCCTGGTGGTGGGAGTTCTGGTTTCTGCCTGGTCCCTTTAAATCGGCTCAGTTTAAACCTGGCAGCGTGGCACTGCTGACAGTGAGAGCCATTAGTACACTAACACGCGTTGTCTGGGTGTTCATGTTGTTCCATCATTTGGCCTAGCTCGCTTGGCCATGTGGTGAGACATAAACCAGTGCACCACAGAAGGGGAGCTCTGGTGGCCTGTGGGAAGAAGCTGTGCCGCAGTCCCAGAGGCACAGGGTTCACACCCACTAGGCTGTTCTGACGGAGAGAGATTGGCAGTCTCCTGGGTGGGTGACTGCCTCCGACAACCCGCCTGAGGGTCTCCTGTGAGTTGCCTCTGACTCGGCAGCACACAGCTCCACCAGCACCACAGCGCGGAAGCCCGTGCTGACTGTGTGTGCTGTTTACTTTGACATTGCTAGAGGGTTTCACCATCTCGCTGACTGTGAACTTGGTCAGCAGTGATGTCTTTTCTAGACATTGGTCTTGCCTGAACGTGTGTCCAAAGCAAGAGAGCTGGAGTCTTGAGATCCCTGTTTCTGAGGAGGATTCTGGCTGTGAGAATTCTCGGGCAGCCACGTCCTGTTGGTCCTCTCCGTCCGTCACGCCGTGTTTAATTCACAGTGGCTCCGTCGTCCTTCAGCGTGCTCCCCTGAGCCGCGTGCACCGTTAGACTTCGCGTCCCATGGCGGTTGGCAGTTTCACCCTGGGACTTGGCACTCACACGGCTAGTTTGCCTGTGGTCCGTCTGTGCTCACTGGAGTGGGAGCTCCTCGGAACGGGCCTTCTCCTTTTCCTTCCCTGCTGTTTGCCGTGGGCCGCACGTGGGGCAGGTTAAACGTGGGGAAGGATGGCCGTAATGGCCAGGTCATCCTCTGCCCTTTCTTTTTTTTTTTTTCTATAATTATATTTTATTAATTTTCA
>NW_006399774.1:13855351-13878999 GCF_000299155.1 Elephantulus edwardii
AGCCTTCGCTCTAGTCTCCTGTGATGACAGAAATACCTAGTTATATATCTCTTTTAAACAGTTTTCTCCCTCCTCTGTTTCAGTGCAGTATACATTGTTGAACCCTCCTCTGCCCTTTCTGTGAGAACATTGGCCCCTGTGTCTCCTGCTGGGGTGAGGACAAGTGTCCCTCCCCACTGGGCTCAGCACGTCACGGGGAGACTGGCCCCAGTGGCTGCACAGCGGGACCGTTGGACGAGCGGTGCCCTGTCTCACTGTTGGCTCGTCCACGTGGCACTGTGTTCCTGCTTAGCATCCGGTTTGTAATGAATGCCCTTCACCTCTCACCACCGAGACCAGCGTCTCTGCTTTGTGCCCTTCCTGCTTCATTTTCCGTTCCTCAGAAGACCATTTTGCCTCTCATTTCCCAGAAGAAAGAGGCAGGGAAGGCCCCCCTCCCTTCCCAGCTCTTCCGTGGGAGCGTGCTTGCGGGTTCCTGCGTCTTCATCCTCTTTTCTCCCCTCTCTCAGCAGTGGGACTCCCTCTCTGGTTCAGAGACCCAGTTCCCTCCTGGCTGTGCCCTCCACGCTGGTCGTCTGTTTGTCCTCTTGAGGGGCCTCTCTCCTCAGCCCCTGGACCTGCACCTGGGGAGGTCACTGAGTGGACACTGCCAGTCCCCTTTGTGAGGTGATGTGTAGCTGGCGTGCGAGAGGAGCTCTCATGGCACCTTGTCCTTTTATTGTGGCCTCCGACACTTCAGCCTCTTCTCGCTGAAGCGCTCGCCTAGGTTTCTTGTTTTTTTTTTTGGACTTTTGCTTGTTTTTAGGATTGCCTTTGGTGGGCTTTTTCTTTTCTTTTTTTTTTTAATTGTAAGGTTTTTTTTTCCCTGATAAATTTTTTTAAATTTATTATTAATTTCAATGACAATTTAGAGACTTTGGATTTTCATTCATTCATTGTTGCACATTTTCCTCTTCCAGCCCTCCCCCCTAGACTTTTGCTTTTCTAAAACTCCTTTCTCACATTTCCTCTCAAAGTTCCTTTCTCAACCCTCCCCTGACAATGACTTCGACACCCACCATAGTGTTTGAACCCAGTCAAACCCAGATCTGGGACATCGAGTCCACTGACTTTCTTCTGGTTGTTTTTCTGCTACATAGGCACCTTCCGTTTGGATTCGTTTTCCTCCCCAACCCTCAGACTCAGTCCTGGGCTTGGGACAGTCTCTGTTTAGTCCTTAGGGAGTCAGTCACTGTGTGGATAGGTGAGAGTGTATGTGGGAGAGAGAAAGACTGTGTGTGTGGGTGTGGGTGTATGTGTGTGTGTGTGTGTGTGTGAGAAAGACTACATGGCTGAGAGAAACTGCATGTCTGAGAGACAAACTGTGTGGGAAGGGGGGGAGAGAGAGAGTGTGTGTGTGTGAATTGGAGTCTATTTAAAAGATTTAAGTGTGAGACTGACTATATGTATATGAAACAATCTGAGAGGCTGTGTGTGTGAGAGATACTTTATATGTGAGAGCAAAACTGAGTAAGAGAGACTGAGAATGAGGGGGACAGAGAGAGAGAGGTTGTATGAACTGGGGTCAGGGGGAGAGAGAGAGAGAGAGATGGCAGGTTCTGAATCTGGACCATGTGGATGAAGTGTCAGCTTCTATTTTTGACCCTCTGATAACAGCTTAGGATCTGTGTACATTAATGAACCTAGCTCCCTTATGACCTGGTCGAGTCACCATGCTCATTTTTCAGATATGAAAATTAGGGTTCAGGATAGGTTGATCGTCTAGAAGCAGTAACATTTTGTTGGAGAATAAATGAAGATTTCCTTGTTGGATGCTAGGATACCTCACTCCCAAGCACTAACCTCAGACCAAGGCCAGAGGTGTCCAGGATCCAGCAAGCCTAGTCAGCGAGGTCGTGCTGACCCACATGTCTCTGAAGTCCGTTCCTCTCTCAGCACCACGCCCTGCCTTGGGGCAAGTGTTCCCTCTCCTCCTGTGGTTTCAGGACCAGGAGGATTGTCTTCAGAGTACTGTTTGATTCACTCTTTTTCTCTTTTCAGTGACCTGAATCCCACTAACGGCTCTGGACCTGTGATTGTTCATGCAAGCAGGTTTGACAAGTATGGTATGTTCCCACGTGCCTCAGCTCCTCTGGTGGTCCTGTGCCAGTCACACTGCCCCTGTGGGAGGATCAGCTTGGGGCTTGTACTGTATGTGATGCTGTTCGCCAGCACATTGATGCTAGCAGCCACTTCGTGTGCCAGGACAACCTTCCTCTTAATTTTCCTGGCTGCCCTCTTGATGAAAATGAGTAGGTCTCTCTGTAGAGCCGCTGGGTGGGTGTGAACCTCCAGCCTCTCAGTGGCAGGTGGAGCCCTTCCCCGTTGGACCGTGTAGCCCACTTGACTTGAGTGACATTTGAACTGCAGTGTCCGTCCCCTCCTTGGCAGGAATGCCGACTCTCTGGAGCTCTTGGTTCTTGGCTTTCTCGCTCTCTGGTGTCTCTCACCACTGTGGAGAGGACCAAGGCGGAGGTGGAGCCTGGAGGTGGGGCCCGATGGGGACACAGCCATCCTGGGCCTTAGGAAGAGCACAGTGGTTGTTGATGCCTCAGCCGTTGTGAGGCTGAGCTGGGTGAGGGAGGGACCCCATGGGACCCCTCCCTGACCTGGGCCGCACTTCTGCTTCCTCGGCGTTCACTCTTCCTCTGGATGTTGCAGTTGATACCAAGTGTCCGCACGAAGCAGCCTATGACGCCTTCCTCTGTGGGTCAGGTGAGAGTCACTCTTCTTTCCAAAGGAGGCTGATTTTTGTATCTCTGCCTAGTCCTGCTGCCCCAGACCCCTGTTGCCCTAAGCTCCTGCTGCCCCAGGCCCCTGCTCCTCTAGGCCCCTGCTACCCGGGGCCCTTGCCGCCCTGGGCCCCTGCTGCCCTAAGCCCCTGCCGCCCCAGACCCTTGCTCGTCTAGGCCCCTGCTACCCGGGTCCCCTGCTGTCCTGGGCCCCTGCTGCCTTGGCCCCTGCCACCCCAGGCCCCTGCCACCCTGGGCCTCTTCTCCTCTAGGCCCCCACCACCCCAGGCCCCCAGTGCCCCAGGCACACCATTATTTTCTGTTCGTCTGTACACATCCAACTCAAAAACCCGAACTCACAGCCGTGGATGGATAGAAAGTCCTGGCAGCTCTGCGGGACAGAGTCCCACTGCGTCCTGCCTCCTGGCCGTTGGCCTTTACAGAGGCAGGCTGCCCCATCTTTTTGATGGGTTTGAACCACCAACCCCTTGGTTTTGACCATGGCACCACCGGGTTCCAGCGTGGTTTGCACACGCTGGAAATGAAATGTGGGTTTGTCTTTGGATAAGGTGAGTCGAGGAGTGTTACTTTTCCCCGCTTCCTTTCCTAGTTCTTCTGAAAGTGGCTCACCTACTGCTGCAGAGAGTGCACGGGTAAGCGCTTCTTTTTGCCAGCCCCTCGCTTCGTGTCTTCAGGGCTCATTGAGGACCCACACTAAGGGGGTGAGGGTGGGGAGGGCCTCTGGTGTGTTTTTACTATGAGGCTTGGGGTGCCAAGGGGTCTGGGCAGGGCCGAGGAGATGCAAGAACGAGACTGGAGAGGTAGCATGTTGGGGGTGACGAAGGGCACCTCCTGTGAGCACATGGCCCAGCCCTGAGTCCCTGCCGATTAAGGGGCTGGTTCCCAGAAGCTCTCCGTCTTGCTGGCCAGGAGTCCCTGAAGCTCTCCTCTCACTCGGACCAGGGAAGGTTCTGGAGGAAACACAAGCCCTGGTGTGTGGGAGGGTGGGAGGAAGGCAGCCTCCTCCCAGGCTCTGTCCCCAGGCCCTTGGCCATGGCTGGAGACGGTGTGAAGGAGCCTGTGGCCTCTTCGTCCCTGCCGCAGCCACGCCACACTGGAGCCCACCTTCCACCAGTACCTGGATGCGCTGGCTCCCTACCTGAACCAGGTGAATCTCATCCGAGCTGGGGTCCCGAGAGTCGTGAGTAGATGCCAAGACCTCTTCACCTGTTGGGAGGAGGGAGTGGGAAGCAGAGCTGCTGGACTTGATCTGAGCATTGCTGGGGCTCCCCCTTCATCCCTCCCAACCACCCACCTCCTCTGTCTCACACAGGACCTTTCTCAGTTTCTCTTGTAGGGATTGTGGGTTGGAGGTAGAAAGTACAGAAAATCTGTCCTGTTCTCTGTGTTTCTAGAACTTTTCTGGCCCGGATTATCCCAGCATCCGACCTCCCATCCTCATCCTCAGTGCCAGGAAGTGGCCGGGGCTCAGTGAGCCGCAGGTGTACCGGGAGTTTCAGAACCTCTGCAAGTTTGACGTCCGACGCCTCACCCGCAGTCAGTTCCTGCTCCTGACCAACAAGTTCAAGGAGTGGGTGCTGGGAGCCGCACTGCCATCCTCACCCCCCACCCCCCGGGCAGGTCCACTTAGGACCCTGGACTTACCCGAGAACACCTCTCTGTTGGCAGTGCTCGCAGTGTCCTGCGGGAATACAGACACCACCCTGACTTCCAGGTGTCCCTCTACCGCTACTGGAAACATTCTCCAAACATCAACTGCTTGTTACAGTAAGTGGGCAAGTGCGCCAGGTGGCAGCCCCCCCACCCCCGCTTGCTGTGTGTCTGTGGGCTCTGAGTCGAGTCCAGTTCTTGAGCCGATGGACAGGGATGGTGCCCAGCACGCACTGAGCCTTGGCCGTGGAGGCACGGGTCAGAGTGTGGGGCGTATCACTGAGGAAGAGCTTTGTCACTGAGGGAGAGTGTGGTCCTAGGGGTTCATCAGTGAGGGAGGGTGCTGTCCTGAGGGTGTGTGTGAGTGAGGAGGAGTGTGCTCTCAGGGATATGTCGGTGACGGTGACGGAGAGTGTGGTCTCAGGGGTTTGTCGGGGGGAAGCATGGTCCTTGGGTTTGTTGAGGGGAGAGCGTGGTCCTCGGGGGATTGCTGGGGAGAGAACGTGGTCCTTGGGTTTGTTGGGGGGAAAGCGTGGTCCTCGGGTTTGTTGGGAGGAGAGAGTGGTCCGTGGGGGTTTGTTTGGGGGAGAGCGTGTTCCTTGGGGTTTGTTGAGGGGAGAACATGGTCCTCGGGTTTGTTGAGAGGAGAGAGTGGTCCGTGGGGGTTTGTTTGGGGGAGAGCGTGTTCCTTGGGGTTTGTTGGGGGAACCGTGTTCCTTGGGGTTTGTCAGTGGGGGGAGCGTGTTCCTTGGGGTTTTTTGGGGGGGCCGTGGTTCCTGTTTGCACTGAGCTCACAGTCCTGTAGGCGCTGAGGCAGCATAGGAAATAGTCTGGAATAAATCAGTGGTAGACGGTTCTTGAACTGGGAATGCCCGGGGGCAGATAGTGACATGCTTGATTCCTGAGTTGGTGATGTGAATGTGCTGAACACCTGAGAAGAAAGGTCACAGCTGGTGGAACCTGGGGGCGTCTACTCCGACCCCTCGGGGCACTTCGCGTTGGCATCTGCTTGATGGCAGTGAGTCGATACAGCTTGTTACACAGAGCGGGCTTGGTGTGGGGAGGTGTCAGGGTTGGGGACAGTCAGAGGGCATTGCAGACAGTTGAGGTGGTCTGTGTTAAAAGGCATGAGACACGGGGTTCAGAGGCGTGAGGGTGGAGCCACGCCAGGGAACCTGCAGGACCGTGTCCGGGCCAGTGGAACTGAGAGGACAGAGGCCCAGGTGGGACTGGGCCTGGGGTTGCAGGGCTGCGAGGAGGTGGGGACTGGAACGCCTTCATGTGGAGGGAGCAGCAGTGGGGAGACTGGAGCAGCAGCCAGGCCGGTGGTGCGGTGCGTGGGGTGGGAGGAGCTGATTCGGAGGCATGTACGTTCTGCCTTCTGTGGGGAGGAGGCGAAGGAGGGGCTGGGTCCCCACAGAGGAGATGTGAGAAGGGCCGAGGCCAGATTGGATCCCGGGTCAAGTTTTTGGCCCAGGCTTTTGTAAGAGCGAAAAGCTGTTAAGGAAACTTGAGGAAGAGTTTGGCTGGGCGGCTAGGAACCACCGGGGGCTGTGGTGGCCTTGGTCCAGAGGCTGTGCTCAGCAGAGGTGGCAGTTCCCCAGCGGTTTGAATCCCGTCAGCTCCATGAGATAAAGATGAAGAGCCTCCTTCTGTGTGGTTGAAGCCTTGGAAACTCACAGTGCGTGTCCTCTGTGAGTCGGTTCTGACTGGATGTGGTGAGTGAGGCCAGGAACCAGAGCGACGTAAACAGAGTTGGAGAAGAATGTTTGGCTCCTAGCTGGTGCCTTTTTCCTTCTGTGATCCGTGCCTCTAAGTCACCAGGAAATATGCGTGGTTGGGTCTGTTCCAGAGCCCCCAGACTTGACGGGGCTCGAAGGTGGGAGTGATGGTGTGTGGTGTTGGGGAGCAGTGGGGAGGAAGCCGTGTCTGAGGGGAGAACTGGCGGGGGCTCGGCCTCCAGGCCACTGACTGTGTCATTGTCTTGCAGAGTCTGTGGCATCGTCACCACGTGGGCCCTGGTGGCTTTTGTGCTGGGAAGACCCAACAGCTGAGCACGGGCCCGATGCCCGCAGCCTTGTCACTCTCTTCCTACGCCTGACCGTCAGAGGACCCGGTGTGAGCTGTACTCTCTCTGCAGGTGGCACTGTCAGGTGCCACCTCGGGGGTTTGTACCCCTCTGACTGTGCAGTTCTGTAAATAGTCTCCAGGGTAAAGACATCCTTGGATGTGGTACCTTTGTTTATGGCCAACACTTCCTTCTGTACAACTGAGAAGTCCCCACCTCTGGGGAGTGAGCCAGTTTTCCAGGATCTTGGTGAACTGATAATTATGATCGAAGCAGGAGACCACTGAATTAAAGACTGGTTTCTGCGAGAAAGATAAAGGGCTAGTGGGGACTTAAATCTACCTGAGCCGTTCAGATCCACCCCTTGCTTTGCGGGAGAAGTGGTTTACTGCCTCTGAAAACCCTCTGGAGGGTCAGCTGTGGTTTGGTTCTGACTCTACAGCACATGGCATCAACTTTATTAAAGAAAAAATGTGAAGTTTGGAAGTTTTGTCATGTTTTGTGATGAGTTCAGGCATCTCTGCGTTACAGATGCCTGACCTTCGACTTCCTGTTTAAGTGCGGGCCTTGACCTGGTTCCACTGTGGCCGGGAAAGTGAAAACCGATCGCTTTGTTGATAGGCCAGGATTTTTGCCATTTGTGGAGTGCTCTCAGAAGCAGCAGTGAGAGACTCCAAGGAGGCGTGGTGGACCCCTCAGGAACCAGGTGTGTGAGGTTGAGTGGTTAACAGGCCGTGAGAAGCCGCACACAGCGTGCGTGTGGGCACAGGTGCGGCCATCATGGGAACCTGGTTTAATAGGCAAATACTCCGTCACGTTGAAAGGACTGAACCAGTCCCTTCCCTGAACAAATTCTTCAGTACAGTTACCTTCACTTGCCTTTGTTAGAAACGTGGCTCAGTGTCATAACAGAAACACGGCAGAAAAGAAGATCTTGGCCAAGCTTTGTATTTCTGCAGAAAGTTGCTTGGGCAGACCGAAGTCTAAGCAGCAAGCACACCGGTGGCTGTGCACTCCGGTTTTTATCCTTGACGCAAAAGCTAAGGCTGGTCTCATCCCGTTGATCCAGGGTTTTTTTCTTGTGTACCGTTGAGTTAGATCCGGCTGGCACAGGAGGAGATTGCCCGTCTATCTCCAGGAGAGCATCTGGTGGATTCAAACTGTGCTCCATCCGGACTACAGCACAGTGACTTACCACTGGGCCACCAGAGCTCCCTTGACCCATGACTTACCACTGGGCCACCAGAGCTCCCTTGACCCAGGGTTTTGTTTCTGCCCAGTTTTGCTAATTTGACCTGTGCTTGAAAGGAAGGGACTTGGAAGGAGAGGCTGGGGCGTGAGGAAGTTTAGAATGTCTTTGTTTCAGAGGGTGATGGGGCACCGGGAACTGGCCTTGGCTGCTTTACAGGAAGAATACAAGGACAAGGGAGTTTGTCTTAGTACTTTTCAGAAAAGGGTTCTTGTTTCAGCTTTAACTCCGTCTTGCAACTTTTGAAGAGAAGATAAATAGCTTTTTCTTCCTTATACTGCCCTGTGCAGATTTTAAATCATTATCATAGAAAAGGCCTCACGTGTTTTTGTGAATTAAAGTAAGGCTAATTAAGAACCCTTCTGATCAGACTGACATACAAACTGTTAAAGATACAGAGTCAGATCTCCCATTTGTAACTCAGGGCCTGCCTGTATTATAATAAAAATATTCTCATGTTAGGAAAAAACTATACGCATAGGTGTGTACTTTAAAGATCAAGGTGTAACCTCGTTATTTCTCCTTCCTTCATACTGTCCCACTGTAACAGGAGCAGGGCTGCATGGGGACAGTCATCTGACCTCTGTTAGCTCCGTAAGACGAACTTCCTCCATCAACCTCACCTACAGCACAAAACCAGTTCTCATGAGGTCAGGGATGTCTCCCACACTCCTGCACCTCTGTCCACTAATTTCAACACCAATTTTATTGCTCTACTGAGTCTGAAATCCATTACAGTAGCTCCCAGAGCACATGGAATCATATGACAACTGTGAGCTTTGTTAGGGAATCCAGACTGTACTTGAGGTCGATAGCAGAAGAGAATCACTGAGGACAGTTGCTGAAATGTGCCTGCAGGCACCTCACCCATCAGCCGTGCTGCTCTGGGCCAGTTTTACAAAGCTCTCAGTCCTGCCAGTTACCGCTCTTCCCCTCAGTCCTCCCACAAAAACGGGCGAAGGCTCATGGTGCTGCTTTCGTGGGGTGGCAGTCCCCAGGTCAGCTCTGTCTCACGTCAGGTCTCTGGTTCTGCTTTGGGGCTGCTCCCATAGGACCCTGTCTTGAGTGGCGTGGGAATCTTTGGCCGTACAGGACGCACACTGCATTCGCTGCTGCGTCTGGTGACATTCCCAAAACCTGCTGCTGACTCTGCTCAGTTTGATCGTGGGACGAGCCCGTCCTCTTGTGGATAGGCTCACACCCTCTTTGCATATTCCTGCTTGTCCACATGGCAAAATCCAAGTCAGTGGCTAGAAAAGCCATTTTGAACAATAACCCCTTTGCACCGCACCTACACTTCACTCAGCTTTACCTGAAGTTCCTTTCCTACGAACTGAACTTGACTGCAGATTCATCTAAGTCTTCTTAAACGCAGTCTTGAGGAAATGACCCTCTGTGAATACAGAAGCATTAGCAATGGGGACTGCTCAAGATGAGAGCTGTTTTCAAGGCACCTGAGCCTTGTCTCGGGTGGTGAGTGTGACAGAGGACTGACGGGCTGTTCACATGCTTTTGAGGTCACCTGCTAGGTGCTGTGTTAAGTGGATTAGGACTCCTGGCGAACCAGTGACAACTGCTTTGGACCTGGCCCTGTCCTGTGCCATCCTTATGACCTCTGGTGTGGCCAAGGCCACTGCAGCAGTCACTGTGTCCGTCCATCTCCTTGGAGATCTTCCTCTCTGTCTCTTTCCAAGGACTGGTTTCACCTGGAAATACACCCAGATTAAATGAGGTGGAATCTCCCCATCCTTGTCTCTGAGGAGGACTCTGGTTGCAACTAAGGCTTGAGTTTGTCAGTTCCTTCAGAATACGGGATGTGCTTTTCCTTTTTGGCTTTCTACCACCGGGTGTTTGCACATTCCTTTTTAATATTTTGCTTTGTCTTCCTGAGCTGCCCTTTGACATTTCCTGTTCTGTCCTCTCACCCCGTCCGTCATTCCTTCCGCTTGTTCTGACTCCTTTAAATTCCCGTGCACGTGTGGCCCATCCTTTTCTTTCCTGTCTTTAATGACCTTTTCCTCTCTCCATGGATGATTCCTTGATGGCATCCCGCCACTCACCTGGTCTGTGGTCACTAGTGTTCAGTATGTCAGTTCTGTCCTTAAGATGATTTTTTTCTTCTCTGTGTGTGTACCGTCAAATTGGATCTGACTAGTACAGGAGGAGATGGCCCCTCCTTCTCTGGCAGAGCATCTGGTGGATTTGAACCACATATCTCTGGGATTGCAGTGCAGCTTCTTGCCACTAGGCCACCAGAGCTCCCCTCCTTAAGATGATTTTAAAGTTCATTTGGGATATATTCAGGGTCATATTTTGATTCACATAGAATTGATTTAGTTTTCTTCACCTTCAGTTAGAACTTGCATATGACTAGTTTGAGAGTCTGTTCCACATTCAGTCCTGGCGGTGAACCTGAGCTGCTCCAGGATCTCCTTCACACAGGTGTGGTTAATATGATTCCTATGCAGTCTGTCAGGTGAATTCCATGTGTATGGTGGTGGTTTATTATTTTTTAAATTTTTTTCTTTTTTTATTTTTTGGTTTATGTTTATTTTTTAAAAGAATTTACAATGAATAAATCATTGTTCAAAATTCTGTCATGTGATCTCCAGCTCCATTTCTGTCACCAAGACCATTTTTTCCAACCACTAGTCCTCCTTTGTCTCCAGCTTTTGGATTCTGGCCGCCAGTTATTGATGTGTCTTGATGGCGTGATCGATGGCTCTCAGACACAAGCTGTTGTCGATGGTTGTCTATAGTGTCAAGTCAGAACCAGCTCGTAGTTGACCCTCCAGCAGGTGTTCAGAAGCAGGTGGGTTGATTTACAGCCTTGGAAACCAGATGGGGGTTGCTATGGGTCAGAACCAGCTACAGCAGTGAGTGAATGAGTTGCCCTGCAGGAGAGACAAAAGCATCTGCTTCTGTACAAATCAAAGCCTAGAAACCCCATGGGGTAGCCACTGGGGGCTGGGATCGACTCTAGGTCATTTAGCTTTAGAAGGTGAGGCACTATTTATTTATTTTTAAAATTTGAGTGTAAGTTTACAAATCATAGACATTTTGTTTTATGACATTAATTGCCATCAATTACGTTTTTATGACAAATTGACATCAGTGGTTTACCTGATTAATGCAATTAATTAATTACAATCCTCGTGACATAGTGGGTAAGAAGTTGCACTGCCAACCCAGAGACAGATGGTTTGAATCCACCAGCTGCCCTGAGGGAGAGAAATGACCGTTTTTTGCCTTGTATGATTTACAGTCTCTGAAAACCTGCTGGAGGGTCAGCTGTGAGTCAGTTTTGGTTCAGTGGCATATAACAACAACCGCAACCACAACCAGCCTTGTTATGCAGATGACACAGTCTTTCTTGCGCAATGTGAGGGCTTGAAATCTTGGTTGCTTGCAATGTGAATTACATCTCAACGGCAGTAAAACAAAACCCCTCACTACTGGGCCAGTAGGCACCATCATGATAGATGGAGAAAAGATTCAAGTTGTCAGGGATTTCATTCTCCTTGCATCCACCGTCAACACCATTATTACCAGCTATGGAGAAATCCAAAGATGTCTGTTGTCAGGGCCCTCTCCAAAGTCCAGAGAAGCAGTGATACCAGTTTAAAGAATGAAGTCTGAATTAAGCCAGGATCTTTTCAGTCAGCTGCCATGCATCTGGAAGCTGGACGACAAAGATGACAGAAGAAAGATCGATGCCTTTGAGCTGTGGTGTTGGAGAAGAGTGGTGAGTGTCCCATGGACTCCATAAGAATAAAGAGATTTGTCATGGACAAAGTGGAAGAAGGGTGCTCCTTAGAGGTGAAGCTTCATATTAACGTCTTTGGGCATGCTGTCAGGAGCGACGAGTCCTTGGAAAAGAACATCACGCAGGGGAGCTCTGGTGGCCTAGTGGCAAGAAGCTGCACTGCAATCCCAGAGGCGCATTGTTCAAATCCACCAGGTGCTCTGCCGGGAAAAGGAGGGACAATCTCCTCCTGTACCAGTCAGATCCGATCTGATTTGACGGTACACACACACACACATAAAGAACATCACGCTTGGAAAGAGGAAGAATGTCAATCAACTGGACTGACACAGTGACTGTCACAACAGACTCGGGCGTCTCTGAGATGACGAGGACGGCAGGGTACAGATGTCTTGTTGGGAGAGTTGCTATGAGTTGTACTTGACTTGATGGCACTTAACAAAGACAGCAAAGCTTGACCATATTACCCATTCATGATTATTTTGTTTTAGGGTTAAGCTTTAAAAATGGTTTCTATCTTTGCATCTAAGGTGTTGCCCTAAGTCACCTGCTTGATTCCCCCCCCCCTTTTTAATTGAGATTTTAATGAAAGGGCTTCTGGAAGCTATGAACAGTGCTCGAGTCTTTCCTTCATAGGGTCACTGAGTCGTCTGTGACTGGATGGCAGTTAACAACAACAATAGAGAACTTGGATTTCCATTCATTCCACTTACAGATTTTTATGTAAAACTTTATTATTGCTTGCTCCCATCATGAGACAGGTTGTAGTAGTTTTAGCTGGACCTGACTCATTTAACTGTTCAGGAAACGGGCCTCAGTGGGCTCCTGCCTGTATCCCATCAGCAGAGCTCCTGGGTCTTTAATCTCATGCACCTCCTGCATCTGGCCTTCTATGTGGCCTGCACTGCCCTCTGCTGGCTTCCCGAAGACACACAGGCCAGTGTCAGAGGCCAGGAAGGAGGGCTGTGTTTTAATTTAGTTCATCTTCAAGCTCTTCTGTTTGGGAACAGGTGTCTGATAGCACCCCTCATTTCTTTCCTAGTTTGTTGTTCCTGTGGGAGAAGAGACGTGGGGCATGAGACCTTTGCCCGCCTCCTTTTCTCCTCCAGCTCGGGCGTCTCTCAGCAGCTTCTCACATACCCACCTCTCCCATCACTAAACACAGCCCAGGCACTCAGGTGTTCCCCTCAGGTTCCTCGCCTCTGCTGTCCCCTCACATGGTGGTGTGAGTGCATACCCTGCACCCCTTCTTCCCCTCTTTTCACTCTTCTTCACATCTTGCAGCTTGCTGTCGAAGCAGACCCCCAACCTCACACCCATGCCTCTGGCCTCTCAGTGCCTTCCTCCTGTCTGTCTCCTCGGGATTTCTGCTCTTCTTTCAGCTCATGTTCATGACCCAACCTCCCTCCCTCAGCCTTTCAAGGATGCCTCGTCCTCTGAGCGTTGTTCTCCACCTGAAGTATTGAAGGCTGCACCTTGTGAGCCTTACAGCGAGGCAATAGAGAGACTTCCTCCACAGCCTCAGCCCGTGAGGTGTGACCGCCTCTCTGGGTATTTTTGAGGCTTTCTGTTCACGCTCCCGCCTGGCCCTGCTGCGAACTGGCCGTGCATCCTGTGGTTTCTGCCTGCAGCACCTCCTGGGGACCAGTTCCCCTGTGTCATCGGCTTCTGGGTTGACGTGGGCGACCTTGTTCCCGTCAGAAGGAGCCCTGGCATTGCAGTACTTAAGCACGGAGCTGCTGCAAGAAAGGTCAGTGGTTCAGTAGCTCTGCGGGAGAGAAGATCACAGACGTGGAAACCCTCGGTTCTGCCCTGTCCTGCAGGGTTGCTGTGACTGGAGGGAAGTGGGTTTCCCCTAACAGATCACTCTGTTGCTTCTTCCTGCCACTCAGCTGTCACTTTGTCACACTGGGGTGACTTGAGTGTTGCTGTGATGCTGACAGCTATGGCACTGGTATTTCAGATACCAGCAAGGTCACGGACGGCGGATGGGTTTAGTGGGGCTTCCAGACCAAGACGAGGCAGCAGGGTTGGCCGCCAGTTCTGAACCTGTGGGGAACCTTTTGAGCAGCAGCAGCAGCAGGATGTTGCTGGATCCAGTTTCCAGGGTCAGAAGAGGAGGCCCTTGACTTGTAGGGCTCTCGGTGTGGCTGGAGAAGAGCTGGTCCTCGAGGTAGAATCTACCTTCATGATAGGGATGGTGTCCTTGTTCAGTCAGTGAAGGAATTTCACTTGCTGATGTCACATGAATCAAACCGAGGAACTATTAATTGTAATAGTGACTGTACAAAGTGAATCTAGAAAACTGGAACTTGTGAAAAAGGAAATGGAATGCATACAGATTGATATCCGGGGCATTAGTGAGCCGAGGAGGACTAGTATTGGCCATTTTGAAGAGGAATAATATTTAACTAATAAAAAATCATATTTCATTCATAAAAATATTTCAATATCTGAGGTAGATTACTGTCAGTAATAAGATATGTGTACAAAGAAGATATTTTAAAACAACCGTTACACTAACCTTAAAATGAAATGTGCAAAGAGCTGGAGTCAGAGAATCAAAAGGGCCAAACTCACTCAGCATTTCTTAAGCTGAAATTCAAGCCTTGAGTTGCAGTATTTAAGGATGCTTTGACAAAATATCAAGTGATCCAGGAAGCATTAAAAGAAGATGGAAGGAAATACAGTCACTGTACCAAAAAGAATTGGCTGACACACAAGAATTTCATGAAACAACATATGAGCAAGAGCCTGTGGTAATGAAGGAAGAAGTTCAGGCTGCTCCGAAAAAACTGACAAAAAACAAAGCCCCAGGAATTGACAGCATACCAACTGATATATTTCAACAAACAGATGCTGCTCGGGATGTACTCAAGTTGTGCGAAGAAATCTGGAGGACAACCACCTGGCCAACTGACTGGAAGAGACCCCTATTTGGTTTCATTCCAAAGAAAGATAACCTGACACAGTATGGAAATTATTGAACGATATCATTAACATCGCATGCAAGCCAGAATCTGCTGAAGATTATACAAAAATGACTAGAGCAGCACATCAGCAGAGAACTGCTAGATGTGCAGGCTGAGTTTAGAAGAAGCCGTGGTACTAGGAATATTATAGCTAATGTTAGATGGATCTTGGCTGAAAGCAGAGAGTATCAGACGAATGTCTACATTTCATTGACTATGTAAAGGCATTTGTATGAATCACAACAAACTGTGGCTGACTCTGAGAAGAATGGGAATCCCAGAACATTTTATTGTGCTTTTGCAAAACCTATACTTGAGCCAGGAGGCAGTCATCAGAGCAAGGAAACACTGCATGGTTCAAAAGGAAAGGAATGTGCTAGGAATGTATCCTGTCTCCATACCTTTTCAGTCTATATGCAGAACATCATTCGGGAAGCTAGACTTTCTGAGGAGGAATGTGGCATCGAGATTGGAGGCTTATCAACAACCTGCATTATGTAGATGACACAACCTTGCTTGCTGAAACCGAGGAGGACCTGAAGTGCTTGCTGGGACCATCAATATAGATTGAAGCTCAACATCAAGAAAACAAAGATTCTTACTACTGGACCAATTGGCAGCATTATGATAATAGGTGAAGAGACTGAGATTGTTAAAAGCTTTCGTTTGCTTGGCTCCACAATCAACACTCTTGGTACCAGCAGCCAGGAAATCAGAAGATGAATTGCATTGGGAAAGTCTGCTGTCAGGGACCTCTCCAGAATACTGAAGAGCAGTGACGTCATTCTGGAAACTAAAGTGCATCTGATCGAGGCCGTGGTCTTTACACTTGCTATGAGACAGAAAGCTGGACAATGACTAAACACCATAGAGAATTGATGGCTTTGAGCTGTGGAGAGGAGTATTGAATATACCATGGACTGCCAGGAGAACAAACAGGTTTGTCTTGGAGAGGGTGAAACCAGGCTGCTCCTTGGAGGCAAAGATTCTGAGATTCTGTCTGACATACTTTGGACATGTTGCAAGGAGGGAGAGAGGGACAGCGCAAGAGAGGAAGACCCTTGATGAGATGGATTTTATTTAGTGACTGAGGTGATGGTGGTAGGTGTGTCAGAGACAGTAAAGTTGGCACAGGACAGAGCAGGTTTCAGGGCTATTGTACATAGGGTTGCTGTGAGTCACAAGTGGCTCAGTGGCATAAAACAATAACCATCATCTAAAGTATGACATAACATAGAGTCTAGAGAGCATTATAGTGAATTAAATAAATCAGTCACAAAAATATAGTAAGACAATCTTTTTTTTAAATTTATTTTTAAAAATTTTTTATTATTTGTGTGTACCATCAAATCAGATCTGACTGGTACAGGAGGAGATTGTCCCTCCTTCCCCGGCAGAGCATCTGGTGGATTCGAACTGTGTGCCTCTGGGATTGCGGTGCAGGTTCTTGACGACAGACTATCCTTTTGAGTAAGACTGCTTCTGTGAGAATAGGAGGATATCTGAGAGGTGGTGGGGAGAAGAAGAAGAATATGAATGTAACAGATAACCAACTCTACAAGGACCAAGACAAGGGAGGATCAACCAGGGAAGAATTGAGATGAAGACAGATTCAGTGTTCATATTGCAATTAACAAATTGGTACAAGATACATAGATACAGGTATGTGTCTTAGATCTCTCTCACCTGATAAATCTTTATCTAGCTATCCCTTTCTATATATGTAACTGAATGGGAAAAGGGAGAAAGGGTGTGGAAGAAGGAAAAGGCAGTTATAAAGGACAGCAGAGATAAGTGAGAAGTGGGAGGAGTGACAAATAGGTAAGATGCATGGGGAAGGTATACATAATGTACACTATTGAAACAGATGAGGGAAAGAACTGTTTATAAGAAATATATGATTAGGTATTATTTCCTCGACACTTTGCATAGCAAAGTGGTCTGGGTGTGTGTGTGTAGGAAATTGTGCAACAATGAAATAATTTTTTTTTAAAGAGAAAAACAGGGAGGGTTGGGAGGAAAAGGTGCAACAATTAATGAATGGAAATCTAAATTCTCTGTAAACTTTCATTAAAATATCAATTAAACTCTCACAGTGTACAGAAATGATTGCATAAGACAATCATGAATAAAACAATATATATATGAATAATTGTATAGAAGTGAATTATGGTAGAAATAAATAATAAAACAATACAAAGCATTAAAGCCAAAGATGAAGAAATTGAGGATTTTTACCAACTTCATTCTGAAATTGATCTGATACGCAACTAAGATGAATTTATAATAATTGATGATTGTGATGCAAGAGTTGCAAACACAGAAGAATTATTTGTAGTTGGAAAATATGGCCCTGGTGATAAAAAAATGAAGCTAGATGGTACATAATAGAATTTTGTACAATCACATATGTTGTTGTTTGCCTTTACTACTACTCATAGCGACCCCATGAACAAAAGACCTGAAGCCCCTCTACAACTGTCGACATTTATCAAAGTTCATAGAGTTCCGGGAGGCAAGTTGTTTAGGAAGTGTTTGCCATTCTTATTGAAAAACCTCAGCACCACCAAGAAATATTTACCAGATGAGGAGTGTCCCCTTCTGGCCTCAGGTGCATGGCGTTGACATCAGGGAAGGCCAAGGCCCAGGAAGCTCTCCAGAGGAAATTGGGACCTTCCTCCGGAGCCAACTTCTCCTAGAGCCGACAGCTTAACTTCCTAAACCACAGCTTGTTGAGGAGCCTTGGTGTGCAGTATGTTGTGTGTTGGGCTGTTAACCAAAAGATTGGTGGTTCAAACCCATCATCCCTGCCGTGGGAGACAGATGCGGCAGCCTGCTTCTGTTAAGATCTAAAGCTTAGAAAACCTGATGGGAGGTTATCACGAGTCAGGATGAGCTCGGTGGGGTTGGGACGCATCAGTGACACATTCCTCTCCTGATTGTGAACCATGCAGTGTTTCCTTGCTCTGCTCTGAAGACTGCTTCTTGATCCAATTATAGGTTTCATATAAGCACAATCAAGTGTTCTGCATATAAGCACAATCAAGTGTTCTGGGATTCCCATTTTCCTCCAGGTTAGCCACAATTTATTGTGATCCACACAGTCACATGCCTTTGCATAGTCAATGAAACACAGATAGACATTTTTCTGGTACTCTTCTGCTCTCTCCCAAGATCCATCTGACATTGGAAATAATATCCCTAGTGGCACGACCTCTTCTAAACCCAGCTTGTATTTCTGGTAGTTCTCGGTCAATGTACTGTTCAAGGCTTTTCTGGATAATCTTCAGCATGATTTTGCTAGTGTGTGATATTAGTGATATTGTTTGATAATTTCCACACTGTTGGGTCACTTTTTTTGGAATGGGAATAAATATGAACCTCTTCCAGTCAGTGGGCCAAGTAGTTGTCCTGCAGATTTCTTGGCACAACTTGATGAGCACATGGAGGACAACATCTGTTTGCTGAAATATGTCAATTAGTATTCCATCAATTCCTGGGGATTTCTTTTTTGCCAAGTCCTTCAGAGCAGCCTGAACTTCCTCCATCAACATTGCCTCTTGATCATTTATTGTTTCTTTAAATTCTTCTGTGCCCGCCACTTCTTTTTGGTACAATGATTCTGTGTACTCCTTCCATCTTCTTTTAATGCTTCCTGAATCATTCAGTATTCTGTCCCATAGCATCTTAAAACATTACAACTCATGGTTTGAATTTATTCTTCAATTCTTTCAGCTTAAGAAATGCTAAGTGAGTTTAGTCCTTTTGGTTTTCTGACTCCAGCTCCTTGCACACTGCATTATAATATTTTGCCTTGTCTTTCTGAGTCGCCTTTTGGAATCTTCTGTTCCGCTCCTTAACTTCTTGATTTCTTCCCTTTGCTTTGGCTTTTCAGCACTCTAGTGCAATATTCAGAGTCTCTTCTGACATCCATTTTGGTCTGGTCTTTGTTTTCCTTCTTTTTAAAGACTTTTTACTTTCCTTTTTCCCTTTCTTTTTAAAAATATATTAATAATTTCAGTAAAAATTTACAGAGACTTTGGATTTCCATTCGTTCATTGTTGCACTTTTCTCCTCTCCCAACCCTCCCCCCCTAATACACTACTCTCTTGGAAAAGTAAAAGAAAAATTCTTTCATTGTTTTACAAACCCTCCCCCAGGTCCACTCCACCATGTAGCCTTTGCTCTACACTCCTGTCATGAAAAAAATACCTAATCACATATCCCTTTTAAACAGTTTTCTCCCTCATCTGTTTCATACAGTATACATTGTTGAACCCATCTTTCTCAATCTCTCCCAAACACAATGTCAGTCCTGTTTTACAACAGTGGCACCATGCAGTATTTGTCCTTTTGTGACTGAGATATTTCACTCAGCATAATGTCCTCCAAGGTCACCCATTTTGAATAATATTGCATGAGTTCCTTGTTTTTCAATGCAGCATAGTATTCCATTGTGTGAATATACCACAGCTTCTCTAGCCATTCATTTGTTGATGGGCACTTAGGTTGTTTCCAATTCCTTGCTATTATGAACAAAGCCACAATAAACATGGGTGTGCATATATCTGCTTGGATGTCAGTTATGGTCTCTTTGGAGTATATTCCCAGTAGTGGAATTGCTGGGTCAAATGCCATCTCTATTTGCAACTTTTTGAGAAAGTGCCATATTGCCTTCCACAGTGGTTGCACCATTTTACACTCCCACCAACAGTGAATCAGGGTTCCAGTTTCTCTACAACCTCGCCAGCATTTGTTGCTTGCTGTTCTGTTAAATTTTGCTATTTTGACTGGGGTGAGATGATATCTCATAGTTGTTTTAATTTGCATCTCTCTTAGGGCTAGGGATTTTGAGCATTTCTTCATGTGCTTGTTAGCCATCTGAATGTCGTCTTTGGTGAAGTTCCTGTTCATATCCTGTGCCCATTTTTCTATTGGATTATTTACCTTTATCTTGTTGTGGTGCTCAAGTATTTTATAAATTCTGGATGTAAGTCCCTTATCTGATATGTCATTACCAAATACTTTTTCTCAGTCGGTGACTTCCCTTTTTACCCTGTTGGAGAAGTTTTTGGATGTGCATAGGGATTTGATTCTTAGAAGATCCCATTCATCTACTTTATCTTCTCCTGGTTGTAGGTGACTTTTTACATTCTTCATGAACGATATTCTTAATATCTTCCCACAACTTATCTGATCTTTGTTCATTAGTGTTCAAGGACTCAAACCTGTTCCTGAGCTGGTTTTTAAATTCTTGGGAGATAGACTGAAGGTCAAATTTTTATTCCTGTGGATATGATTTAACCTTCTTTATTTTTAAATTGAATTTGCAAATGAGCAGTTGATGGTCTGTTCCACAGTCAGCACTTGGTCTAGTTTTCACTGCTGATACTGAACTTCTCCAATGGTTCCTTCCAAAGATGTAATGAGTCTGATTCTTGTGCATCCCATCAGGTGAAATCCATGTTTATAACCTACGTGTATGGTTCTTATAAAAGGTATTTGCTATGAATAATCATTGATTGTACAGAATTCTGTCATTCTATCCCCAGCCTCATTTCTGTCACCAAGTCCATATTTTCCAACTACTGATCCTTCTTCCTGATTCCCAACTTGTGCTTTCCAATCACCCATTATTAATGCATCTTGGTTACATGTTCGATCAATTTCAGACTGCAACAGTTGATAGAAATAATATATTTCCTCCTTTTTGGCTCTGGTTGTAGGTGCATAAATTTGAATGATAGTAGTATTAACAGATCTTCCTTGTGTGCGTATGGATATTAGCCTGTCACTCATAATATTGTATTTCAAGATGGATCTAGAAATGGCCTTTTTAACTATGAAAGTGACCCTGTTTTTTTCTTCACCTTTTCATCTCTAGCATAATAATAGATGATATGATCTCAGGACTCAAAATGTCCCGTGCCAATCCATCTCATTTTGCTAATACCCAATATTTATGTGTTCCATTTCCTTTTCCCCCCCAGTTTTAATAAAATAAATTTTTTCTCCCCATCAATTACATTCTTAAGTGAAACTGGCATTACATTTTTCTTTACTGTTAACTACTGTATGTACACAGCTTGGCTTCTACCTTGATTCAAACTAAAAGTAAAGCCATTTTAGACAGTGCTTTTTGCATCACAAACACAAATGGCAACGTAATAGAAATCATACTTGTCGACATAATAAAAAGTGTAACAGTGCTATAGCATTAAGTCTTTGAATTCCATGCTGAGCACTGGTCCCACTATATCCCAAAGATTTTGACTAGTTTTAAATTTTTCTGCAACTCATGGGTTTTTTAGTATTTCCTTTATCTTGTGTCCTGAAATGGTTTATTTATTCTGGAGCATGGTCTGTGTGCAGTGGATATATTGAGTGAGTGTACATATTGAGGTGCTGTTATCTGGGTATGATGCATAGACATATGAATTAGGTCTAACTGGTTAACTGTTGGTAGTCTACAGCATTTGAATCCTTTATTCTGCAAGTGTTTTCTTTATAAATTTTGGGGGTCTGGTGTCAGATATGTAGATTTTTATAACTGCTATGTTTTCTGGGTAGTTTTGTTCCTTATCATATAATATTCTTTGTTTTGATGAATTTTTACTTTAAGCCTATTTGTTGTTGTTTTTTTATTAATTTTAATAGACATTTACAGAGGTTTTGGATTTCCATTCATTCGTTGCTGCACTTTTCTCCCTGCCCACCCTCCCTGCTAAAAATATTAACACTGCTTTTTAGATTACTGTGTTTTTTTGTGTTATTCTCTGTCTCCACAATTCTTTGATTTTTTTTTTACCCTTTTACTCACTCCTATGTCCCTTGGGGGAACATATTTTCATCCACTAATATAAGAATTTTGCTGTTGTTATATTTGTGTGAGGTTGATTGCTTCTTTGTTCACATTTACTTCCAGTGTGTAGATTTTAAAAAAAAATTCCCTTTTATTAATTATTGCTGGTTTTTTTTTTCTTTATAGCTGCGGGCATGTGTTTTATTCACACATTCACTCATTAATTATTGCTGTTTTTAATATTATGAGTAATTTTTCTTCCTTTTGGTTAGCAGATCTAGTTACTTTCTTTGTTAGTATACTAAGTTTTATAAACTTAATGTCCTACACTTAAAACAATGCTATTTCTTAAAACTGCCTTTAACTTCTTCAGTGTGTAAAAATTCTGTAGTTATCACATTTCCTTTTATTGCTTATTTCAACGTTGTATCCTAGATTTTCTATAATTTATTTTGTTGTGGTAAGTATTCAAGTGGCTGTTCAGTGTCACGTCCTCAGTTGCTGACTCCTGATGGTTTCCTTTCTGGAGGACGCGTCTTAGTGTTTTTGGTATTCAGGTCTAGTAGTTAGAAATTCCCTTAATTTCTGTTTTTCTGGGAATATCTTAATTTCACCGTCAGTTTTGAATGACAGTTTTGCTGGGTATATTATCCTTGGCTGATAGTTCAGTTCCTTCAAGACTCTGTATATGCCACCCTATTGCAGGAAGTTGCATATATAGTTTTAGAGGAGAAATCAGACTTAATTTTACTGAGATACCTTTGTATTTGATATTTTTATTTTCTTGAGCTGCTGTCAAAATTCTTTATCTTTAGTTTTAGAAAGCTTAATTATATTTCTTGGTGTTTTTCCTCTTAGGACTGAACCAAGATGGGGTTCTTTGAGCTTCTTCAATTAAAATTTTGTCTTTCATGATATATGGAAAGTTTTCTGTCATTATTTCTTCAAAAATTTTTTCTGGACTTCCTCTCATTCCTTCTGAAATTCCCATATGTTTATATTGTTTCTCTTGATGGTGTCCTGCAAAACCATTATCTTCTGTTCAGTTTTCTTTGTTCTACATGTTCTTTGAAATGTGTAACCTCAGTTTTGTTTTCTATTTCATTAACTCTTTCTTCCATTGCTTCCAGTCTACTTAACTGTTCTTCTGTAGTGTTGTTTGTCTGCTATTTTATCATAAAGCTCTGGAATTTATGATTTTTATGTAAGATTTCTACCTCTTTAATGATTTTTTTAATTTTGTTATTATATTGTTTTCCTGAATTCTTCTAAAATTTTTTCTGTGTTTTCCTTTGTTTTGTTGAGAAAATGTAATAATAGTTTTTTGACGTCTTTGTCAGGAATTTCATAGTGACATATGCCTGAAATATTGGGCTTGTTTTTCACTGGAGAATAAACAGAAAACATCCACTGTCCTGATGATTCCCAAACCTCCGTATCTTTTACCGTTCCTTCTAGAAGTTTCTTTTCATCTTTCTGCTCATCAGAGTTAAGTGGAGTAAGTGAGCTCTGAGAGAATTTCAAATCTCCCTGCTGTTAGATGGAGTTCCAGAGCCAGGTGTGCTGGCTGATGGCTTCACTTGATCTCTGCTGCCCCCTAATGATGAAGACTTGGAGAAACTGGATGGCTGGATCGCACTGGAGGATCTCTGGTTACCATAATTCCACCTGTGTCTACTACCCTCTGAGGACCTGCTGCTGAGGTACCTTCCACGCCCCACCTGCACTCCCGGCACGAGATGCTCATTCCAGCACCAAACTCCAAAGTGGCACTGGCCTTGAAGGAAGAACTGACAAATGGCCATGGAGACAGTTTGCCACCAAGTGATCTTCACTCTGCCCATCAAACAATGGTCAGGAACAACTCTTCCATTTCTTTCTTTACAATGTCCTGTTTTCCTACATTCATGCTTCTCACATTCCACGTACCAATTGTTAATTTCTTCTTAGAACTGTTTCTCCTCCCTTGTGTTTCCAAATTTAAGGGCTCAACTTCAGTTGCATATTTGTTATTCTACTCTTAAGTGTGCTCAGCTGTACATAAGGTTTTCAAAGGCCAGTTATATTTGAGACGTGGATGGCCAGTCCTTCTTCCTACTCTGTCTTAATTTGGATGTTCACTGTTAGAAGAATATCTGAAAGGCAATTATTTTCCCTACCAAATGACACAACAACAATATCCCTAGTACCACGACCCCTTCTAAACCCAGCCTGGACTTCCGGCAGTTCTCTGCTGATGTGCTGTTCTAATCATTTTTGGATGATCTTCAGTAGAATCTTGCTTGCATGTGAAATCAATGACACTGTTCTGTAGTTTCCACACTCAGTTGGATCACCTTTCTTTGGAAT